>NC_134536.1:145615986-145915986 GCF_050624435.1 Tenrec ecaudatus
TATCAAGTTAAGGCTCAAGGAGCCTGGTGGAATGTGTGTGACCATGAGGCCGGCCAGTTGGAATCCGCTAGTGGCTCACAGAGAAAGATGCGGTTCTCAGCTCCTGTAAAGATTTAGAACTTCGGGAACCCACAGGCATAGTTCTACGTTGTCCTTTCAGGGGTCCTCAAACTTTTTAAACAGGAGGCCAGTTCATTGTCCCTCAAACCCGCTGGAGGGCCGGACGATAGTTTAAAAATAAAACTATGCACAAATGCCTATGCGCACTGCACATACCTAATTTGAAGTTAAAAAAAAAAACGGGGCAAAAACACCCGGCGCGCTGAATAAATGTCCTCTGAGGGCCATGCGGCCCGCAGGCCATAGTTTGAGGACCCCCTAGATTGATATAAGTCAGAATTGACTTGATAGTGTTAGGTTTCTGGGGTGGTTGACCTCAGTTCTTGCTTAGCAACGCTGAAAGAATTCATATGGCAGAAGCAGTTTTGTAAATCCAAGTGAATGTTATGGAAGAAAGTTTCAGGTATCGCAGTCCCCAAAAGTCCCCAGTATCTCCGGAAAGCACGCCGGGCTGCATGGCAGGGGTGGGGAAAGTTTGCAGCTGAATATGGCGGTTTCATGGGAGGAATACCTGAGCAGGAGTGCAGAACCAGCTGAGGAGCCACGGCAGGAACCCCCAAGGGCCTCACCCTCCACTTGCAGAGCACGTGAACAAGGGAGGGCGACAAGGAGCCCAGGCCTACTTCTATCACCTCCCAACACCACTGGAGGACATTGGTCGATCGTATTGGTTGATTTCGGTGCACTTTTGTGAAGTCCTATTCTGTATGACCAGGTGGACCTTCCACCTGGGTCTACATGACTTGGGTCAGAGCATGCTCAGTTCTGAATTTTGCCATAGGTGTCTAATGAGTGTGCCTGATGTATTTCCAACCCCTTTATTGTGGCCCGGACAGCTCATTTTCGTTTAGTGCTGGCATTTGGGAAGACAAGCCCTAATCTAGCAACCTGTCAAGAGCAGTAAGTGAATGGAATTACAACTCAACTCATAGCCATAAATTCAATTCGGACTCATAGCGACCCGAGAGGACAGGGCAGAATTTCCCCCTCAGGATTTCTGGGGCTGGAATTCTTTACAGGAATAAAAGTCTCTTTTTTCTCCCTCCCAATGGCTCCAAAGGACTGACCTTGCAAGGAGATGTCCAGCGGGTGCCAGCAGGCTCCTTCATTGAAAATCTCTGCTAGTTTCTGAAGCGGGAGGGAAATTTTGAGGAGGCCGTCTGCGGCAGAGTTAACTCCCCATTAAAGCCAATGAGCTTTTCCACATCTCTCAAAAAACAAACAAAAAAACCTAAAGTGACTACTTCAGATTAATATGCTGTAGGTAGAACCAGCTCCCACTCACCAAACCAAACCAATCAACCAACCAACCAACCAAACAAACAAACAAACAAAAAAAACCCCAAATCCTGTTGCCTTCAAGTCAGTTCTGACTCATGCTCACCCCTTGTGGTACAGAGTACAATTGTTGCATGAGGTTGGCTAGGCTGTACCCTTTATGAAAGCAGATGACTCCTTCCTTTTGTGGTACAGCTAGGTGGTTTGAACTGATAACCTTTATATAAGCAGCCCTATCCAGCGATCTATGTCAACTAAAGTGTCAAAGCATGTAAAGACTGATCCACAACCCCCACTTCTCTCTTCCTCTTCTGTGATGACCTGGAATCCACCTTTTGATCTGGTGGCACCATATTTGTGAAGCAGCCCGAATCACTGACGGACGGTGTGCAGGACAAACACCCTGTAGAATTGCCCTTCCAGTGTCAGAATTTGCATGAACAAGAATAAACTTCTAGATTTTAAGCCACTGAGGTTCCAGGGGTAGCTTCTTTCTGCAGAACAGACTAGGCTACCCTGCCTGATCATCTCTTCACAGGGTTTTTGTGGAGAGCTACTGGAGCAGCTCGATCCAGGGGAGCTGCCAAAGCAGATACCTACACTTTATCTGGGATTGTAGGTTGTAGTACCAAAGTTTTTATTTGCCCGGGAGGCACTGAGTACATTTTTTTTCTTCTGAAAACAGGACAATATGTAAGTAAGTTTGGAGACATATGTAGCTGGAGCTGAAAGTCCTCTTACCTTGCAGTTTTCTTTGGTAGAGATAGACTTGTTCTTAATGAAACCCATGACAGTCAGTGTCACAAATGACTTCTGAGGAGAGGCCAAACAGCTAAGTCAAGGCCAGCCTACCATTCTCTTAAATGCTGTCTCATGCTCTCATCTGCTCTGACGTGTCTGCTCAGGGGCATGTGGCAGCCACTGGGCGGGCCTTACCATTGGCACTGAAAATCATTGTAGGGGATATTAGAGGATTTACATCAAGAAGACCTGACTTCCTGGCCATTGCTCGGGGGCCACAGTTCCCAAGACAATCAGTGTCAAGGGCAAAACAAAATAAAACATGACGAGGGCTCTGGGGCTGGGTTGAGCTGGATATGTAACCAAAGCCCCTTTCTACCAGAATCTTCCCAAGAGGAGATTGCTCTTTTCCATAGCTAAACAATTTTGTTTAACACACGTTCTGCTGAGGAACCTTCTGGGAAGCAGAAGAAAATAAATCTGCCTTCCTTTGAATTAAGCTGGGTTGGGTCCAAGCCCTGTGTAGTGTCTATTCTTCTCATAACATCTAAAGGAGTCTGATTTCACCATTCTTAGCTATTAAAAAAAAAGTTCCAGGCACAATAATTCAATTTAAAATTACACACCAGGAGTAGTTCATATTTAATACACTTTATACAGGTATTACAGGTACAAGGGACGTACTTGTTAACTGCCAGGTTGCTGGCTTGAACCAACCAGCTACTCCACAGGAGGTACTGTGTTTCTGTGAAGATATACAGCTTGGAAGCCCACTGGGAGAGCTCTCCTCTGGCTTGAGTCTGAAGGTGCTTGACAGCAGTAGCCTTTTGTTTTTATAGAGGTATAAAGCTTTCTTTCTTTTTTTTTTTTTTTTTTGGTATAAAGCTTTTTAGAACAACAAAAACAATTCCTTTTGGAAGTAAGCCAGAGCTAAAACCACAAGTTACATGCTTTACTTTTTTTCTGTCCTGCTGCTGGCAGCCACCCTTTCATCGATTGTGCACACCAGCATGGTGGTGAAGTGGTGAACTCTGCGCTCTCACTCCCCTGGCTTCACCCTCGGTCTCCTCACTCATCGTGTGGCTTCACCCAACGCACGGAGCCTCCTGCAGGCTCCTCACCCTGTGTGTGTAAAAGTGCGAAGGAGACAGACTTCCTCAGAGCTGTGCTTTAGAGAGAATCCTCCTCACATACTCAGCACTGCCTTGAATAGGGCAGCACTGCATACATGACAGCTACTTGATGATTGTTGATGGTGGTGGTGGTGTGTTTGTACGGATAAAAAAAGAGCCCTGAATGGTTATGTAACAAGTAAGGGAATAAATAGATCTTCCTTCATCCACCTTCATCTTTCATTGTTCTATCACTCTCTGATTGCAATATTAGAGGCTAAAATGGGCAGAATTCCCACCTCTGAACAAAGTTTGTGCACATGGGTGTGCATGCTTGTGTGTCCATGTGAGTGGGCCTGTACAATGTGTGTGCACGTGTGTGTGCACATGTGCACTGGAGCCTGGCAGCAGCAGGGGAGGCGCCTGTCTCTGTTCAGCAGTATCTGATGGCTGCTGCAGGGGTAATGAGAAGTGATTGATGATCTGTTCAGGGAGCTCCTGGGGTGGACTCAGGGAAGGAGCAGCAAAGAAGACATACTCATCTCCCCCGTATTTAGATGAGGTGACGGAGGTGGGTGGTAGAGGAGCAGCTACTCAGTAATGAGATAACAGGGGAAAGGCCTTGGATGAGGTGCCAGACAGCCCTGCTTTCCCAGAGAGGGTGGGGACTGGGAACGAGGCTGCATCCTGCCTAATCAGTTACAGTTGCTCTGTCACTCTGGAGAGGGAGGCAGATGAGGCAGGGAGCTTCCGGAATCTCTCATCTCCAGTCCTTCTAGGTGGATGTGGGAGCGTGTGAGGACGGCCACACTGGAGGGTCAGGGTTGATCGCCTTGCAGTGTGGAGCCCGGCCTGGACCTGCGTTGTGAAGGGTGACTAAGGAGCTCTGGGGGCAGGGTTCTGGGTGGCGGCTTTGTCTACTAAGACCCACAGCCGCGCCCTGTGTTGCAATGTTGGCATGCAATGTGCAAAGACTTGAGACAACGTGAAATGGACCATCCACTTCACTTGGAAAGACAGGAGGGCTGAAAATCAGATTGGGAGATCTGATCTCATTTGCTGCACAGTTGTGAGAGGAGATATTCCTGGCTTCTCTCATGTTGGGAACCGGACATAATCAGCCTGACAAAACCAAGGCCATATTGCCTGCCCAGCAGGGCTAAAGCCACGTCACCTCAACCTTATCTTACCCTGACACACACCAGATGGCCCACCCTTGTCTGCTCCAGCACCGGACATTCCAACTGCAGACTTGCGGCCGCCTGCCCTGTGTGCTCTACACCCCCGCCCTTCCTTTTTTTTTATCTCCCCTTTGAACTCCCTTGTTTGTCTCACCCTTTATAGAGAGGCTAGTGTAGCAATAAACTCAGACCTTGACAAGAATCTGCTTGGTCTCGCTCCTCTCTCTCGCCCGTTTCTCTTTCAGGCTGGGTCCTCCTTGGAACCCCTCGAATAACTGAGTCCCTCTGGCATGAAGGAGGTGATACGAATGCATTGATAGCCTAGTATCTGTCAGCTGGGAACCACAACATAGTGAGAGCCCTTATTAATCATTTGGAGATTAGCTGAGGGGTGGGAGAAGCCAGGCATGAGGCTTTCCAGGGCTGCTCAGCCTGCACAGGAGTCCTTTCCTGGGTTGGACAGAGGTGCTGCCATCTGAAAGCTCAGATAGAGCAGTTGGAAAATTAACTGACCTGGTACAAGATCTATTTACATATATCAAAAGATCCTGGGTAATAACATCTCATGTTTGTGCAGCATGCCACATTTGTCAAAGGGCTTTCTCATTTACTGTCTTACTTGGTCCTCAAACTAAGAGGCCTTTGGGCAGCTATTGATGTTTAATTTTGGGCGTGGTAACAGCTATGGGTATAGTACTGGGCTTGGAATCAGGCTGTGCAACCCACAGCAGGTCACTTAGCTGCTCTGGATTGGCTTTCTTCCTCTATGAAGGTCAGCGCTTGGACTAGACCATTTTCCCAGTGGCAGCTCTGCTGACATTTTGGTCAACATCATTTTTGTGGGGCTGTGTTGTTCCCTGCACCAGGATGCTAAGCGCGCATCCCTGGTCTCAGCCCACTAGATGGCAGTGGGGCTCCCTTCTTCAGAATGTCTCCAGGCATGGCAAATGTCCCCAGCAGAGCATGCTGCTGGGCTGGCGCACGGCAGGATGATGCACTCAATGAGTTGGATTTTAAGTTTTCAGGTACTTTACATGTCTGCACAGGGAGACTACATCAACAATTACCCAGCAGTCAATGGGTCATCACTGACCCTCTCTATAATTCCAACTGAGATCATGAAGCACCGACTGAGTTTCTGAGCTTAGCACCCTGCATGGCACAAGTTGTTTAGCACTCAGCTACAAACTAAAAGGTTGGCAGTTCAAACCTATCCAGAGGCCTCTTAAACAAAATCCTGGTGGTCTGCTTCAGAAGAGTTGGAGCCATGAACACCCCATGGAGTGAAGAGATATAAACATGAATGTGGATGTGACTCTAGGTATAGCTACAACCGGTAACCATGGAATCAACTACAGCATGGAATCAACTTCAACTCCTGGCCTCCTTGTGTGTCCAAGAAGAACTGTGCTCCCCAGGGTCTTGAAAGGCTGCTTGGTCTGAAGTAGATTTGCAGGCCCTTCTTTCTACGTGCCGCTGGGTGGCCTCAACCTTCCAAGCATGCTATTAAAAGCCAATCCGTCACCTGTGTGCATCACTGAAGACACACGGACACAGGGAGCAATGCCCTGGCTGGGGCACTGGAACAGCGCTGGCATGCAGTGAGTGCTGCCCAGTTAGCGAACAGGTCTTCCCTTGGTACTTTCTCAGGTCTGTGTGAAGCTTTCTACGCATCCAGAGTTCTCGGCCTGATTCTGCTGCCAACTTGCAGTGTGACTTCGAGCTAGTCTCTTGCCCTCTCTGGGCTTGATAACAAAAGCAGGGCAGGCCAGACACAAATATCGTGTGGCTAGCAGGGGAAAGCAGTTGAGGACACAATTGCAGATGGAGAGTTCATCCTTTGGACTCATCGCCCCTCCTCCCTAACACACACACACACACCCCCCCCCAATACACACACACACCTTTTCAACTGCACCAGATGGGTTTTAACTTTCCGGCACCAGAAAAGCAGACCTTGAGTTTTTTCCTTTATGGAATGTAGGCCACCCCTGCTTATGTGTCACATTCAGTCCTCGTTCTTCTCCCTACTCTTGTCCCTCCTCCAGTCTTCAACAAGTGACTGCAGGGCGGTTTCCCAGCAGGGCTGTGCTCAAAGATTCATAATGCTGGGTTTTCCTTTAGTTCTCCACAGTCTTGGGCTTGGAACAATCCAGGCATTACCTTATCAACTGCTCATTTTAGGTGGGAAGGACGGGGGCACTGGAAACACCGTATGGGCTCAATCCTTCTCTGCACGCATGTGAGGGGTTTCCAGGAGTTCGAATTTCAACTTAAGTGATTTATTTTTTGTTGTTTAATCGCATGCCTGTCATCTGCTGGACATTTCTTCTACAGTGTTTTGTTGTTGTTAACCCCATTTCTAAGATCAGAGATAGAAGGGTCAGGCACAATAGGCAGTTAAATTGACTCAATCTGGGGTGTGAACCTGCTTCTGTCTGGTTCCTCATAGCCCTCAGTCATTTTAATGGAGGTGTTGTGAAGGGTGTGGGTTCAGCAGCCACACACTGCCTCATCTCGCCTCCTCGTTGATAGGCTGTGTAGCCTTACATGAGTTGTTTAATCTCCTACCAAGCTTGTGAGAGCACTACTTTTGTTAGCTTCATTTTACCAAGGCTGTGAGAGGTCAGGGGAGCGAAGGCTTACAGATTGCCTGGCATATAATATGCTAATGATAGTCAAGATATATAACTAAGCATGTCTCTGTTCTAGGTTCTGTCAGTACCTGGTGTGGCCACAAAGGAGAAACCTGGTTTCCTGCTATTTTGAGCATCTAGTGTGAATGGCAGGAGATAAGTCACATGCTAATGAACCCTTGTGGTGTATTGGTTAAGCACCCTGGGGCCCGGCTATCAAAAGATATAGTATCCAGGGTCTTAAAGACTGGAAGATAAACAAGGGGCCATCTAGCTAAGAAACAACAAAGCCCACATGGAAAAAGCACACCAGCCTACCCCAACATGATCGCTGAAGACAAAGCGGGTGCATAAGCAAATGTGGGCATGTTTTCTTGATGTGCACTCACCCTTTACATAAAACTCTCTCTTATACATACGCGTTTCTGTGGATTTGTTTCGCTAAGGCACCCAGACTAACATAAGCAGCATGGAACGCATTTAAGAAGCCTAGACAAGGGCAGGGCAGGATATTTGGAGGGACTGGATCCAGAATTAGAGAGGAAGGGGTGCTGGAGGTGAAACGGGCTGCTAGCTCCCTGTCCCAAGGAGGACAATGAGACTGCTGGCTCCCATGAAGATTTACAGTCTTGAAAACTCCATATAGGGTCACTGTGGTTGGAATCCACTGGACGGCAGTGGCCTTTTGGGATTGAAGGTGGAAGCCACCAACGACTTCCTGCCATTGAGCCAAGGAGCCTCCGGAGAGTGTGTGAACTTCTGGAATACAGCGAACAACCTCTGCACATCTGCTTTTCGTGCTGCCCAAGTCATGCATTGACATTTTTCCAAAAGTGAACCATCACAGCTGCTCTCTCAGGAAGCTGGGGGCTGAGCCCGCTGGTTCCACTCCGTCAGCATTTCTGGTCCGGGAACCTGCCCTCTGCCCCGGCACAGGCAATGGGCTTTTGGAAGCAGTGCTCCCTGGGTAGTGGGTGTGATTTGGCTCCTCTGGCCTAACATGATGAATGCTGAGAGGGGGTGGATACTAGGGGGTTAAGCTCCCTGACCTTTCCCTAGCCCAGGGGAAAACTTACTATTTAAAGTAAGTTTTAGACAGAATCTTTAGAAAGATAAATTGTTTACTTAATGTACACAATTACTCCCCAACACATCTGTTTTGTGTCTGCTCAACTCAACCTCATAGGCTATGGATGACCTTGAGCAAGTTTTTAAAGTCACAATGGGTTTCTACCAGGATTGAGAGTTCAGCTCTCTCAACTCTCCAACTGGTTATTAGCACCATAGTCTCATTTCTATTTATGGATTTACTTTGTTTGAGGGAAAAAAGACTCCCAATTCAACTATATTTTATTAGGAACTCCTTTGCTATGTTTTACACAAGAAAAAGGCACAAACCGCTGTTCTGGATGAAGGAGGGCATCCGCATGAGGCCCCAATGGTGTCGGAAGGACCCACAGCCACAGTTACTTAAATAAAATGACACCCATTCTGTCCTGCTGACTCTGACTCATAGTGACTCTGTGTAGGGATCCTGAAGTTGCTACCTTTACAGGAAGCAATAACCTCATCTTTCTCCTGTGGAATGACTAGTGGCTTTGAACCAGCGACCTTGCTGTTAATAGTCCAACACTATCCAGCATCACCACCTGAGCTCCTGAAAGCTTAAATGAGACATGGAAAACAAACACCTTTGTCACAAAACTGTCCCTGAAGACGGATCAATTCATGGAGTTGCGGGAGGGCCTGTGAGAGCATGAGCGGGACCTTCATTGGGATGTGCACACGACCGTATATCGCTGAGTCTGGCCCGGGGAGTGGACGCAAGCACACTGCCTGATGGACAAGCTT
The DNA here is from genome assembly GCF_050624435.1 of Tenrec ecaudatus. NCBI lineage: Eukaryota > Metazoa > Chordata > Mammalia > Afrosoricida > Tenrecidae > Tenrec > Tenrec ecaudatus. Next base: position 145,624,906 of record NC_134536.1, read on the forward strand.
TCTACTGCCAGTCAGCAGTAGGAAAGAACTCAATGGTGGCTGAATGTGTGGCCCCTCAAAATGGATTCAGGGTCTCCACATAGACTCTCACTGTGAGCCACAGCCTATTGCTCAAAATTTAAGCTCAAATATGACTTAAATGCCTAACATTCTGTTTCCTTAAACTAGAGTACTGCCAGGATCAACTAGAGGCCTGGATGACCTATCAGGTCTGAACAACGATCTCAAATCACTTCACATGATCCATTCCACCAGTCATGTCACCAGTCACGCCTCCTCACTTACCCATTCCAGAGACTGTGCCTGTATAACCTATCGACTAACACATTCCCACATGTCGTGCTTATGAAACCAACCATCATGCTGGAATAAGGACCAATCACGATGTAAGGGGCAGGGTCAATGGGAAAGCAAGATAGGGGCTGAGGGGAGCCAAGAGGGTCCCGTCACTCAATCCCTAAACCTGATCTAATGTCACTAGACTGGGGTCTTCCTCACATCTCAAGGGCACCCGATTCATGATTGAAGTGAATTGTGTTTATTCAATCTTTGTTCTGCTTACCGTCCTGCTATGCTGCCTCCTCTTCTTGCTTTATGTTGTGGTGACAAATGGCTTGAGAGGGATTTGACATAGGGAGAAAGCCCACCCACATCAACTGTCACCAGAAGCAGACACTAAGTTCATTTCTCTCACCTCACAGAACTATGCACACCAGACACTGGTAGAGCTGCCCGGAAGGGGAACCCTTAGTGCAGTGGTTCTCACCCTGTGGGTTGCGACCCCTTTGGGAGTCATATGACCCTTTCACAGGGCTCGTCCAATTCATAACTGTAGCAAAATTACAGTGATGAAGTAGCAAGAAAATCATTTAATGGTCGGGGGGTCACCACAACAAAAGGACCTGTATTAGGAAGGTTGAGAACCACTGCCTGAGTGTGCTTAGGACTTTGCTGCCCTCAGGGTCACCAGACATTCCTGAAGGCAGAGTCACTGCAGGAAGCCCTTCTGGGAAATGCCCTGAAGCCAGGTCTCAACCAACTCCATCCACCCTCACCCTCCTAGATCCTAATCATAGGCTGCATGGAAATGCTCCCTGCCACTTCAAAGACTGTAAGTCCATGGGAGCAGAAAGCCTTCTCTTTCTCCCTTGGAGTGGTGGCTGGTGAGTTCAAACTGCTCACCTTCTGGGTAACATAACCCACAGACCAGCTCCCCCTGAGCTCAGTTTGGTTTGCCACACAGCACACATTGTTGGGAACCTTCTGAAGTAGCTGTGCCATGTGCAGGTTGGGGGATTTCGCACAAGATGCAGAATTCCACCCTCTCTTGGAAAAAATAATTTTTGCAATAGCCTTGTATTCTCTTCTGGATCTGAGTAGCAGCTACTCTCATGCAGCGCTAGCACATACATGCTAGGTCTTACGCCGAGTCTGCTCCATGCTTTCCTGTGTCCTATGTGGCGCTGTAGGCACCCAAGGCATGGACTCTGCAGCCTGGGTTCAAATCTCTCCTTTCCACTTCCTCACTGTGTGGTCATAGGCTCATGACTTTATCATCCTGTGCCACTGATTTTTCATCTGTAAAATGAGGCAAGAATAGAGTCCACACATAGGCTTGTTAAGTGAAATAATTGAATTATTATATACAAAAAGCTTAGAACATTGCTCGGCATCTTGCAAATACTGTTAGGTAGCTTAGCATAGGGACTGGGTCATCCATTACATATGCTCAGGTTCAAACTTCCGGCCAGGAAGGGGTGGTACACCTAGGTGGGTGTTACACCTGGATTGGCCCATCTGGGCCAGGTGAATTCAATCCAGCCAATGGGGTTGACCAGGACCATCAACCATGCCTCCCTATGGAGGAATTGAAAAGGCAGGATCTTGACCTCTCCGATGTCTCCCTTCACCCACTTTTCTGTTGTCCGTCCCCCAGGGAGGAGGTCACATGTAGATACTTGTAATCGGTTTCCTCTTTCCAATCCACCCTCCCTCTACCCTCCCACTATCACCACTCACAAATTATCAAGGTTTCTTGAGGGATGGGGGAGCGGGGAGGAAGGGGTAAAAATGAGGACTTGATTGATGCCAGGGGCTTAAGTGGAGGCAAATGTTTTGAGAATAATGAGGGCAGTGAGTGTACAATGTGCTTTACACAATTGATGTATGTATGGATTGTGATAAGAATTGTATGAGCCCCTAATAAAACGATTTAAAAAAAAAAAAAAAAGGCAGGATCCTGGAGCCCACGTAGTAACTTTCTCTCCAGCAGCTTCTAGGCAAGCTGTGCAGGGGTGAGGGGCCCTGAGGTGCCTGTGTAAACCTGAAACTTCTTCTCTCAAAAAACTCCCTTGGATCACAATCCAAGCTGCGGAGTGAATTCTTTCTCACGCGAAGCCAAGGACTGAGGTATATTTCTCCCACGAGAGATCTAACAATAGTATCTCTTATTATATCATTAGGAGCCCTGGTGGTGTAGTGGACTATGCATTAACCTGCTAATCGCAAGGTCAGGGGTTTGAACTGACTAGCCCGTCCGTGGGAGAAATATGAGGTTGTCTATTTCTGTAAGGCAATGGTTCTCAACCTTATGAATGCCGCCACCCTTTAATACAGTTCATGTTGTGGTCACCTGCAACCATAAAATTACTTTCATTGCTACTTTATAACTGTAATTTTGCTATCGTTATGAATTGGATGACCCCTGTTAAAGGGTTATTTGATCCCCAAAGGGGTCGCGACCCACAGGTTGCGACCCCTGCTGTAAGGATTTAAAGTCTCAAAACCCCAAAGGGGCAGATCTTTGTCCTATTGGGAGTCAATAAAATGGTAGTTAGGTTTTTTTCTGCATCAGTATCAGATTCTGGTGGCAATCTCAGTCATCCTGCATTGTGGTCTGGTTTGAACTCCGGAAATGACTGCCCTGGTTTGAGGTGAGGGCCACGGTGCTTCAGTGGTAGACCTCTCATCGACTTTCACCGGGAAGACCCGGGTTTGATTTGCAGCCAATGTGCCCCAGACTGTCAGTGAAGGTTTGTGTGTTGCTATGACACTGAGCAGGCTTCAGTGGTGTTTCCAGACTGAAACAGAATAATGAAGAAAGACCTGATCATCCCCATCCACACATTGACCTATGGCCCACCACTGTTGGCTTCCTCTCCCAGTCCTGGTGGTAGCACAGATAGGCACAGTTTGCTCCACTGCCCATGAGGTGCCCATGAGAGGCTGACGCGACAACCACAGTCAAGATCAACAGCTTAAACTCCATTCTGGGTCTATGGAAACAAGAACAACCTTCTGAATTGAGGTCGCATTGCTATTTGGGACTGGGAGGATGCCTTTGTGATATGGATTGCACTCTGGATCCCAAGGGGGACTTTTAAACACAGCCACATAGCAGCTCCGGAAATTGCCATAGTGAGAAGGCAGGTTTAAAAGAAAAAAAAAAAAAGCTTTTACTGGCTTGCTCAAAGGAGGCTGTGGGTAGATTGGGGGGTGGAAAACTCCTCTGGAAATGGAAAATTTTTTTATCCTTACATATGCATCATTTCTTCTGGTCCTGAAAGAAAACACAAAGCAGACGAGAGGAGGAAACGGAGACTGGCAGTCATCTTGTTGGTATTCCCACAGCACCCCCTCCTTAAGCGCTTGCTGCCATCTCATCCAACTCCACTCAGTGTATTTTCACCCGGCAATGATGCAGAAATGTCTGCGTACTCCAGTTTTATTGTAGTCGGGCAGCGTTTATGGCTTTGACGTTCAACTGAGCATGGCAGGACGTCTAGAAGCAATTATAACCAGCACCTGCTCTGTCTGTGCGATGGGCAGGCAGTGACGGATTCCCAGCCTCCGGAACACTAGTGTTCCCTCCCAGCTCAGGATAATGACGGTGACACTCGGCCCCCTTGTTGTCTGGGGAGCTCAAGGAGCTCTCCTCTGAAACCTCAACTTATGGGCATTTCTTTGAGTGAAGACATCAAATTAGTGACTGGAAAGGAAGGCGTAGGAGATGATTATTGGCCACAAGACAAGCCTCAACCGCCTCCAGAGAGCATGTCTCCTAAGTGCAAAGTGTGGAGAGGGAGGAAACAATTGATCACAAATGGAATAGACTCTGAGTCTCACCACACAATGTGTGTGTGTGGTCACTGAGGCGGCAACATTATGACTGGGGGACGGATACGGTTTGTGCAGCCGTGATTGCCATCCAGAATGTGGCATGCTATTGTGAAAAATGATTTTTTATTCTGAGCAAATCTCTGCTTCCACTTGCTTTAATGCTTCGCCGGAGAGCAGGGGACTCTGGGAGGGGTGGGGGGCGCACAGGGCTGGGCTGACCTCAGGAACTCATGTGTAAAGGGCTTTTTCTCACTTGGAAGCAGGCTGTTCTTTCTGGTAAAGCTTGTTTGTGAACCTTGCCACATCTGCGTCCGAAGAGGGAACTGAAGGTGACAAATGCCACGAGGAGCCCCGGGCACATCTTGTTTCATTTGAATCCCAGTTTTACCTTTCCTCCTTTCTGGGTTCTGAAGCATCAGATGGGTGCCAAACGCTTCCACGGACAACTAAAGCTGAACAAGGTGGAGGCAGATGAAGAGCAACGGGAGGTTGGTGTTTGGGAGACTGAATACTTGGGCTTCCTAGGCCAGTCCAGTTGGTGGTTAGAGCCCTGTTTCAGATTCCACTGTAATCTCCTAGTGTCCAAGGACCAAGTGGCTCCTAAGTCCAGAATTTCTGTTACATGTGTCACCAAGGAGGAGTTGGGCTAAAATGCATTGAAGAATAAAGCAGGAGCTTGGCTTATGAATCCACTCTCTGATTCTGAAATTTCAAAGGCTCCGTGCACAGACATTTCAACACTGAAAGCACAGCAGGGAAAACCAAAGACTTGGGCTTCCTCCTTGTCCCTCTTTTTGGGCTTTTACGGTTTTCCAAGGCGCCTCCCTGAGCCGAGTGTTGTATAGGTCAGGTTTAAAGATGTCCTAGTTCCGAGGGACTTGCTGTTCTGCTTTCTTTTTCAGGGAGACCTGGTTTCTTGTCTTGTGGCCAAACACAGAGCACAGATGTCTGTGGGCCTCCTCCCTTTCCCCTGACCTTTGCTCTCTTCTCTGGATACACTACTGACCTGTTCTCCCTTACAAGATCTGAACTGCTCACAAACTTCGATGAATTCTCATCCTAGCAAGAAGCATCTGAGCATCTTATTAGAGCCTGTATGAGTTCTGTTCTGGATGCCTATTTGTGCAACTTCAGGGTCTGGCATGGAAACATTCCATGTCCACAGACCCGCACAGATAATATAAACTCCAACAGTAGTTTAAGGTTAAGGTGGTAACAGGGAACGCTGGGGCCTGTGGCTCCTGGTGAACCTCACAGGCTGTCTAAAGGGGCTACTTCCATCTCAATGTAACCATACAGGAATGTAGACCTGTTAGGTAGCAAGACAAGGGGTTGTTCCTCTCCATGCTTAGGGGGCCCCCTACAGGAGGTTGGAAGCCAATGCAGGCTAAAGGGCATGCACAAATTCAAGGCCAAGCCAGGAGAGCTTAATTGACGCCTCACAGCTGAAAGCCCTTAAAAGGCTGGAACCTTCCCTTCAGCTGCTTCTCTGCCTTCCGCTCAGCAGGGCTGGGTGTACAGTGTCATGAGGGTGCCCGTGTTCAGTTTACTGTAACGCCGGAACCTTCTTCTCTCCTGTATATAAACCCACTCGGATCACCAACCAGGCTTTGGTGTGAATTTCTTTCTAGTGTGTAGCCAAGGACCGAGACATTTCCCACCCGAGAAACCTACAGACCCAGACTTACAATAAACCCGTGTGTGTGTGTGTGTGTGTGTGTGTGATACACACACACACACACACACACACACACACACACATATATGGCAAGAGGTGAACAGGTCTAGCCAGCAATGGTGAAGAGGGCCCTGGGATTGAGGTTGAGAATGATTCTGAAGTAGAATCCATAACCCTTAGAAATGTATTGGCCTGCTATACCAATCCAATTACCCTCAACCTTCTTCAAAGAATTGGAAAAACTGACCACCAACTTCATATGGAGAGGGAAGAAACCCAGAATTAGCAGAGAACTCCTCAAGAAGGACACAATTGGAGGACTCGCCCTACCTGATTTCAATGCCTACTACACAGCTACAGTGGTCAAAACAGCATGGTACTGGCACAATGATAGACACTCAGACCAGTGGAAAAGAATAGAAAGCCCAGGAGTAAAATCATCAGCATATAGACAACTGATCTTCGACAAGGGTCCCAAAAATGTCAAGTGGGAAGCAGATGCCCTCTTTAATAAGTGGTGCTGGAAACAATGGATATCCACATGTAGAAAGTTGAAATAAGACGTCTACCTCACCCCATGCACAAGAATACACTCAAGGTGGATCACAGATCTAGAAGTCAAACCCCAAACCATCAGGACCATTAAGGAGGGAATCGGGACTAATCTCAGAGTACTGGCCCAGGGAGCACATAGGCTCACTGCAACAGGGAAGGGGACACACACAGGTGAATTGGAAATCGACAAATGGGATCTAATAAGAATAAAATGCATGTGCACCTCGAAAGACTTTGCCAAGAGGGTGACAAGGCAACCCACAGACTGGGAGAAGATTTTTAGTAATGACACATCAGACAAAGGGCTCATTACTAAAATCTACAACACCATCGTGACCTGCAAAAAGAGGAAAACAGTTAACCCCCTAAGGAAGTGGGCAAAAGAAATGAGAAGAACTTTCACTAGAGAGGAGATCAATATGGCCAATAAACATATGAGAAAGTGCTCGAAGTCCCTTGCCATAGGAGAAATGCAAATCAAAACAACCATGAGATACCACCTAACACCCCTGAGGCTAGCCCAGATCAGTAAATCAGAGAGCAACAAGTGTTGGAGGGGCTGTGGTGAAGTAGGAACCCTCCTCCACTGCTGGTGGTCGTGTACATTTGTACAGCCACTGTGGAAAGCAATCTGGCGATACCTAAAGAAAATGGAAATTGATCTACCTCATGACCCAGCCATCCCTCTACTGGGCATATACCCGGTTGAAGCAGCAAATAAAACACGACCAGTCATATGCGCTCCAATGTTTATTGCGGCACAATTCACAATGGCAAAGACTTTGAAACAGCCTAAGTTTCCATCGACAGACGAGTGGATTAGCAAACTTTGGCACATACACACAATGGAGTATTATGCAGCACTGAAAAGCACCGATGAGCACATGAAACACGTTATTTCATGGGAAGAGCTGGAAGGAATTATGTTAAGCGAGGTAAGCCAGACCCAAAGGGACAGGTACAACATGAGTCCCCTGAGGTAAGTACAATCAGCATGACAGAAATAGAAGAATAAACATCCATCCCACAATAAACGGGAGGAAGCATAGATAGTTGGAGGGAGGACAGGCCACACCTAGGGAGGTACATAAGAGTCCAGCATAAAGAAGGGGTAGTGGGGTAGGGAGAGGGAGAACCGGGAGGGGGAGAATCCGAATGGATGGTATGGGGGGGGCAGGGTACTAACCCACCCGGGGGAGAGTATCGGTTATGTCCCCACAGATTTGGAACATGCATACGGACCCCAACACGACACACCAAACAAGGAGGACAACGCAAAGTACAGAGGTCTACACAAAGAGGCTGGACGACAAGCCGGCCCAAACCAGAATTAGGCCGACCCCCACACTCGAAGGGAATACCACAGAAAACAAAAATAGATTGTCTGGAGTGGGAAAGGAACTGACCCACCACACCACATCCAGAAGGAAGCTGAAACAAAAGAAGGAGAAAGGACATAGTGGAGTACACCTGGGTCCACCAAGCCCAAAGTCGATAGACCAGCTAGAAGAGCCCATCATACAGAGAGGACCATTCAGCTGACCACACTACGAGATATGACATCCTGCACCAACACATGGCCCTACACGGGACAGCACCTGAGACACAATGGGGGATGGGCAACTGAGCTGACCCCGCCACACTGAGGCAAACACTGGGGACATGCAATGGAGCAGCGGAGGAAGCAGAGCAAAGGGAGCCCGAGGGAGTAGAAAGGATGGTCTTCTGGGCCAGGACGTGGCGCCTCACAAGCTACACCTAGAAAACACTCCTAAAGGCCAATGAAAGGACCTTGAACTACTAGCAATTTTTTCTTTTAATATTTGCTATCTTTTTGTTTAGTCTTTTAAAATTTGTTTTGTTTTTTTACCCAGTAAATTTTGTATGTTAGTGGCTTTTCTACTTATCAGCGTGTCGATGTTGCTTCTGTCAAAGCCATGTTCTTATGGGCCACTTGGGCGCAGTCAAAGTCATATCCATTTGTATGCACGTATTACTATGTCAGCAGGTCCACCTAGACAAGATAGGCTGGACAAATAATGAGAGAAGAAAACAACAGGACCAACGGTCCTGGAGGGACATGAGAGCGTGGGAGGTAGGGGAAGGGAGGAGGTGTCGCCCAACACAACAGGGACAAGGGAACAGCGAATGGTTCAAAACCAGAGGAGGGAGGGGAGGGGAGGACTGGAAGGGAGTGACCAAGAGCAAGGTAACTGAGAGGAACTACTGAATCCAGAATGAAGGCTAAACATGGTAATGGGTCGGGAGGAAAGCGAAAGGAAATAGAGGAAAGGAGTAGGAGGCAAAGTGCATACAGAGAAGCCTAAATACAGACATGTACATATGTAAACATATTTATGATTATGGGGGCAATAGATTTATATGCATATATTTATAGGTTCAGTAGTAGGGTAGCAGATGGACATTGGGCCTCCTCATGCATAATCCCCCAATACAATAGCACCTCGCCCTGCTAAGCAGCCATTGCAGGATACCCATCTTCCCGACATGATCACTGAAGACAGCCGTGTGTGTAAGCAAATGTGGTGAAGAAAGCTGATGGTGCCCGGCTTATCAAAAAAAGATATAGCGTCTGGGGTCTTAAAGGCTTGAAGGCAAATAAGCGGCCATCTAGCTCAGAAGCAACAAAGCCCACAGAGAAGAAGCACACGGCCTAAGCGAATACAAAGTGTTGAATGGACCATGTAGCAGATACAAAGGAACAAAAACAATCATTGTGTGATCACCTCCCTCACATAATGGCTGAAGACGAAAGTGTGCATAAGCAAGTGTGGTGAAGAAGGCGGATGGTGCCCGGCTACTGAGAGATATAGCGTCTGGGGACTTAAAGGCTTGAATGCAAACAAGCGGCCATCTAGCCCAGAAGCAACCGAGCCCACACGGAAGCAGCACACCAACATAGGTGATCATGAAGGACAGAGGAGACCAGGTCTCCAACATCAAAGGTGGGGTGGTGGTGAGAATCACATCACCGTGAAAGAGGGGGAGTGCATGATGGGGACCCAACGCCCACCTGTAGACAGCTGGACACCCCTTCCAGAGGGGTAGTGAGGAGGAGATGGGCCACTCAGGGTTCAGTGTAGCAACAATGAAACTCAAAACCTTCCTCTAGTTCCTGAATGCTTCCTCCCCTCCCAATCATCATGACCCCAATCCTACCTTGCCTTGCGGACCTGGTTATACCAGAGGATGTACAGCGGTGCAGTGGGGATCTGGAGGCACAGGGAATCTAGGACAGACGAACCCCTCAACACCAGCTGTGGGAGTGGCGACACCAGGAGGGAAGGGCATGTAGAAAGGGAGAACCGATCTCAGAGATCTATGTGTTACCTCCTCTCTGGGAGATTGGCAAGGGGGAGGCGGGTGAGGGGAGACGCCGGGGAGTGTAAGATAAGATATAATAATTATTTATAAATTATCAAGGGACCAGGGGTGGGATCGGGGAGGGAGGGGGATGGGGGGAAAAAAAGGGAAACCGAGCTGATTCCAGGAACCCAAGTGGAAGGTGAATTATGAGAGTGATGAGTGCAACGAATGTATAAGGGTGCTTTGCTCAATTGATGTATGTACAGATTGTGATAAGAGCCTTATGAGCCCCAATAAAACGATTAAAATAAATAAATAAAGAATGAAAGAAAAAAAAAAAGAAATGTATTGGCCTTAGGGGAGGGGCAAAGAGGGCTGGATTGAGAAAGTCTGTGGCATCCAGTTCTGACTTGACTTTTGGATCCAGAATCTTTCAGGAGTCATGGCCTTGCCCTCCAGCCAGAACTTCCAATAACCGTCTTCTCAGAGCCTTGTTAAATTCTCATAATACGTTACACCTGCCATCCTGTGAGCAGCTACCAAACCCAGGCACTTTTTTCTTTCTTTTTTTTTTTTTAAACAGGAACAATAAAGTTTATTGAACCGTAGCTTAGTACAGGCGCTGGGGTTTCCCCACGGTGCTCTTAATGTACAAAGCACGGATATTCTGCCAATTCTTCTTCAGCAGCGAAACCAAAAAGTTGACAGCCAAGTGGATGTTGTACACGAGTTCATCATCTGTCATCTTCACATGGCCAACTGCCACTGCCAGACACAGCACCTTCTTCATCTGGAACTTGACGGTGGACTTCACCTCGTCGACCTTGGCCACCATGTTCTCATTGTGGGTCAGCAGGGAAGGGAATTTCCCGGCCTTGTTCAGGCCCGGGCCCAGAATTCGAGGAATCTGCTTGATCAGGGTCTCTGAGGCCAAAAAGGCATCATACTTCTTGGCCAGCTTTTTGACCAACTTCTTATTCTTGTTGAGCTTCTTGAGCGCCTCGATGTCCATGTGAGGGATCTCCACGGCCTTCGCTTGTCGCAGTGCTGCTGGTCCCCAAGGACACACACTGAGAACTTGGGGCGCGGGGTGGACTTAAGCCTGACGGTGCCAGAGAAGCGTTTGTCCTTCTGAGGGTCGTAGTTCTTCAGGCTGCTCTGCAGCTCCACCGTCTCCAAAAACTTCCGGCGCTTGCGCTGGTTCCTGTGCAGGACTTCCCGCACCGCCTCGTAGAGGGTGTCGCGAGAGACTTTGGTACTCATGGTTCCTAGCGCTGCGGCAACCGGAAAAGAGACCCAGGCACCTTTTTCAAAGACAAGCTCGCTCTCTCTACCCTTAAGAGCAGGTAGTTTTTGGATGATGGATATGAGATACCACAGAAGGCAAATCTGTAATCTTCCATGATGCCCAAAACATGCTGTCACAACCAGGACCCATGACAATCCCTCAGTTTCCTAAATTGCTTCACTGTTGCTTTTTAATTAATATATGACATTAACTTGTCATATATTGATAACAGGGATGACCCTGAACTAGATGAATAAATTAAAGCTCTCCTCATCCTGTGCTTTTATATGAATGTGTTAATTATTTTTGTCATTAGGGAGAATGATGGAGGGATGGAGCAATACCAAACGGAGTTTGACAAAGTGTTGTGTTTGCTGCGGGAAACATGGTGCGTGTCAGATACAATCCGTCACCCAGTGAGTCTGCAATTAACACCAAGGGACCAAGGTAGGATTCCCGGTAATAAATAGCCTTCCTCCCAGATGCTAGTGGAGACCCAGCAGGACCCACTGTTGTGTTGTAGCAGTTGTACACGGGACCTTATGGGAGACAGAGCTGGTGTTTGAAATGAGTTTTGTTTGTCCCCAGTTGGCTCAGATTTGTTTTTTAGATAGCATAATCACTAACATTTAAACACAGGGTGATGTCACGTAACAATCTGCAGCTTCTGAGAAATGGAGAGGCCCGACTTTGCTGGTTGACAATGCACCTCTGGAAGACAAGGGGGACCACAGAGGGACTGGGGGGGGGGGGCAGGCAGATGTGGTGATCGGAGTTTGGAATCCTTGTTTTCCACGTAGAGGTGGCAAGGAGTTCAAGGGTTCAGAAATTGAGGAGGGAAGTTCCAGAAGACAAATCTGTGTGGTCCATAATAAACCAATATAGGGGTTGAGATTTCAATCCGTTGGCTATTTATTTTGTGCCTGGTAGCCAACCAGTCCAGAAGTCCTGACCTCGCCGACCGTGTGAAACAAGGACCATTCCAGAATTACATAGAAGCAAGCATGGAAGCAAGGGCATCCACCACCCCGAATGCGTAGGGGTCATGAACCAAGTGCTTTCTGTAGAACAGCCCCAGAAGGCAGACCTTTGGCTGGAAAACCTGTTAGGGAGCTAGCATAGGGACTGGCAGGCCCATTACACAAGCTCAGAGGTCTGAGCTACCGGCTCATGAAGTAGAGGCTCACTGCATGCTCAGAAGTTCAGGTTTCCAGCCAGCAGGGGGAGCTACGCCTGGGTGGGCGCTGTACCTGCATTGGCTCACCTAGGCCAGGTGAATTCAATTCAACAATACAGCCAATGAGGTCGAACTACGTCATCGACCACGCCTCCCTAACCGCTCACAAAACTCAAGAGGATCCCAAACCAGGCCTCGGCGTGAGCTGTTTCTGGCGTGGAGCCGCGGACCGAGGCACACCTGCCCCAGGTGAGGTCCAACAGAAGCGGTGATGTTCGAACAGAAGCGGTGCTGTGTGACTGGAAGCTATGAGGTAAGCCGGCCCCAGGAGTGGGCCTTCCCATGCTGGTCTCACGGGATGTGGGCCCCTCTGGGCTCCTTTCACCTCACCACCCTTGGGAGAATTGTTGGGTTGAGTTCACCTGGCCTAGGTGAGCCAATCCAAGTGGCGCCCCACCCAATACGGTGGAGGCCCCTGGGGACGCTTGTAGCGTATTGCCGCAGCCCCAGCCTTTTGTGTCCGTCTTTGCGCCATTTCTTGCTGGTGTCAGTCTTTGCGCCGTTTCCTGCTGGTGTCGGTCTTTGCGCCGTTTCTTGCTGGTGTCGGTCTTTGCGCCGTTTCTTGCTGGTGTCGGTCTTTGCGCCGTTTCTTGCTGGTGTTGGTCTTTGCGCCGTTTCTTGCTGGTGTCGGTCTTTGCGCCGTTTCTTGCTGGTGTCGGACTTTGGGCCGTTTCTTGCTGGTGTCGGTCTTTGCGCCGTTTCTTGCTGGTGTCGGTCTTTGCGCCGTTCCTTGCTGGTGTCGGTCTTTGCGCCGTTCCTTGCTGGTGTGCGGGACTTGATGTGCCTCTCTGTGCCTGCCTTTCCGGGCTGCATTAGGGAGGGGGCTGGGACGCTGCTGCCTGGAGGCTGGGAGTATTTTGACTCCCAAAGCCTTCTCGAGGCTCAGTGTAAAAGTTTATTTGGACTCGAAAACAGAATCAAAGACCCAATTAATTAAGTTTTAGAAGCAGGCTTTATTGCGAACTTGTGGCGGGTTCAGCAACTCAGGGTATTGAGCTATTGAAGCCACGCCAGGGAAAAAATCCTGGCGGCGTTTTTATGCCCACTGCTGGCAGGCACAGCTGGGGAGAATCATAGCTTGGGGGGGGGGGTTTGGATCTGCGCACACAGGTGCTTCCGAAGGGAGAAGGTCGTTAATCTTACCTATATGTGTCAGGGACGCGTGGAGTGACCATATCTTCAGAAAACCTTCTGGCTTTGGGAGGAGCTGGTTCCAGGAATTTGGGGTTGAGCAGAGGAGGGGAGGTCAGTTAGGGGTCAGTCTTGAGAGCTAAAATGGAGTCTGTTGTGCCAAGACAGGACGTTTTAGACTGACCCTATAGGGAAAAGGGACAACATTAGTCCATTTCTGTAACTGCTTCCTGTGGGTAGTGGGCGAAGAGCAAGGGGAGGGGCTTTTCCAGGCAGAGTACTGGGAGTTGCGGCCTGGCACAGGGTGGAGAGGTTGTTGTTGCTGGTGGACTGCTATACGGGTGATTTTGCGGACTGCTATACGGGTGATTTCGCGGAGTCGACTTTGCAGGAGCTGAATGAGACAAGGAGCAATTAAGAGCAAAATTACTACTAAAATTATGGGTTCTAGTATGGGGGCTAGGAAGGAGTACAGAGAAGAGTTCCACCAGGAAGAGGATCCGTCTGTTCTGAATCTGTTGTTTTGCAGCTCACGGTTTAGCTTGTTGAGGGTCTGGACTCTAGTTTCCACAATTCCCAGCTTATTGATGTAATAACGGCATTCCTCCTGGAGGAATAAGCAGGTTCCTCCTTTTTCAGCAGTGATGAGGTCTAAAGTGCAACGGCTCTGCAAGGCAACTTGGGCAACAGAGGTTGTTTGTTTCTGCAGGGAGGCTAGAGATTTGGCAGAGGCATCGACTGCCAGCTGGAAGCGTGTGGATAACTTGTCTGCTGTGGTGATAGAGGGTCTAAGGGTCCCGCCGCTGAGTCCTACTGCACCTGCTGCTGAGGCTAAGGAGATTCTCACTGCTATCGGAAGAAAAACTGCTCTTTTAGTTTGGCGACTGTATACCTGGATGTATTTGTCCTGGACCTCAGCCAGAGTGTATGTAGTGAGCTGCGGAACCAGAGTGACGGGCAGGCACAAAAGGGTAAGGTAGAACTGATGTTTAAATGCTTAGTGTATAGTTGCACCAAAAGAAAATTTTTTTTCTGGCGCTGTTAGTGGTTTGGAGGGGATTTGGGTGACATTACATGTCTGTGTCGATGGATTGGAGTAGCAAAAGGGCACTTGAGTGTTTTCTGGTTGGATGTACAGAGGAATATTGGGGATGGTTATGGGTTTTGTGGTCTTTACGTTGGATGAAAATGACAGGGCAGGACCTGGTACTGCTACCAGAGGAGGGCGTTCTAGGGCTGCACACATGCAGCAGGTGGAGAGGTTGCCTAGTCCAGCAAAGTGGCAATGGCCAGTCCCTGCTGTAGCAGGGCAAGCTGGGAGAAGGGAGACTCAGAAGGTTTAGAAATTTGCTTAGTGAGTTGAAGGTCTTGGATCTGAATATTACAGTGGATGGTGGATTGGACCTGGAGTAGCGACCTCCATACATAGAGTTTGGCGTCTGGAAATTTCTCTCGGCGAGTGGCGTACCACGCTCCTGGAACCAGAGGTGTCCAGCGGCTATCCCAGGGGTCTGGGATTGTGAGAGTGTATTTAGATTGATGGTAGTAGAATCATCCCTGGGGACAAAGGGAAAGGTAAAGTATCTGGCAGGAAGACCAAGGACACCCTACATTTTTCTGTATTCACCTTTTTGCACATTGGGTAGTTGCCTTCTGGTCATATAGGTAGCAAATGATGGGATCAGCTTTTCCTTGATGCCGCTTAAAGTCAGTGAAATTTAAGTATATGGGTGTTCTGCACCCTGTGGGTGGGCAGTCAGCGGTGGCCAGCAAATAATCATAATGCTTAGTGCGGGCGTAATTGGTATAGTTTTCAGTCAAGTAAAATCGCCAGCAAAAGGGGAAATTATATTAGGTTTAGCTGGCTGGCTTGGTGAGGCGAGTGAGGCGGAGAGACATAGGACCAGTAGACTGAGCCAGACCACTGGGAGCCATGGTCAGAGTTCACTGCTGCCTTGACTCAGGACAAATGTACCCAGGAATCTATTCCAAGACCCTTGACTGCCAAGGGAGTGGTGAGCACTACGGTGTAAGGGCCTTCCCACCGGGGTGCTAAGGGTCTGGGTGCTAGGGATTTAATTAACACAGCTTTTCCAGGATGCACTGGTTTTTGGTGATCAGCAGAGGTCGGAGATGGTTCAGGGATGGGGGAGTTTTCGTGTTGTCTAAGAAGGTTGCGGAGCAAGGACAAGTATGGAAGGTACGAAGCTAGCAGAGGGCAATCAGTTGCAGGAAGAGGCGAGAAAAGAAAAGGTTGTCCGTAGAGTATTTCGATCATGGCTGGGGAGGATCTGCGCACATAGGTGCTTCAGAGGGGTCGTTAATCTTATCTATATGTGAGGGAGGGTTGGAGTGACCATATATTCAGAAAACATTCTGGCTTTGGGACGAGCTGGTTCCAGGAATTTGGGGTAGAGCAGGGGAGGGGAGGTGGGTTAGGGGTCAGTCTTGAGAGCTAAGATGGAGGTGCAGGCCTCAAAATGGAGTCTGTTGCACCAAGACTGGGACACAGTGGTGTGCTGCGGCTCCGCCAAGCAAGATGGCTGGGAGCGCCCACATCTACCCTGTTGGTTTGTAATTGTAATTTTGATACTTTGATGAATCATAATGTATATATCTGATATTCAGGATATATTTTCATTGTGACAAATTAAACATAATTAAAGCAGTGATTAATCACAAAAATATGTAATTATATATTGCTAAATATTTTTTCTAATGACAAATAAATGAATTTTTGTCTTGAAGTATGGTATATCATGGGTGCCAAAAGTAAAATAAAATGCTACATTTTGCAAAAGTATGCACAAAAGGCCAACATCAATGTGATGCTTGCGATAGCTTTTTTCTCACCAGATCAGAAGCATGTATTTTCCCATGGTCCTAGACAACCCCTGTCAAAGTGTTGTTCAACACTGAAAGGGGTGGTGACTCACAGGTTGAGAAACACTGGGTTAGACCGTTTTTATTTGAAAATTCTATACATATGAGCAACACAACTTACAAGATGTAACTACATCATGTCATACATTAATCATTTTCCTTAATTACATATATATACAAATTCATTAAAACAGTCGTTCTATTTTTAAAGTCGGGCCAAAACAAAGAGAAAGCTGATCATACTTCCAAACAAAGGTACACTAGCAAAAAATGCCTAATTTATTACTTAACTCTTATCTATAAAAATGGATCAATTAACCTAACAGTGGTGACAGAGAGAAAGTTGCTGACTGACTGGAAAAGTCCTTCCTGTTTACAAATATATATGTATCATAAAATGAAAACGGTGATTATTAATTACACTTTTTAAGATAACACTTTAAAAATAATAAAAATTTTAAAAATAACACTTTTAATCAGGGATTTGAAACCGTCTTCACAGTTCAGTTATAACCAAGGAAGCAAAACTGAAACAGACTGGAAAGAATTACTGTCTATGCTCTTTTGGAAAGTTAATCTGCCTCTTAGAAAACAAGGGCAGCCCAATCAACGCCTAGCCACCACATCTCTTAGCCTGCAATCAGAAACAGCACTGCCATGCTCAAAGATGGCAGCTGCACCATTTTGAATGTGTATTAACCACCCATCCAATCTCCTAAATTAGGTTCCTAAAAGGACTCCCTAACCCTCTGCCAAATCCTATAATCCAGGGATAAAATCTACAAGATTTCCCATTCCGGTTTTCTTTCGACTTCATCCAAATTTTAAAATGTGGAGTCTCTTTTGATTTTGCTTCTTCAGACATGATTGAATCGGATCAAAATCCTGATTTAAATTAATATAAACTTACAGCCAATGAGTCCATGCTGACTCACTTGGACCCTGTACAGGCAGAACTCCTGCCCCTGTGAGTTTCTGAGATTGTAACTGTAAAGGGAAGTAGATAGCCTCTTTAAATCTTCCTCTGAATCAAAAACAAACCAAATTCAGTGCTACCACTCACAATGACCCTACTGGGCAGGGTAGAACTGCCCCTGTGGGTCACACCGCCACAAGTCGATTCTGATTCACAGTGAGCTTCCTAACTTTGCTCCATATGATTCTCAATCACTGTATTCTCTTTAAGTACACTGCCAGGCCTTTGCCTGCAAGTCACTTCCCACTGGTTTGATCCACCAATCTTTCCATTCTTAGCCTAGTTAGTAGTAGCTAAGTGGGTACATGTTTGTGCTGCACAGGGCCTCTACTATAACCAAACAGAGCTCTCAAAGAAGCACTTCGTATATCGGGTCGCTGTGAACCAGAGCCACCTTAATGGCTGTGGGTCCAAGGATACATAGGTGCACAAGCACAGTTACACACATACACACACAGTGGGTAATTTTTAGATGGAAAAGAGAAACAATGAAAGTGAACTAAATCTACCCCCTGCAAAAATCTGAAGTTTCCTATAGGATTGTGATGTTGATCAAATTACCACACTCTAGAACCAATCGACTGTCAAGACCAAAATTTGATGCCCAAAAAAATCAAAACTGATAAAGCTTGTTTGGTCCCTTGGCTGCCAAAATGCTAATAATCTAGTATACATGAGCATGACTGAGAAATTCACATTTGCTTTTGTAATCAAGGACAGCGTCTAAATGCTTATCTTCTTCATGGATAGAGTACTTTTATGAAGACAAAAGTGGCAGCTGTTAATGAAGACTGAGTAAGAACACCTAAGAGGTTAACTCTAGGTCTCCTGGTTATTTCCTCAGTTGTACAAATCTGAGACCTTTCAATACATGCTATATGTGGAACCAGAAGATGTTATTACACATGGCATTCATTTCATATTCAACATTAGTTAAATGATTCAGGCACTACTCTGGATGCTGGGGATACTCTAGAAGGCAAACAAAGTCGCTATATTCATATACCTTATATGAAAGTGGAAGAAAGAAATCAGAAATTGTGATAAGAGCGGTAAGAGCCCCTAATAAAATGATTAAACAAGAAAAAAGAAAGCAATCTTAAATAACTCCAAGAGAGCAAGACCCGAGGAAAGGAAGCTAATTAAGTATCCTTTTCAGTTTGAATTAATTAATGTTAAAAAAAGATATCCAGAAAGACAGAGAGATGGAGTGACATTGTTTAAACTCCAGTCCAGAGCTTGAGCCAAGATCAGACTTCAGACACCAGTGTCTTTTATAATGCCTATTAATGCTTCCGCTGTGGCGTTTCACCTTTTACAGGACAGTCTGAATAACACAAAGAGGAACACAGGATAGACTACAAGGTTCATATGCCCACCACCCCACTCCCAATCGGTTTGGTTGATATTCATAGCAAGATGGATCTAAAATCTTTATGGATAAGTCTCCAAGAAACACAGGTCAGCGGTGTAAAGCAACAATAAATGAAAACTCCCATTTTCCCCACTTCTAAATAACACCCCTGCCAGTAGAACATCCCCATGAACAGGGATGTAAGGCAGAGTTGTTGATTTTGTGTATCACTTGTGCTTTAGAGAAGTAAATTCGGTTCAGGTTTAGATTTGCTCACACCTGCCTTGGGAAACTCGGTTAAGATTCTATTCTCCTATGCTAGCTACATTACACTCAAACACTTCTGCTTTTCCACTGAAACCTTACAATGCAGCTTTTGGAAGAAAAAAAAACCCCGATTCTGACTCTCTGGAGATGATTTTTTTAGGAATACTACTTCCAAACAGCCATTCAGTGCTTCAAAATAAGTACTCATCTAATTTAATTATGACGACTTCACCAGACAGTAACAGCCCAAGATGATGTTTACAAAGGCACTTGTCACTCCCTTTAGAAGTACCAATGTAGTTGGTGGGGGGGGGGGGTGCGGGGAGTGGGTGTTTCATACTTTCGGTGTGTTTATAGTCTGCAACCAGTGATAAAGTGACACTTGAGATTATTTAAAGAGCAAAGCACTTCAAGTTTGGGACCTCCCGTAAATTATCCTACGTTCACTGGGTTGCCTCAGCCCCCAGGTACCTGGGACAGGTATTCCGAGTCGCCATGTGCTTGTGCTAGGAAGCACTCTAGGAAGGGGCCCCGGGATGCTATTTTACCCGCCGACGACAGGCTCCAACATTAGGAGCTACTCCAGCGGAGCTTGCAGCCACACCACAGCAGCTCGGAAATAAACGTGACCCGCCCAGCAGCCAGGCTTCGGCCAGCAGAGCGAGGTGCAGCCTTCCCAGTCGCTACCATTCACAAGCACTTGCGCTCTGGCCAGGCAACCTTTTGGACACGCATTCTTACCCCCTTGGGCAAAGTAGGGCGTTAGGGGCGAGGCCCCAGGGCTCCTCGGCGGCGCTGGGATTTAAAAACACGTCCGTGAAGCCCACCACAGGTTTCCCGCTCCTAAAACACACTTCTGCGTGAAGAGACACCTGAGTGGCAGGCGGGTTGGGCCGCCCGCGTAGAAGCGATGGCGCGAACGCCGCTCTCCGCTCAGGCGCCCTCAGGAGGCGCCCGAACGCGCCACCCGCCCGCCAGGGACATCCGGCCGCGCCTCAGCAAGGCGTCCTGTGGGCTGCTCGGCGCGCGTCTTCCGAGCCGGCAGGAAGCGCGGCACGGGCGCCGGAGCCGCCGGCCCGGACCTCCGGGAACTCGCCGCCGGCCAGCGCGGGGCCCAGGCGCCGCCGCGACCACCGCCCTTGGCCGCCCTCAGCCGCGCCGCATCCGGGTCCCGCCCCGCCGCTCTCACCTGCCCGGCGCCGCGCGCAGTGCGCTCCGGATCCGGTGAGCCGTCAGTAGCCCCAGCCGCTGCCCGCCCCGCTCGTCACCTCATGCCCGCCGGGCTTGGCACTCCGCCTGCCCGCCGCCGCCGCGCCGCCGTCGTCGTCGTCCCCGCCGCCGCACCGACTGTCGGAGCATGCGCGCCCGCGCCTCCCGTCGAGCTGTATGACTGGCGGGTCCCTGAAGGGCCCCGGGACCCCCAGACCCCCGCCTTCCATGCACGCAATAGGAAGAGGAGGGATTGGGCTTATACTTGTGACAAGATGGGCGGATCCTACATTTAGGATGGCAGTTTAACTTTGACGGGTCTGGATCTCCATATGAACCATTTCAGTAGGGTGTGAACTCCACCTACAGGAACCAAGCTATTGGTTGCAAGCTTGAGGGAGAATTAATCCATTGTCTCCAGCAGCAGGGAGCAGAGCACGCCCATCCCAGTCAAGGAGTATTTGTAATTCCTGCATTTAACATTTGAATGCTTACTTTCTTGGAATGTTCGAGCTTGGAGTCTTAAAAACATATTGCCCAGCCCCTCACTTTACACAAAGAACAATAAAAGTAAGGTAAAAATATTTGCATAAGGCCTTCAGTCATCATCTCCAGGCTCTTAAAGGGGTAGGTTTGGCTGCTGGTCTCACATATCAAAGAGCCAGCAAAGCATCAGACATCCTGTCCTGCCCACAGATAGTGGCATGTTCAGTCCCTTTCACTGCCCTTCTTCTCCCAACTGCCTGCAGAGACCTGCACAAAAAAGGTCGAGCAACACACACAGCAATGGTGTGGCCAACAGTGGGAAGAGAAGGAAGGGAAGAAAGGTGGGGGGTGGGGGGGGCAGAGGTGACAGAAGAAGAATAAGCATCAGGTGTCAGGGGAAGCCAGCCCCTAACACATCATTATGAGTCCGGTGGGCGCAATTGTATAGCGATAATAAATAAATATTATAGTAAAGTTACAGAGCATAAGAGAAATATTGAAATAAATGGAGTCAGACACAATTCATAGTAGCATACTCAGCTCAGCCCCGCTTGGTGGTCTACGTGGAAAGAGAGATATTTGATGCTAACCCAGGTTTTTATATTCTCTGGGGGCATGCAAGCCCCCTAATGACAGGTGAGGACCCATGTCACAGGAAGGGGATGTGCTATAGGTGATACAGTAATGAGAGGGGATGGTCTATGGAAATGCAATAGCAAGAGTAGAGATTGGGGGGTATACATGTGACAAGATGGGCTGATTCTAGTTTTAGGATGGCAGCCTAACCTTGGTCATCTTTGGATGGGTTTGACCTCTCTGGTGTCTCCTACAAGGAAACAGACAACTACTATCCTTATCAGAAGGGAGTGAATCCTACTTGTTGTGGGATAAGCAGTGGTGTCTGCTTGCACTAGATAGCTGATAACTCTTAGGGAGAATGACCCCTGATCTATTCCTGATGACCTCCAAGTGCATAGTCATTTGCAAGCAGCTGAGTTTGGAATATATTTGGGGTAGACAGCTTGGGAGAAATCCCTCTGTTTCCCACAATCAGGCACTTGGGGAGAGAAAGAAAATCTGCCATAAAAACAAACCAGCTTGGGGAGCTGATTAAGGCACTGTGATGTAATGAGGTAGATCAGGGAGGAGGTGTTGAAACCAAACCCAAACCACATCTACTGTCCTCACTAGTCTATTCTGACTCTCATAGGACAGAGTAGAGTTGCTCTGTGGGGTTTCCAAAAGGATATATCTTCAGGGGAACAGACAGTCTCATCTTCTTTGGAGCATCAGGTGGGTTTGAACTGCCAGTATTTGGGTTAGCAGGCCAATGCCTTCCTCACAGCACCACTGGGTTCCTTGAGGGTGTCAAAAGGGAGGTACAAAGACACAGATTCTTGGATTTTTCTCCAGGCAAGAGTGCACGATTAACGACAATTATTACTACTGGCAAACTCATACATAAAGAATGCTGTCTTTAGAAGCAACATCTGTACAGGTGGGATCAAATTTCCTAGCTTCTATTGGTTTGTCTACTGCTTCCCCATATCTGACATATAGTAGAAACCTGGTAAAAAATAATTTTTTTAATTGACCCAGAAAGGTAAAGAGGCTTGATCAAGGTCAGAGTCAGCTGGTATTCAAATTGCTAAGCCCTTTAATTTGGCTGAAATCCCTACTAGTCATTCCTCATGACCCCCTGAAATGACCTCACCATGCTCCTTGGATTCCCAAATATTTTTGTGCCAACCTTCCTCAGCTTAATAAGAACATAGAGGAACCATTCTCAGACTCAGGAGGCTGGTAGCACCTGGCAGAATTTCTGAGAAGAGTCAGGAAGCATTTTTGTAGAGGCTGTAGGCATGACACAGCCTGCCTGCTGATAGCTCTTCCTCCTTCCTCCCTAGGGAGCGTCAAATGAACTTAAAATTTGTGAGGATCCTGGACCAGGTTATTTTTAATCTTTCCTTCCCTACACCACTCCACATCTGGTTATCTTGACCAAACTTTTCCCAAGGTCTCAGCCTCAAATTCACTTTCCTGTGAAGCTTTCTACTCCTATAAAGAGTTACAGACTCTCCCAGCCCTCACCCCACTATCATGACTCCAGTTCCACCTTACAAATCCGGCTAGACCAAAGCATGTACACTGGTGCAGATAAGAGCTCTGGACACACAGAATTCAGGACAGATAAACCCCCTAGGAACAGTAATGGGAGTAGTGATACCATGAGGGTGGGGGAGAGGTGGGGTGTGAAAGGGGGAACTGACTGCAATGATCACTGTATAACCACGCCGCTCCCCAGGGGGTGACTGGGGGGCATGAACAACAAGAACTTGGGTGAATGGAGACAGCGGATTCTGTACAATATGAAAAATAATAATTAATAATTTATCAAGTGTTCATGAGGTAGGGAGGGTTGGGAGGGAGGGAAATAAAAGGAGTTGATACCAAGGGCTCACATACAAAGAAAATGATGATTGCAACATATGTACAAATGTGCTTGACAAAATTGATGTATGGATTGTTATAAGACCTGTAAGAGCCCCCAATAAAATGATTTACAAAAATAGAGAGTTTCAGACTTGGAAACTCAGAGGTAGTTAGTTCTACCCTGTCCTGTGTAAGGTTGCTATGGGTCAGAATCAACTCTATAGCAATGCGTATGGTTTTGGGAGTCAACCTTGAGATTCTTACCTCAGTCTTGCAGGCAATTGCTGGCTTTCCTGAGGTTTCTGCAGTACTTTACAAGTAATCTGAGGGATGGAATGATCTCTTGGTTCTCTCTACACCATCAAGTGAAATTTAAAATGACAATCGGTTGTAAGCGAAGGCATTCTTTTAAGAACCAATTTCTCTGCTCAACTCATATTTTTAGCTATGCTGTTTAGGAGGGAGTAGTGTTATGGTGTAGTTTTATGTTAGGTAGCTAGAGCTGGGACCAGGGTGTCTACTGGGCAGGCTCCAAATTCAGGCACATGAGGCAGGGAGGCAGTGCACTTAGGTGGGTGCAAACCAGGCCAGGTGGGCTTAATTCAGCCAATGGGGTCAACCAATAATGTCAACCACGCCTCCCAGCCGAAGCCACTAAAGGCCGAACCTGGAGACCACCTCCCTGTTTTTCTGTGGGGTCTCTCTCTCTCTCTCTCTCTCTCTCTCTCTCTCTCTCTCTCTCAATCCTTTCTTTCCCCCTTCCCCCTCTCTCCTCTCTTTCTCTTCTCTTCTCCTCTATCACCTTCTCTCCTTAATACAAACCCATTTGGATCAACAATCAGTCTTCGACATGAATTCTTTCTCCTGTGATGCCAAGAACTGAGGTATTTCCCACCCGAGAAACCTAACAGTTATGCTGTGATCCACATGGTTGGCAGTTCAAAACTACCAGCAGCTCTGAGAAAGACTGGTTTTTCTACTACCATAGACAGAGTTTCAGAAACTCAGAGGGTCACTGCAAGTCAACAGTGACTTGATGACAGTGAGTTTGGGTTTTATTTTTTGATTTTAGGGAGAGGGTTCACAGTTCACATACCAGCACACCTGCACAGAGATTGGTTCTGAAGAGGAGGAGGACTCCAGGCCCTAGGATTCAAGGGGTACTAGACTTAAGGTGTCCCTGAAAGCAAACTCAGATATGGTCAATTTTGACAGGAAAATTGGTAAAATACACAGAGAAAAAAGAAAGGTTGGTTAGATGCATTTTATCATAGCTGTATTGTGTAACAGCATGCACTCTTAAATGAATGAGGTCATTCTGTATGAATCCATTTGTAAGAATCTCCAAAATATAATATTTAATGAAATAGGCGATACAAAAGAGTAAAAAGTAAGCTTTACTTGGACATGCGTACATGATCATCAAAAAGAAACAGAAAGGCCATAGTTGCCTCCAAGGTGGAGATTCAAAGGCTAGGAAGCGAGTGGAGGGAATAATGGATTTGTTCTGGTGATCATCCTTTCCCCAGCTTCCTGGGTGACATAACAGCGAACTTCTTGACTACTACCTAAAAAGTTGGCAGCTGGAATACACCCAGAGATGCCTTGTGTTTTAGGGTAAGAGGATATCCCAAATCTCAAAGATAATTTATTAAATCTTAAACATGGCAAACACATGCCATCGAGATGAGGGGAGGGAAACTATTAGCAAGAGGTCTTATTGATATGTAAGGGTTATCTGAGATTCACAGACTTGAAAGGACATGGCGGCAGATCCCAACATCACAGTTCCAGGTGGGACTACAGAAGCAAGAATAGGACAAGGATTGGGACCTGTGTTAAACAGGACAGTTTACAAGAGTGGTCCAGGGCCAAACAACCAAGGCTTTGGGGGCATGACTCATGACCGTGCAGCCCAGAATGGCAGCCTCGATTCAAGGATACACTTAGGCAAGTCTCTAAGCCCCACCATGGGCTGCCTAAGGGGTAATCCACTTTCCAATGCCCTCTGCCTGGTGGCAAGAGTGTTCACATCCCTGGTCAATGGTCTGAAGGAATTCACTGGAAGCTTAATCCACGTGGGGACTGTGCAAATAGAATTTTGGCTTTCACTGTTATCCACATACTTCTGAAAATTGTGAATTCTCAGAATTTCAGTTGAAAGGTAGGCTTGATGATCTGCTTCTGAGGGGTCACTATGGTGCACACAGCAGGTCACTGTGCATGCGCACCGGAATCAGTTCAACAGCAGCCAACAGCATTCTCCCTTATGTTGCTTGATGTTTGTTTTATGCCCACATCTCCTCTCTCTCTCTCTCTCTCTCTCTCTCTCACACACACACACACACACACACACTGGTATTTCAAAAAGTCCCTGAAAAATTCCATTCTCTTTTGATTCCTTGTTCCACTAACTTTTGGGAGCCTGCTTGTGTGCATATATGACACCATTTGTTTGCTGAAAGTGAGGAGGAATTGAACCACTTGCTGAAGATCAAGGATTGCAGCCTTCAATATGGGTTACAATTCAATATAAGGAAGACCAAAATCCCCAAAACTGGACCAATAGGTGATAAACAGAGAAAAGGGCTTCAGTTGTCAAGGATTTTGTCTTGCTTAGATCCACTATCAATGTTCATAGAAACAGCAGTCAGGCGATCAAAAGATGTATTGTAATGGGTAAATCTGCTGCAGAAAACCTCTTTATAGTGTTGAAGAACAATGATGTTACTCTGAGGACTAAGGTGCACATGACCTAAGCCATGCTATTTTCCATTGCATCATATGCATGTGAAAGTTAGACACTGAATAAGGAAGGCTGTAGAAGAACAGATGCATCGAATTGTGGTCCACCAGAAGACTACTGACAGTACCATGGACTGCTGAAGGACTGACCAATCTGTATCAGAAGAAATAAGGCCAGAGTGCTGCTTAGAGGCAAGGATGGCAAGACGCCATCTTACATACTTTGGACATGTTGTCAGGAGAGACCAGTCCCTGGAGAAGGACATCCTATTTGGTACAGTGGAGAAGCCATGAAACAGAGGAGGTCCTCGAAGAAGTGGATGGACTCAGTGGCTTCATTGGTGGTTCAGGCACAGGAACAATTGTGAGGATGGTGCACGACCCTACAGTGTTTCATTCGGTTGTATGTGAGGTCACGACGAGTCCAAGTGTCCTCAATGGCACGCAACAACAACTAGCCAGAGCAGAGAGGAGCAATCTGCCCTCTGGGACTTCCCTGGGAAGGTCCTCAATGGAAATTGGGAAAGTCTAAGACCCTATGGTCATGAGTTATAGTGGTCGGAAGGCCCCAGAACAAATCCAGTAAGCCTTTCTAATCTGTGATCGTCTCCATGTCTCCATAATGGCCCCATTCTCACTTATGTAGTCCTGCCTGAGAGAGTGATGAATTGCTCTGCCTCCAATCACATTTTTGTGGCAGATTTCATCCATTTCTATAATTAGCGACATGGCCACACAGCCTTTGGACCCCATTATGGCCTCATGCTTATGGTCTCCTTCATCTAAATCATTTCTCCTACTTTTGTCTTTCTTCATTAATTGAATATCTGAGATACATATGGAAGGGGCATTATCTCTACAATAAGAGAAAGGGATGAGGTGGTGGTGGTATGGAGTGGGGTGGCACACCATCTCAGAGAATGAGAACAGCTGTTTCAATGGTTCCCACTGCAGTGTGGAAACTGCAGGTACACTAAAAGAGGACAGCAATGACAGCATTAAGGTCTTAGAGCTTAAGGACTCCCTCCCTCCTTAGGCCTCTCTTTCAACTATAAAATGTAGCTCTAAAATGCAGAGCTTCTCGGACACAGCTTGGAGGAAGCCTGTGGATCCAGGAAAGCCCCAATCTCAGCAGAACCAATTTGGCAATCCACAGGTCTGATTTTTGACCAGTCAGCTCACTTGGTCTAGCTCACTTGGTCTAGATCACTCAATTATGTTCACATAAACTACAACAAACAGGTTCACACTGTCACCACATTTTCTATATAAGAAAACTGGAACAGAAATAAGCTGCCAAATTACTTGGCTTCTTATAAAAGAAATAGCCAAGTGAATGTTAGGGAAAACAACAGCTCCCGCTATGTGGCACAGGGAGCCCTGGTGGCATAGTGGTTTTCACTTGGGCTGCTACCCACATAGTTCAAAACCACCACCCGCTCTGAGAGAGAAACGTTAGGGCTTTCTACCCCTGTAAAGAGTTGCAGTCTCAGAAACTCACAGGGGCTGCTCTACCCTGTCCAATAGGGTTGCTGAAAGTCAGGGTTGCTGTGAGTCACAAAAGGTGCAATGGCAGTGAGTTTTCAGTTTGATTATTAAGCAAAATTATCAAATTCTGAAACTATTGTTTCTCAATCTATCCTCCATCAATATCTACCTAAACACTTTTAAAAAATTAAGTCATTTTATCGGGGGCTCTTACACCACTTATAACAATGCATACATCAATTGTATCAAGCACATTTGTACCTACGGTACCATCATCATTTTCTTTATACTTGACCCCTTGGTATCAGCTCCTTTTCCCCCCTTCTCTCCCACTCTCCCACCCTCATGAAACCTTGATAAATTATACTTTCATATTTTACAATGTCCAAGGTCTCACTTCACCAATGTTTCTGTTGCTTGTCCCCCTGGGGTGTGAGTGTTAATACATCAATCATTGCTATCAGTTCCCTCTATCTCATCCCTACCCTCATGTTATCACTACTTCCATTACTGTTCCTGAAGGGTTTATCTGTCCTGGATTCTGTGTGTTGAGAGTTCTTATCTGTACCAGTGTACATGCTCTGGTCTAGCCGGCTTTGTAAGGTAGAGCTGAGGTCATGATAGTTGGAGGGAGTGAGCGGGAGAGGAAGCATTGAAGAACTAGACAAATGGTATGTACTGTGGTATGAGTTGGGGTGCCAGCCCCCCACCAGTAATCTTGGGTTCAATAAGCACAATTGTATGGTTGAGATATATAAATATTATATTAAAGTCACCGGGAGCATGAGCGATAGAAGAGACATTACAATAATGCAGTCAGACACAATTCATGGTAGCATGCTCACCTCCTGGATGGCCATGATCTTACCAGCCAGGTCCACGCTCAGTGTGGACGAAGGGAGGTGGGATGGAGACCAGGCAGGAGGCTCAAGGACTGGGCTGGAGGCTGGAGCCCCAGCACAAGGCGGGCTTCCCCAGACAAATGGCGCACAACGTGGGACAATATGAGTTATATCCCATATAACAATTATATGGCCCCATTGGTATGTAGAGTGAATTTGAAAATTGTGTGAAGTGAGGATCCGGTGTGGGGATCGACAGAGAAGTAGTGGAAATAGTGAATTAGAATTTTAAAGAGGATAATGGGAGCAAGGTAAAAGTAAACCTGAAACTTATGGTACCATGCTCTCTACTTACTGAAAAGACAAGGTGTAAAAGTAACGAAGAAAAAGATACAATGTTTTCTAAAAGTAGTAAAAAGGTATAATTCATGGTTCTCAGAGGAAGGAACTTTTGATTTAGAGACCTGGGAGGAGGTCATTGTCAACTTAAAGGAAGCACAGAGATGGGGAGAGTATCCCTATGGAGAAGTGGTCTCTGTGGGTACAAGTTAAGATGGTTTTAAAACTTTTGCAGGAGGAATTGAATAAGGATGAACAGTCTAGTGAGAAGTCTTGTGTCTATTCAAATCTAGCAAAGCAAGCTAAAGTGTCTGTGAATAAGCATGATTTAGGTTATGAAACTTTAGGAAAAACTGAAAAGGCAGGGATTGGTTTGTTATCTAAAGCCTCCAATTCTAGAACAGAACCTCATTGCCAAAGCCTGTATGCTCTCGCGAGACTGCAGACTCCGAAGGTTTAAAGGTGATACAGTACTAGAGGCAGTGGATTGCAAGATCCAAAGCATGGCTATTAAACAATCCCAGGAAGCTCCCTTGCTTTCAAAGGTAGAGAAAGCCAAGAAGCAGAACAGGCAACGTCTAAGATGCCCAAATTTAAATCAGATGAGAAGCAGTGAGAACGGGTTTCAGGCAGATGAGAAGATTTTAGGCAGAGCTAAAAGAATGAGCCTGAGTCAGAAGGGGACATAGTAAAAGCAACTGCTCTCCTGCTGGAATTTAGTGTAAGAAAGGCCAGAGATTGTAAAACAATCAAGCAAGCCAGCCCTGAAGGTAGAGAGATTAGCTCCAAAGAAATGCAAACTAGGAGAGCTAGCACAGAAGGTGAAGTTCAGGAAGTGGAACTCCAAGATATCCAGATTGAAAAGAGTAGCTCAGAGAATAGACGTAAAGAAGCAAAGTATAGGAAAGCACCTTTACTCTCCAGAGTAGGAAGAGGGATTGCAGAAGAAGATTTAGAATGCAAGATGTCTTATCCTGTTAGAACCAAAAGGAATTCACAGTGCCTTTGCCTTTTAAGTTGCTAAAAGATCTCAAGCAGGCAATCAATGACTACGGCCCAGACTCACATTTTGTAATTAGCATGATAAGGGCTCTAGCAGAGTCTGACAGCTGGACCCCTACAGATTGGAAAGTTTTAGTGAGAATTTGTCTTTACTCTTCAGAATGCTTGTGATATCAAATGCTATGGAAGAAAGCAGCCCTTGCAAGAGCTGGGAAGAATGCTGAGGATGGGATAGATATAGGAATTCATCAATTGCTAGGGGATGCAAATTATATTACAGTTGAGTCTCAACTACAGTTTACTGAACAGACAATAGGACAGATACATGAGGTTTGCTTAAGGGCCTGGGAATAGATAATTCCATCAGAAGAGAGAACGCTGCGTTACAGGGCTATAAGCCAACAGAATATGATGAGCGTTACACTGACTTTGTGTCCCGACTGGAAGATGCTATTTCCAAATGTGTGAAGAATGATCAGGCAGTAAGAGACCTAGTGCACAAACTATCTTATGATTTCTCTAATAAGCACTGTAAAAATGCCTTGCATCCCTACAGCGAACAGGGCACTTTGCTGGGTTATTTTAGGATATGCAGGAATGTAGAGGCAGAGGAATACAAGGCAGACCTCATGGCAGCTTCATTGGCAAACTATATCAGACGTGGAAGAAAGTGCTTTAGTTGTGGGAAGACAAGTCATCTTCAAAAGAGTGTAGGCAGAGCAGGCTGCGGCCAATGTCAGAGCATGGGCCAGGACCATGGAGATCGGGTTTAAACGAACCTGAACTCTGCCTCCATTGTAGGAAGGGAACTCATTGGGCGAGCCAATGTCCTTCAAAAATCAACAGTGAAGGGTCGCCATTAGCAAAGACTTCCCGGCGGGAAAATAGTGGAAGAAGCTTGATGCAGAGCCCTCATAGCAGAGCGTGGTAGGCAAGGTGTCTGCCTACTGGAGCAAAGAAGATCTTTGAGAGAAATCGCCTTTATCTAGCAGCCTCACAGCAGGAGAACAGACCTAGCCAAAGAGGCAAAAACCTAGTCTCTGTTCTCACTGCAGTTGGTTTGAATAACCAAGAGATGGCTCAGAAGCCTTCACAGGAGCTTGATC
This sequence comes from Tenrec ecaudatus, assembly GCF_050624435.1. Lineage (NCBI taxonomy): Eukaryota > Metazoa > Chordata > Mammalia > Afrosoricida > Tenrecidae > Tenrec > Tenrec ecaudatus. The sequence goes on from NC_134536.1 coordinate 145,655,371, forward strand.
CTCAAAAGCAGGGACCTCTTATTGAAAGATTAATACAGTTTCTATCAGGAAGATTTAACCTTAGTACTCAAGAAATTAAAATTGATACTGGAGTTGATAAGAGTTGTAAGAAAAAGCCCAAAACTGTGATTGAATCAGAAACAAAGAGCAGTAATTGGGGTCCACTACCTAAAAGAACTATAGGAAGTTTATTAAGAAAGTCCAAAAAAAAAAAAAGAAAGTCCAACATAAATTCTCAAGGTGTTGCTGGAGTTATTGGTTAGGATTGTGAAGAAGAAATTAAGGCAGTAATGAGTTCTGATATACCATGGTTTGTAAAAATGTAGGATCGCTTAAGCCAATTTTCCCTTCCTTGCATTTCTAGAGTAAAAATTTATACCTATCAGGAAAGAGTACTTGAGAAGTTTGACCACCCTATAAATCAAGCAGTCTTCTGGACTGCTGTTGTGGAGAAACAGCGCCCCCACATGGAATTAGAAATGGAAGGAAAAAGGTTTGTTAACTGTGGATGCCGGGTCATTTCCTTAGGGCATTCAGGGGGGCCTAAGGCCCTCCCATTAACTTCCCCTAAAGCCAGCATAGAGGGAATGAGTGAAGTTAACCAAGACAGAATATTGCAAGGTAAAATCATACAGTGTGAGAAGCCTGAAAGGCAAAACGGCTCAATTGAGCCTATAACCTTATTGGTAAGCCTGGAGAAAAAATGTCTGCTTGGTAAGTTACTTCAAGATCAGCTGAACAAATTTATTAAGAATTTTTTCAGTCTTTCAAAGTATGATAAGAAGTTCTCCCAATTAGTTAGCTCTCTTAATTCTCTGAGGGATGGGAGCCGGTATTTACATAACAATGAAGGTTATCTAACTAGTACTTTTACTGGTTCAAGATCTAGCAATGCTTTACTATTTAAATTGTTAAAACAGAAGGAGAAGAGGAATCTTATGTGTGACAAAGTTCATTTACTCATTTTTTTTTAAATTTTATTTTATTTATTTTTTTTAAATGAATTTTTTTTTTAATTTTAACAATTTATTGGGGCTCATACAATTCTTTTCACCGTTCATATATATACATACATCAATTGTATAAAGCACATCTGTACAGTCTTTGCCCTAATCATTTTTTTTCTCTTTTCTTCTTTTACATTTTATTAGGGACTCATACAACTCTTACCACAATCCATACGTATACATACATCAATTGTATAAAGCACATCCATAAAGTCCCTACATTACTGCAGACTGCTTTGCTGAAAGATCAAGATTTTGAATTTGTCAATGCTATAATGTGATTGGAATGTAACTGATTTCTGTATAACCACTTATCCTTATAATAAGACATTGCATGATTGGAATTTGATTAGGAAACATTTGCAAGGGTTTAAGGGAAACATTTCATTAGATATTGATCAGCTTAAAAAGGATATTTTCTATACATTCAAAGACAAGCTTGAGGCTTCTCCTGGCTCTGATGTGATTAAGCAATTGAGGAGTAGCATGGAAGGGTTGGACCCGCGAGCTTGGGGGCAAAGTACTTCACATAGCTTAAGTTCCACTCTGACTGTGTTTTTTATCATAATTGTGATGCTTGCAGTCTCATGTCACTTCTATAGGAAGCTAATAGATATGAAAAGAGACCATGTTGCCTCCGTGACACTATTGAATCTTAAACATAATGCAGAGAGGGGAAATGTGGGATACTAGCACCAAGGGAAATAATACTGGGACTTATTCCCTGACTGGTACAGAGGGAATCTGGGAGACTAATGTTCCATGGCTGAAAGACCACCACTCTGTTAGTTGGAGATATACTCCAAGTTCATGTTCCTGCGGTAATCTATCATTTCCACAGATTCTCCCTTAAAGCTGTGCTGCCTTAAAGTGAGCGCATGGCTGATACATTCTCCCTATAGAAGCAGACATTCCTATTTGGCTCTATTTCTTCCCACGGCAGTATCCAATCTCTCTCATACCTTCCTCCAATAACAGATGGGAATAAGGGGACTTTACCCCCAGTGGCTGGATTCTAAATGTTTCTATCAAGCCTGAATTTTTGGCTATATTAATTGGATCATGAAGTTTTGCCTTTACAGCTTTAAATGTATAGAAAATGATTTAAAAACACGTCAGTCACGCCCACCACAGGTTTCCCGCTCCTAAAACTCACTTCCGTGCAAAAAGACACCTGAGTGGCAGGCGGGTTGGGCCGCCCGCGTAGACTCCATGGCGCCAACGCAGCTCTCCGCTGAGGCGCCCTCAGGAGGCGCCCGAACGCGCCCCGCCCCGCCCCCCCCCCCTGTTGGGGACGTCCGGCGGAGCCTCAGCAAGGCATCCCGAGGGCGGCCAGGCTCGGGCTCGTTCTTCGAGCCGGCAGGAAGCGCAGCACCGGCGCCGGAGCCTCCGGCCGGGATCTCCAAGAGCTAGCCGCCGCGACCCCCCGCCCTCGGCCGCCCTCAGCCGCGCCGCATCCGGGTCCGCTGCCGCTCTCACCTGCGCGGCGCCCCGCCCCGCGCAGTGCGCTCCGGATCCGTGTGCCGTCAGTAGCCCCAGCCGCCGCGACCGCCCCGCGCGGTCACCTCCCGCCTGCCCGGCGCCGCACTGCGCCCGCCCGCCGCCCGCCGCCCACGGCCAGGGCCCGTTCAGCCGCCCCCGCCGCCCGGACCGGCGGAGCACGTGCGCCCGCGCCTCCCAGCGAGCTGCACGGCCGGCCGGGGCCTCCAGCTGCCTTTCTGGAGCCTCTCCTGGAGGGTCCTGAGGGACCGCAGAGCCCCGGACCCCTGCCTTCTGGAGCGGCCCGCAGCCGCCTCGCGGGGACCCCTCTGCCTCGGCGTTCCCTCGCAGCCCTTCGCCCCACTTGTGCCCCGCGGCGCCGCAGACCCCAGAACCCCCTTCCTGAGCGTAGGAGTGCGGGGATGTTGCCCCGCACCGTCGATGGCCGTTGAAAGGCTGAAGTTCCCACTTCCAAGTTCAAGAATATTCTGTGTGTTCATTTTTGTGATAACAGCTAACACTTGGCTGCAGTTTCATCGGTTAACCAATTCTTTTCGTATTCTGCTCGCCTGTTCGCTTTTGTCTCAACCAGGAAATGTCACGCCCCTCATTCTTGGATCACAGTTGAATTTTTTATTGATTATAAACCCTAATGTCGACTTACTGTAAAGCACCTGTACGAGGAAGCTTCAAAAATTCATGGGAAATTATCTTCTCTTTTCATTCCTTTCTCCCACGATCTTTCCGAAGCTCCCGCGTGTTGTGATGCCAGTGTACAATTAGTAAAGCCACTCTGGCAAATAATTCAGTAGTCTGGGATATAATTTAGAACTATATGCTATGCAAAGCAAAGGTGGCAAAACAATCCAGTGGTAAAGGAATACTTTGGTTAATGAGTGGTTGAATTGGCTGAATTTACAAGAAATCAAAGGAAGGAGCATACTACATTCAAAAATAAACTCCAGGAGGATTAGAGCGATAAAATATTCAAAGCATTAAAAACTTAGAGGGATTTATTTTCGAGGGTAGCAATTTAGCTTTAGTGAGGTGGAAACTTTAAGCAAGACACGAAGGTTCATGTCTTTAAAGGAAAGATAAAGCTATTTGACTATATACAGATGTTTTTACCTTTTAGCATGGTATCACAATGACAAGAAAAGTGTTTTAAAAGAACAATTGGCTATGCAAAACGCATGGCAATCTAACATAAAGTTTCTATAAATTATTTTTCCAGACAAATTGCTCGGTTCTATATGTTTTTAATACAGGCAATGCATACACACAGACAACTAACAGAAGAGAGGTTCATAAGCATGATTCATAAACATTGAAAAGATGCCTAATGTCATTGAAAGCCCTGGAAACATAAAGGGTTGAGATATAAATATTAAAGTCATTGGGAGCATGAGAGATAGAAGAGATATTACAATAATGCAGTCACACACATATCATGGTAGCATTGCTCACCTCAGCCCCACTTGGTGGTCCACATGGAGAGAGGGGGAAGGGAAGGAGGACAAGGGGAATTGGAAACGGGAGGGTAAAGACATACATCACAGGAAGGACTTGGACTATGTTATACAGCGGTGAGAAGGGGTGGTCTAGGGGCATACATGCAATAGGAAGAGGAGGGATTGGGGGTATACAGGTGACAAAATGGGCGGATCCTACATTTAGAATGGCAGCTTAACTTTGACCTGTTTTCTGGATCTCCATATGAACCATTATCAGTAGGGTGTGAACTCCACCTACTGGAACCAAGCTAATGGTTCCAAGTTTTAGAGAAAAGCAATCCATTGTCTCCACCAGCAGGGAGCAGAGACTGCAGTCTGGCAGCATTGCCTTGAGGGACCTTGCAAGCATCTGGCCCACACACATTATCCCTCTAGTAGGAATCAACCCAGTTAACTTACATTGGGGCTTTTTATCTCCAGACTATATATTTTTATTGGAGTAGAAAGCCTCATCTTTCTTCCCTGGAGCTGGCTGGTGGTTTTGAAGAGTGAAACCTTGTGGTTAACCGCCCAACCCATAACCTTCTATGGCACTAGAGCTCCATGACTCTGAACTAGCAACGTAAAATGCTTTGCCCTCAGGCAGAGTTTGTTTGCTTCCACCCACTCCTCTGGCCAGCCTGGTGAGGAGTAGTCTAGCCCTCAAGAACTTGCCTGAGTATGTCCTTGATGGGAATTGGGGTACTGAGGTTGCACGTTCATGCCCTGACCAAGATGGTTGGAGGGCCCTGAACCAGTCCTGTAAACTTTTCTAGTCTGCAATAATGTATTTACTCCAATCATGGTCCCTTTCCCATTTCTGTAGTCACATTTCCAACTGTGATGGTCTGATCTGCTGGGAACTTGACTTTTAAAGGGGCTTCCTTTGTTTTCCATGTGACCGAGCTGTTGTGAATCCTTCAGTCCCCATTATGGCCTCATGCTTACGGTCTCCCTCAACCAGATGATTTGTTTTTTCTGGACTTTGTCCCATTCAAGATTTAACAAGGGGGTCTCTGTAAATTATATTTGAACTTCGAGTCTTCTCCCTGATCTAAAACAATGCACACAAAAATATATACCAATTCGATCATTTCTACATGTACAATTTGCTAACATTCATTATATTTCTGAAATTATGTAGCCATTCTCACTGTCCTTTTCCAATTCCAAATTTCCATCACACACATAAGCTCACTGCCCCTTAAACTTTTCACCTAACCTTCCAAGTTCCTGTGTCAATCTGATCACAGACAGATTATTCTTTAAAAGAGCACAATGTCTAAAGCAGATCTTCTTCACTGATTCAGCTTTTGGTTGGCTTTAAAAAGACTTTACAAAAATCAAATCTGCTGCTATCAAGTTAATGCTGACTCATAGTGAATACCCCCTATGGGCTTCTGAGACTGTAACTGTTTACAGGAGTAGAAAGGCCCACCTTTCTCCTGCAGAGCGGCTGGTAGTTTCAAACTGCTGAGCTTGTGGATCGCAGCCCAACATGAGTGCCCAGCAAAGAGCACCCAGAGAAACTGAGCCCCACATCCTTAAGCCACATGAGCCATGGAGTCGGGCAGAGTTGAGATGCAGTCCTCCCCAAAGCCTTCAGAAACAACAAGAAGCCTTCAGAGACATCAAGAAGGATCACTAACTCTTTTGGTAGCCAAAAGAACGATCAGCCCCATAGTCAAGAGGCAGGACAAGTATCAGTGGCTCTGGCCAGACTGGAGGGGCTCACTCAAGGCCATTCCAGGCCAGGGCCAGGTACCTGTGTCTGGCTTCGAGTACTCCAGGCACAGAATCTCTGACTCATGGGCCTCCACCTTCAGCATTTCACTCAGGAACTGCAATTCGTAGACCCTGCAAAATGAGAAGAGAGGAGAGCCCGTTCAGTGCCAGGCAGCGGGGGGAAAGAATCATCACCCACCCCCTTCCACCTTTTCCTCTCCATCAAGAGCTGTTTTACTTTACCTTTTGGGTTGAACCTTTAGAAAAATGAGTCAAGATATGTCACATTCAACTCTCTCACCTGGTCTCCCTTCGTATTAATGTTTTATGCACTACAGTACACAGTGATAAGGACCACGGAGGTCACACTGGTACAACATTATTAGACTTTATTTAAATGTCACCAGCGGGGGTTGCTCTGAGTTGGAATCAACCCAATGCCAATGAGTTTGTTTGTTTATCCCACGAATGGACTTCTTCTGCTCCAGGATCCTAGGAGCCCCCACGGCAAATGGGTGTCATCTGTCCCAGTCTAGAATGGCTTTCAGTCTTTGCTTGTCTTTCCTACCCTGACACCTGGGAGAGTGTGATAAGTTACTCTGGCAGGTGTACCTCAAATGAAGGTTGCCTGATGTTTCCTCATGACTATCCTAAGTTCCTTATACATTTGGGTCAAGAATACCAGACACAATGCTAGGAGGAGGCTGCATGGAAAAACAGAACTAAAAGAAACTTTCCATCAACGTTGGTTGTTGTTGTTCAACATTTTATTGGGAGTTCTTAAGAGTCATAACATTTTCTGGGAACATTTTGAAACCTCTCAGTGTACCCTCTCACCAGATTCATGCTGCTGCCACGGGATGTTAACCTTAATGACTTGGCTAAGGGTGGGTTTTGCCGTTTCTTCATTGTCAAGTTAGTATCTTTCCCTTGGAGATAATAAATTTTGTCCCCAACCCTTTTCAGCTAAACCCTCCTGAACCTCTGTCCTTGGGGGCCTAAAGTTCCCCCATCCTGTCCCCTGGAGGCAACGGCTTATCCCATAGCAAGCAAGTCATAATGATTAGCTCTTGTCTTTAACAAGTAAAGGAATATACATTAACCAAGCACCTAGTAAGTACTAGGCATTCTAAATCTCCCACTTACATTGTCTCCTGTTCGTAAAAATCAAATGCATCAGGTATGTCATTTCACAATTGCAGAAACTAAGGTTTGGTCAAGTTCAGGAACATGTCCAAAGAGGCCAAGCTAAGACTGCACAGGGGCATACTGAAAAACGTCTGAGATGAGTCAGCACTAAAATCCCCTCCCATCCTCAGAGCCAATTAACAGATACGAAGGGACCCAGGGGCACAGCTTGGGGAGCAAGGGTGCTGGAGGAAACAAATTCCACACTTGAGGAACCCCAGCTCCTAATGGTAGGCCAGGAAACACGGTCAGTCTCAGCAGACCTGGCCCACGTACCTCTACACTCCAGACGCAGGAGGAATGATAGAGAGCTGAATACACCTTGCCCACTTTCTTGGGGTCCTTCACATCCCAGACATAAGTACCATGGTCATTGTACACACAAGACAGCCACTGATTTGCAGGATCAAAGGTCAAGGTGATGGTGTCCCGATACTTCGCATTGGCCACTCCAGCGAAAAGGCGACTGAGGAAAGAGGGGGTCAGGGTGTCCAGGGCAGACAGGGCAAACTGGTGAGTTAGCGCTAATGCAAAGGGGCACTAAAGGGAGGAGCAGCAGGTTGGCCAGCAGTCACTGGAGAAAGAACGCAGCGGCTGGCCTGGCATTCCTTGCCATGGGGCTCTGCAAAAGAACACAAGCTATTTCATAGCCCCCAACATCAGGCGGGGACAGTGTGTGGCCGTGATGCAGCCAAGCAGATGTCAGGCCCTTCTAGACTCACGTCAGAGGAAAAGGAAGGGCACTGTGCAAACCAGTCATGGTCATATATCATTTCCTGCCATTTGCAGATTTAGCCCACTCCTTCCCTGAATGAGAAATTAATATACCCAACTGCAGAACTGCCCCGCTTCCTGACATCACTGAAACCAGAGCAAAACTTCACTTCCTGCAATCACCCAACCCAAGGCCCGAGGCTACAATAAGACCCTCCTACCTTAGCTGCTACCCAGGACCACCCTGAGGGAGAAAGGCCTGCTCCGTCAGGTTTCCAGCCTCTCTCAGAAACCCTAAGGAACTGCCCGTCTGTCCTAGCTGTGGTGTTTACAGGACAATGCATTACCACACTGCAGACTCAGATTACCACGGTTGCCCACAGTGAGCAACAAATGCTAAAAGACCCACCTGTGCTTGACTGCAAGGGTCTTCCCAGAGGTCTATGTGTGCCCTCCTCTCCTTGCAGCATGCCAGGGACGGCCTGGCACAGAGTGGGGCTCTGACAGGACTCAGGGGCCCACCCACACCGCTCACCTGGCCTCTGTGATGCTGGCAATGTCTGTGCCCAGGGCATGGGGCCGGGGCAGCGTGCTGAGGAAGTGCAGGTTGAAGGGGTTGAAAAGGCACACGGTGCCGTCAGCACAGCCGCAGAAGATGTAGTCCTGGCTCACCGAGATGCAGTGGGCCACTGTGGTCTGTGAGCACAGAAGCCACAGTCAGCAAGGGCGTCTGTCCACTCCTTCACCGGACACCTCAACAGCCATGAGCCAAGAGGCAAGGACAAGCGCAAGGCAGGCCAGCTGCCCTGGGCAGAGCCCCTCAATGCCCCTCCCTCTAACAGCAGCTGGCCAGAGGGCCCACAGCCCCGTGCAATTAGGGGGAAGGAGTCAGCAAGCCTTATAAGGCACCTGAGGTTTGGGCAAAGACACACCCAGAAAAGGCCGGCCCAGAGAAAGGCAGCAGAGGCAGCGGACAGGGCCAGCACACTTACTGTGATGCTGTCTGTGTGCTGAGCAGAAGAGGAAAGCAGAGGAAGAGGCAGAGACAGAGAGGGTGAGCAAGCAGAGAGGTTCCCAAACACCTTCCTCCGCCTGGGGCCTCCCCCAGCGTGCATGCAGACTCAGGTGCCCTGGAGCCCGGAGGTGACAGACGGGAGGGTGCCGACAAAGCATTCACTTACACTCAGCTCCACCCACTTGTCCAACAGTCTCCGGGTCACTGAACTCGCACAGCTGCCCAGAGGATGTGATACAGAAGGTGCTGTCAGTCTTCTTCCCGCGGCCACAGTCTACATCAGTGAACAGGTTGTTCCGCAGGTTCCCCCAGCAGCCCGGAGCGGCCCAGCAGGGGTACAGTGGCATTCACCTGTGGAGACCCACCACAGGTGCCACCCACACACCCTGCAGGCTACCCCCTGGAAAGCAGGCCCTGGGGAGGGAGGGAGAAGGCTTCCCTTGCATATTGACATAGCACCTGGCCCAGCTGAGACTTCCAAGGGGCTTTTGAGCATGCAGAAGGGGGCGCAGGTGGAACATATCTGGGCAGACCCCACCCTAGTGGCTACTTGCTGCCTCACCTTTGAGGTCTTGCTGTCATCGAAGTACCAGAACTTGATGTGCCGGTTGCCTGCAGTGACAAAGTAGCTGCAGTCCTCAGAGAAGGATACTGCTGTCACCTGACTGGACACCTTGTTGGAAGCCACTACAATGTTTTTCTGGAGAGAAAGTCAAGGGAAATCAAGGCTCTGCTTCTAGGAGCTGAGGGAAAAGAAACTTACACACTGAAGGTTAGACAAGCTGTGAACTTGACCTCTCCTTCTGCCCCTTCTTCAGCATCCTAGATACCCAGTTGCTCCTTTCTGCTCAGAGTTCTCTAGAAAGGGACTGAGGCCAGCAGGCGGAAGTAAAGGCCACCGGTCAGCAGTTTCTTGGCTCCCCTCCCGGCCCCGCCTGTCCTGAGGCCAGCAGCCCACTCACCTTCCAGGCCCAGACATTGACGATCATGTCATGCTGGTAGCCCACTGAGACAATGTACTTGGCACTGGATGAGAAGGCCACACATGCCATGCCATACTTATGCTCCTGAAGCTCCGCCACCAGGCTGCGCTCCGACACGTCCCATACCCGCACAGCAGGCATGTGTCCACTCTGCAGGGACCGAAGACCCCGAAGTAAAGGCCAGAGGCTATCAAAAGAGATAGTGTCTGGGGTCTTAAAGGCTTGAAGGTGAGCAAACGGCCATCTGGCTCAGAAGCAAAAAAGCCCACATGGAATAAGCACACCAGCCTGTGCGATCACAAGGTGCCAAAGGGACCAGGTATAAGGCATTATGCACAATATATATATACCATATATATATGGTATAAGGCATTATGTGTGGTCCCGTGGTGCTGACCCACACGGCGTCACCGTGAGTTGGAATGGACTCCTTAGAAACGGGTTTAGTAAGCAGCACAAAGAGGAAACTCCTTGGTGAACTGGAGGACACGGTAGCTGAAACCATGGGCTCCAACATACTACCCCTGAGGCTGGCAAAGGACTGGGCAGTGCTGCCTTGTGTTGCAAAGAAGGTCCCTGTGATGTCAGAATGACTGGACAGCACTAACAACAACAAAGGATGTCAGGCCCCTTCACTTCCCCAGACCACAGACCAGGTTCAAAGACCCGCATGCGAGTATAGTTTCACAGTTAGACGTGTTTAGAAAAAATAATGTTTGCAAAAGTAAAATCTTGGTTTACATTTTACAGAGCATGCACAATTAGTAGAACTCTTAAGGTCCACCGGAACCTGTTTAGGGTCCCCTCCACTTGCTCACCACCGATAAGTCGATTCTGACTCATATTGATCCTACAGGAGAGGTTAAAATTTCCCCTGTGGGTATTTCTGAAACTGTAGCTCCTTATGGGAATAGAAAGCCTCCTCTTTCTCTGCAGCTGGTGGGTTCAAACTGCCAACCTTGTCTTTAGCAGCTCAGGACTGACTTGTATCTCTATGAAACCAAAATCTACCTCACTGCCAGGGAGGTGATGCTGACTCATAGTGACCCTATGAGGCAGAGTAGATCTGTCCCTGTGAGTTTCTGAGACTGTAACTCTTTATAGGAGTAGACAGACTCTTCTTCCCACGGAGTGGCTGGTGGTTTCAAAGTGCTGACTTTGGTGTTAGCAGCCCAACATGCAAACACTATGCCACCAAAGCTACTTTTGTACCCCTATAAGTAGATAAATATTTCTCTTATATCTGTGTTTCAACCAAAGGCATGGCTATAAAGGAAAAAAGGCCATGAGTGTCAAGAATGATTTGAAAATGTGGAGTTCTTTTGGGAAAGGATATATATATACTTGTGTAAATAAATAGAATTCTGACGGCAAGAGTGGTCAGGAGTTGGACTGTTAATCTCAAGGTCAGCAGTTTGAATGACCAACCGCTCCTCTGGAGAAAGAGGAGATTTTCTACTCCTCTAAAGAATCACAGTCTCAGAAACCCACGGGGGCCATTTTACTCAGTCCCATGGGCCTGTGAGTTGGAATGGACTTGATGGCAGTGAGGGCATGTAAATATGCAAACACCCACCTCGGACTTAGGATTTGACCTGCTCCCTCAGCCCCGTGAGCATCTGCAGCCATGGACTTGGCCTTCTGTGAAGAACCCATTAGTGCACCACCACAAAGAGAATGAGTTTCCTCTGTGTCAGTCCATTACCCTGCCAACGTTCAGGATGGAGCCAACACCCTTGGTCTCCCAGAGAAATTGGCTCAACATACCCCTGATGTGGTTGCATGACATAGGACACTCATGCAATGCACTGCATGTGCTCTATTTAATGCACTATCACCAACAAGTCTACATGGGTGGTAACTCTGAAAACCTTGCCCAAACAGCTGGCTTCACCAAAGTATATGGAGTCATGTGGAGTCGTCGACCAGTTCGACTCTGCACTGGCTGTACGTTGGCATTGCCAAGGGGGCTTTCTCACTGACCGTGACCTGAATCCTGCTTCCACTAAGTCTTGTTTCATTGGTCTGGGATGGCGCCAGGCCAATGGGAGGCTTGAAAGCTCCTAAGGGATTCCAAAGTATGACCAAGGGTGAACACTACTGCTTTTGGCCATCACATCCGGGAAGGCCCTTGGGACTTTGCCACTCAAAGTATGATAGGTCAAGGAACCAGCAACATCAGCATTAGCTTCTCCCATGCTAATGCCATCGAGTTGATGCTGACTCATAGTGACCCTACAGGACAGGGTAGAACTGCCCTTGTGGGTTTCCCAGACTGTCACTCTTGCCCGGAGTCTACAGCCTCATATTTCTCCCAAGGAGTGGCTGGTGGTTTAGGACTACTGTCCTTGTGGTTAACAGCCCAAGAGTACCAGGGCCTCTAGAACTGCTGGATCCTAGACCCCCCACCCTGAACCCACAAAATCAGAATCTGCCCCCCAGCCCGATTTCCAGGAACCTGGGTAAGTGCATGCATGTGAAAGTTTAAGAAATACTTCCTTAGAAACCATTACTTTCCAGAACAAACTCCTCCTGCCAGAGGTGCATAAATGGAAGCCCATTAGGCCATGCTCGCCTAGAAGCAATTTGAGGTCTCAGTGCTCCTATATCCTGGCTGTCATCCAGATTTCCTTATTCTCACCTGGACTGTTGTCACTGCAGCAGGTATTGGTGAGTCCTCAGCACGAACAGCCCCAAATTAGGTCTAGAGACACAGCTCCCATTTCAGAGTAGTACAATCCACAGTTTACTGTAGAGTTTCTGGCTTTTACTGGCTTGGGGTAGGGTCTAGTGGGAAACGCATCTTAGCAAGAGCCATTATGTATTCTGGATGTGCACAATGAGTTTGTCTTGAGGCATATTTATGTCTGATGTTGTTATGTATTCTCTTTCTATCCCATGCAACGTTATTTTTTTTGAAAATTTATATTTGCTTTTAATTACCCAGACATATAAGTGATTTATAGCTAGGTCTGATCGATTGGAATCAGATGACCACGCCTGGATTAACCATGGGTCCTGGTGACCATTAGGCACTTCTTTCCATAGTCCAAGTGCCCGTTAGTTAACCTAGATAGTCAAAGTGCCTGCTAGGTAACCTAAATAGTCCAAGTGCCCGCTAGGGAACCTACATAGTCCAAGTGCCCGCTAGGTAACCTAGATAGTCCAATTGCCCGTTAGCTAACCTAGATAGTCGAAGTGTCCGCTAGTTAACCTACATAGTCCAAGTGCCCGCTAGGTAACCTATATAGTCCAAATGCCCGCTAGGGACCCTAATAGTCCAAGTGCCCGCTAGTTAACCTAGATAGTCCAAGAGCTCGCTAGTTAACCTACATAGTCCAAATGCCCGCTAGGTAACCTAGACAGTTCAAGTGACCACTAGGTTACCTACATAGTCCAAGTGCCCGATAGGGAATCTACATAGTCCAAGTGCCCGCTAGTTAACATAGATAGTCCAAGTACCCGCTAGGAAACGTACATAGTCCAAGTGCCTGCTAGGTAACCTAGATAGTCCAAGTGCCCGCTAGTTAACCTACATAGTCCAAGTGCCTGCTAGGTAACCTAGATAGTCCAAGTGGCCAATAGTAAACCTACATAGTCCAAGTTCCCCCTAGGTAACCTAGATAGTCCCAAGGCCCGCTAGGTAACCTACATTGTCCTAGTGCCCCTTAGTTAACCTACATTCTCCAAGTGAACGATAGGGAACCTACATAGTCCAAGTGTCCGCTAGGTAACCTACATAGTCCAAAGCCCGCTAGTTAACCTACATAGTCCAAGTGCCCGTTAGGTAACCCAGATAGTCCTAATGCCCGCTAGGGAACCCACATAGTCCAAGTGCCCGCTAGGGAACTTACATAGTCCAAGGGCCCGCTAGGGAACCTACATAGTCCAAGTGCCCGTTAGTTAACCTAGATAGTCCAAGTACCGGCTAGGTAACCTAGATAGTCCAACAGCCCGGTAGGTAACCAACATACTCCAAGTAACCGCTAGGTAACGTAGATAGTTCAAGTGCTAGCTAGGTAACCTAGATAGTCAAAGTGCCCGCTAGATAACCTACAAAGTCTAATTGCCCGCTAGGTAATCTATATAGTCCAAATTCCCGCTAGGGAGCCTACATAATCCAAATGCCCGCTAGGTAACCTAGATAGTCCAAGGGCCCGCTAGGTAACCTACATAGTCCTAGTGCCCCTAGTTAACCTACATTCTCCAAGTGCCCGCTAGGTAACCTACATAGTCCTAGTGCCCCTAGTTAACCTACATTCTCCAAGTGCCCGATAGGGAACCTACATAGTCCAAGTGCCCGCTAGGTAACTTACATAGTCCAAATACCCTCTAGTTAACCTACATAGTCCAACTGCCCGATAGGGAACCAACATAATCCAAGTGCCTGCTAGGGAACCTACATAGTCCAAGTGCCAGTTAGGTAACCTAGATAGTCCAAATGCCCGCCAGGAAACCCACATAGTCCATGTGCCCGCTAGGGAACTTACATAGTCCAAGGGCCCGCTAGGGAGCCTACATAGTCCACGTGCCCGCTAGGTAACCTAGATAATCCAACAGCCCGCTAGGTAACCTACATACTCCAAGAACCCGCTAGGCAACGTAGATAGTTCAAGTGCCAGCTAGGTAACCTAGATAGTCCAAGTGCCCGCTAGTTAACCTAAGTAGTCCAAATGTCCGATAGGGATCCTACATAGTCCAAGTGCCCGCTAGGTAACCTACATAGTCCAAGTGCCCGTTCGTTAACCTAGATAGTCCAAGTGTCCTCTAGGTAATCTAGACTGTCCAAGTGCCCGCTAGGTTACCTACATAGTCCAAGTGCCCGTTCGTTAACCTAGATAGTCCAAGTGCCCGCTAGGAAACCTACATAGTCCAAGGGCCCGCTAGGTAACCTAGATAGTCCAAGTGCCCGCTAGGTAACCTAGATAGTCCAAGTGCCCGCTAGGTAACTTAGAGTCCAAGTGCTCACTAGTTAACCTACATAGTCCAAGTGCCCGCTATGTAACCTAGATAGTCAAAGTGCCCGTTAGGTAACCTAGATAATCCAAGTGCCCGCTAGGTAACTTACATTGTACAAGTTCCCACTAGGTAACCTAGATAGTCCAAGTGCCCGTTACCTAACCTAGATAGTCCAAGTGCCCGCTAGGCAACCTACATAGTCCAAGAGCCCGTTCGTTAACCTAGAAGTCCAAGTGCCCGCTAGGAAACCTAGAACGTCCAAGTGCCCGCTAGGTTACCTGCATATTCCAAGTGTCCGTTCGTTAACCTAGATAGTCCAAGTGCCCACTAGGTAAGCTACATAGTCAAAGTGCCCGCTAGGTAACCTATATAGTCCAAGTGCCCGCTAGGTAACCTACATAGTCCAAGAGCTCAGTTGTTAACTTTGATAGTCCAAGTGCCCGCTAGTTAACCTAGATTGTCCAAGTGTCCTCTAGTTAACCTACATAGTCCAAGTGCCCGCTAGGTAACCTAGATAGTCCAAGTGCCCGATACGTAACCTAGATAGTCCAAGGGCACGCTAAGGAACCTACATAGTCCAAGTGCACGCTAGTTAACCTAGATAGTCCGAGTGCCCGCTAGTTAACCTAGATAGTCCAAGTGCCTGCTAGGTAACCTACATAGTGCAAGTGTCCGCTAGTTAACCTACATATTCCAAGTGCCCGCTAGTTAAAATAGACAGTCCAAGTGCCCGCTAGGGAACTTACATAGTCCAAGTGCCCACTAGGTAACCTAGATAGAGCAAGTGCCCGCTAGTTAACCTAGATAGTTCAGTTACCCGCTAGGTAACCTAGATCGTCCAAGGGCCCCCTAGTTAGCCTACCTACTCCAAGTGCCCGCTAGGTAACCTACATAATCTAAGTGCCCGTTAACTAACCTTGATAGTCCAAGGGCCTGCTAGTTGACCTACATAGTCTAAGTGCCAGCTAGGTAACCTAGACTGTCCAAGTGCCCGCTAGGTTACCTACATAGTCTAAGTGCCCGTTCGTTAACCTAGATAGTCCAAGTGCCCGCTATGTAACCTAGATAGTCCAAGTTCCCGCTAGGTAACCTATATAGTCCAAATACCCGCTAGGGAACCTACATAGTCCAAGTGCCCGGTAGGGAACTTACATAGTCCAAGGGCCCGCTAGGGGACCTACACAGTCCAAGTGCCCGTTAGTTAACCTAGATAGTCCAAGTGCCCGCTAGGTAACCTAGATAGTCCAACAGCCAGCTAGGTAACCTACATACTCCAAGAACCCGCTATAACGTAGATAGTTCACGTGCCAGCTAGGTAACCTAGATAGTCCATGTGCCGCTAGGTAACCTACAAAGTCAAAATGCCCGCTAGGTTATCTATATAGTCCAAATGGCCGCTAGGGAATCTACATAGTCCAAGTGTCGCTAGTTAATCTACATAGTCCAAGGGCCCGCTAGTTAACCTACATAGTCCAAGTACCCGCTAAGAAACCTAGATAGTCCAAGTGCACGGTAGTTACAGATAGTCCAAGTGCCCTCTAGTTAACCTAGATCGTCCAAGTGCCCGCTAAGAAACCTAGATAGTTCAAGTGCCCGTTACCTAACCTAGAGAGTCCAATTGCCTGCTATGCAACATACATAGTCCAAGTGCCCGTTCGTTAACCTAGAAGTCCAAGTGCCGCTAGGTAACCTAGACTCTCCAAGTGCCCGCTAGGTTACCTACATAGTCCAAATGCCCGTTCGGAAACCTAGATAGTGCAAGTGCCCGGTAGTTAACCTACATAGTCCAAGTGCCCGCTAGGTAACCTAGATAGTCCAAGGGCCCGCTATTTAACCTACATAGTCCAAGAGCCCGGTAGTTAACTTACCTAGTTCAAGTGTCCGTAGGGAACATACAGAGTCAAAGTGCCCACTAGGGAACCTACATAGTCCAAGTGCACGCTAGTTAACCTAGATAGTCCAAGTGCCCGCTAGTTAACCTAGATAGTCCAAGTGCCTGCTAGGTAACCTACATAGTGCAAGTGTCCGCTAGTTAACCTACATATTCCAAGTGCCCGCTAGTTAACATAGATAGTCCAAGTGCCCGCTAGGGAACGTACATAATCCAAGTTCCCGCTAGGTAACCTAGACAGTCCAAGTGCCCGTTAGGTTACCTACATAGTCCAAGTGACCGTTCGTTAACCTAGATAGTCCAAGTTTGTTGGCCTTTAAGAGTGTTTTCCAGTCCAGTCTGGTGGTGTACCAAGTACTGGCCCCAAAGTCATCCTTTGGCATTCCCTGGGGACCTTGATGCTTCGTTTTCTTGCTCTTCTGCTGTACCCCCTTAGTGTTATGCCTCGGTGTGGCAGGATTAGTTCGGGCGCATTTCCCACACTGTGTCTTCAGTGTTGTCCCCTCTAAGGCTATGGGTCTTTGAGGGGTGTCTTGTCTCATCGTGGGGCTGGCCATGTGGTCTTTTATGTGGACTGGATTCTCTGAGTGGGAACATCATCCTCAAGTCCTGGTGTGCCAGGATGTGCTCCACACTCCCCTCCTCCCCCTTCATCTGCTCCATGTGCTCCGATCAGATATGTCCCTCTCTCAGAGCTGCAGATTCACTGCCACCTTCTGAAATAAAATATTTGGCATGGGAAGGGGAGTTGGGTGGGAGGATCTGCTCAGATCATTTGATGGTTCAGGATAGATTGACTGTTCGGCTGGGGACAGGTATGTGGGGCTTAGGGCTCTGGCTCCCAACACTGGTTGTGAATATGTCTTTGTTGTTAACCAGTTGTGTGCCTGTGGGTCAACACCTGTGTCTTTTTGAGTGAGTTTTCTCATCTGCATAGTAAAGGTAATCCATTATCCAGACTCCCATGTCACCAATTGATTGAGAGGCACTAACCAGAGCCTGATTGAAATAGTGTGTACCTGTCAGGCGTGTTCTAAAAACACCTTAAAAGTCGTAAAAACACTATAAATGCCTTAAAAACCCTAAAACGTCTAAAATATTTCTAAAATGCTAAGACCACCCCTAAAGACTCTCTAAAACATCTTAAGACCATTAAATACATGGTAAAAGCCTTTCTAAAACACCCTAATGCACCATAAGTCTTAAAAAAAAACTCCTTACGTCCCAAAAACATAATAAATGCCCTAATATTATGCAAATGCCTTAAAACGCAAAATAAAGAACACGTGAAGCCCTAAAAACACGCTAAAAGTCTTTTAAAACCCCAAGAACATCCCTACAAAGCAACCCGAAGCACTATAAAACCCTGTAAAAGTCCAACAACCTAATAGACATGAATTCACCATGAAAGCAAAAAATAATCCAACAAAACCCTAAAGCCCTGAAAACCAAAACCTAATCCCCCCAAACACTCTAAGGCCTTAAGAAGCACCCTAAAATTTTAACAAAACACTAAAAGCCATAAAAACACATATAAGCCTAATAAACACCCTTAAACACTAAAATCACCCTAAAAGCCTTAAAATGTCTGAAAAGCCATAATATTCCCTAAAATTCAAATAACACTCTGAAGCCACAAATAACACACTAAATGCCTCCCAAAACATGTGGAACTTCCAAATCATATCCCTAGAAGATTCCCAAACCATGAACTTCCAAAACCACATAAATGCCCTGAAGACAACATGAAAGCCCCAACAAAACATAAAATGCTGGGGAAAAACACATAAAATATTTTAAAATACCCTAAAATCTCTAAGAAACCCTGTAAGATCACTAAAAACACCCCTACCTGCTAAAAAATACCTATACACTCCAAAAAATCACCCCTAAATCCCTTAAAAACTCCCTTAAACCTTATAAAACACCCTTAAAGCCCAAACCACCCTAATGCGCAAAAAAATTAAATGACCCCAAATGACCTTAAAACCCTAAAAATCACATGCCACAAAAAAATCCTAAATTCCAACTCAAAGCCAGCCTACAAGTCTTTTATGAGAACAGTTTTATCTTTCTACCAAGGAGAAGTTTGTAGGTTCAACCCCTGACCTATGCCCTTACCATATGAAGTTAGTAATCAGTGTTTTTGCAATTCTTTGAAGAAAGATGAGGGTAATTTTATCAGGAGTGAATTAAACTTGTCTAGTGCCTTGAGTAGAACTGATAACTGTACTACATTGAGTCGTCTGGTCAAGGAGCATGGGATATTATCCCATTTGCTGAGGTCACTCTTGATTTCTTGTAATTTCTGTAGTTTTCCTCATATAAATCTGTTGTTTTTTTATTCAAGTATAGATATAGATATTTTCATTTACGCTTGGCTATTGTAAATGGTACTACCTGAAAATGTGTATTTCATTAATTATTACTTCTTCATCTATTTCTTAATCCTTCGAAATATTATCAGTTTGTTGTGGTAGATAAACATTAGGACTTTGCATAACTTAGAAATATTACATTTCACAGAAAAATCATATTAATTATAATGTCGACAGAGCTATAAAAGGAATGTTGCCCTGAATATCTTCAGATATGACAGCTGTTTCATTGAGAAATTAAGCCAGACAGACACAATGTGATGTAAATTTTGTTATTTTCATGTGGGTTCCTTCACTCTTCCAAAAAAATTAGTTTCATGAGCCCCTTGGGGAATGAGTTTGAGTTCAGATCAGATGTCTATTTATATATTTGAGTCCTGAAGCCCATTTGATGGACTGTTCTGTTGCTTCCAAAGTAGTCAGTCACTTCCCCACCAATTAGAGAATTTGTCCGAAGCAAAAGTAAAAGTGTGGCGTACGACATTTGACTGCACACCATCTAAAATCACACTCTCATTTGGTGTTGGCAGTTTTACTTGTATTTCAATTGTAAACTACACTTCAGAGTTCAGGCTAGTGAAAACGTTTCAGTGGAAAAAATTTGCACACAACTACGTGCAGTTTGTGATTCTGTTGTTCCCAAGCAAGGCTATGAGGACAAAGATGCACAAGCATGGGGGGCACTGCAGACAATGTGTGAAAGTTTCCAGGAGCTCAGGGGTGGACAGCGGCTGCTAATTCTCCCGTGCTGGCAGTGAGCTATGTGGGAGGGCTTTGTGTGAGGTCCCTGTGGGGTCTCTGAGAAGTCTCCATAAAGGATGCTGAGAACTTCATATGAAGTCTCTGTGCGAGGCCTCTGAGTCTCTCTGGAAGTCTCCAAGGAAGTATGTGTGTGAGGTTTCTCTCTCGGGTATGTGTGAGTGTCCTTGTGAGATGTCTGCTGAATTGTGGGGGGTGGGGGGCAGTTGTTTCGCTGAGGTCTCTGCAGGTCTGAGTGGGCTTCCCTTTGTTTGACCTCACAGCACCATATAAGAGGACCTGGTGGCAGGGGAAAGGGAAGGGGCTTGGTCCATGCACCCCTTGCTGTTCTTTCAGGGTCTTCTCTCCATCTCCGTGCACTTACCTAGCACGAACGGTAGGGTTCAGCAGCGGGTAGTCCGGTGTCCAGCTCTTCACTCTCTCTAGGAACACACCCAAGCTACCTGCTACCCAAGAGGCCCCAGATCCAGGCTCTGCAGATCCAGAATCTGATTTTTTACTGCCACAGTCACTCCAGAGGCTGCCTTGGCACAATCAGGACTCCAGAAACAACATCATGCTGCTGTACCAGCAGTCTCTGGGGCCTATGTCCACTTCCCTCCTCCACCATTGGTGTCAGTCCCCACCCACCCCACACACACACTTGGTGTCCTGACTGAGGCATGGAGGTCAAGGCTCAGTGGATGTCTTCCTCGCCATCCTTTACTGTTTAGTTCAGTAAACAGTAAACCCTGGCCCACCAGGGGTGTTCTTTTAAGCACATGAGAATTTACTCTAGCGGATCAACTAATCATATTTTGGGGGGCCCTCCTGCCTCCTTCTATAATCTGGTGCCCAGGAAATAAAACCCTGTGTTAGAAGCACAGAGGAAACACTGACCACTATTGAACTGGTTTCCCTTATCAAGACAGGTGATATCTAATCTCCATGCACATCCTGATTTCCCAGGAGTCTCTAGGGGAAGGGAAGGCTGCTCCCAGTTGTGACTTTCTTTGCAGCACTCAATCCTTAGAAGCCACTCTCTCCGGAGAACATTCCTAGAGCACGTGCACGCGTGTGTGTGTGTGTGTGTGTGTGCGTGTGTGTGAAGATCACCAGCCTGGGGTCATGTTTCCTGAGAACATTCCTAGAGTGTGCGCGTGAGTGTGTGTGTGAAAACCACCAGCCTGGGATCATGTTTCCTGAGAACATTCCTAGAGCGTGTGTGTGTGTGTGTGTGTGTGTGCGTGTGTGTGTGTGTATGTGAAGACCACCAGCCTGGGGTCATGTTTGCTGAGAACATTCCTAGAGCATGTATGTGTGTGTGTGCGCACGCGTGTGTGTGCATGTGAAGACCACCAGCCTGGGGTCATGTTTCGTGAGAACATTCCTAATGCGCGGACGCGTGTGTGTATGCATGTGTGAAGCCCAAAAGCCTGGGGTCATGTTTCCTGAGTCCTGGCACCCTGTTATTGACTCATCCCCACTCTACCCCACCCTGGCTATCAACTCATCCTTCCCCCAGTCAGGAGATGGAAATCAAGTAAAATAACAGTTTGTCGCCCCACTAAAGATAGTATTGAGAAAGTAACCTTCCCTGCTTGAAAGCTGTGCCTTTGCTATACAACCCAGTGCTCTCTGTAGGAGATAAAGTTCTGCTGTGGGGGCAGCTAGCTAAAGCTGGGGTGAAGCACCTGGCCGATTCCCCTTTGTAAGCCTGTGTTAGCTCCGCTTGTGTCTTGCATCATTTCTGGGGATCCTCATGCTCTTTGGCCCCCTTTGCTACGTCCAACGCTTCATATTCTTCTTCACTGTATCCTTCCCTACCCTGTGTCCATGGTGCCTAACCATTAGTGGTTATTACACAGACGCTCATCCTGTACCACTCAGCCTAAGCTGTTGCTCCTTCTCCGGGTTTATATACAGAGGAAGGCATGTGAGCTGTGAACCGGATTTTCCCTTGGTGCAGTGGGTGAGCAGAGTCCCCCGCTGGCAGCCTCCCTAGCAGTTCCCACCCACATGTGTCAGACCTGGGACTTCCATCCTGGAGGCTACCCTAGGCTGGGAGAGAGGCAAAGGTAGCAAAATATGTCATTTCACATTTTGTGACAGGTGTATTGAGGCGGAACCTCCATGCCAAACTTGGCAGCCTTCATCAAATGCACATGTGGGACTTAGACAGGCCGCCACATGTCTCATGCCTGCTTGGTACCATGAGACGCTACTTTGGTCTAAACCTCTTCTGGAGCCTGCGATGGAATTTCTTGGCTGGATTGCGCCTCTCAAAACCTATCAACTGCAGCCACATAACGTTGAAGACAAAGTAATGGCACCAGGGAACATTCTTCACTGTGTTGGGACCTTCTGAGGTTTTCACAGTAGGGGTGTTACCATAAATCATAAGAGGTGCAAAATGAAGAACTTGGGATGGAAGTGGGTGGGAAACACTGCTGAAAACCTCCTCCAGAGCCCTGCCCTTTGAGAAGTCAAAGCTAGCACTCAGAGAAGGAGACGCAGTATCTAACATAGTTAAAGGTATATTATGCCAACCTCGTCAATGAACTCATGTGGGGTTAATTGAAGGGCAGGGAGATCAATGGCTCTGTGAGCCTAGCCTTTCTGGTCTCTTGCTCTCTGATAGTGCCACCAGGGTGGATATGCATTTGTTAGGTCCCTAAAGCAGCTGGAAAGACTCATTTCCTGGGAGATCCCTGAGGAGAAGCCGCATGGACCTACCCTGTTGCAGCCCTGGTTTCTGCAGCAGCCTCATGGAGAACCTGCCAGCGCACGGACTACAATTTCCTCCTGCAGTCATTGTCTCCCCGTGTGTTTTTGGATTGTGAGGAGGACTTTGTAGATTGGTGTCAGACACATGGGATACTATTGGACTGGTGGTCTTAGATTGAACTGGGTTGGGATGCTTTTCAATGTTCACTTAACCTTTATATAAAACTCATAAAATATGAGTGTATGAATTTTGTTTCTCTAGTCTACACAGACTAACACACATGACACCCCCTCTAGATCCCGCCATGCAGCACAGAAGTCACACTTTAATGTAGGAGGGGGAAAATCTCTATTATGGAACAATGAATATCATGGCTGAGAGAAGCCATTAGCCTGTGCAGAACAGGCTAAAGTGGCTGGCATGGATACTTTCCTACTAATCAGAGCAGAAGAAGCGTCTTCTAATTTGCCAGATAAGACATATTCTCGAAGACAGTGACGTGGGCAGTGGTAAGGGTAACTGGAGTAAGCCCACCTCCTCCGCCTCTGCTGCTGCAAGCTGACTGGGCACACAAACACCCTGGGGGGCAATGGCTGAGTGTGGCTTCTGACACTGAATCCCCTGAACGGACAGAAATTTGTGAATACATCCCTGATACAGGTGCTCATGGTGGGAAGGCTCTGGCAGTCAGGTATCGCCTGGTGGAGGCAGGGTCTCACACTTGCCACTCTCCTGTGTTCTACAAAGAGAGGAGCCCTGCAGCTGGAGGAACATCCATTAACTGAGGCCTGCGTTTCTTTTCGTGGACATAACGTTGACGCAAGATACTCCTGATGACAGCCTGGTGTCCCCTCTAGGACTTGGCCAACATCTGTCGTGAGCACCTGAGCCTCCGTGACCTTGTTAGGAGACACTGGTTGTCTTTGAAGGGGCCCAAGGCTGTGACCACAGGGTAATACGGGCTTTCCTTTTTGCAAAGGATCACCGTGTCCTGTAGATTTTTTGCTGGAGCAAATCCACTGGACAAAGTGCTTCCTCCATTTTTTGCAGTGGCCCTCAGCAGGAAGCTGTCCCTTCTCTGGTGGGAGCTGTGAGGACTTGATCTCAAGGCACTCAGCCAATGCCTTGTCTTGCACAGGCTGGCTTAACCCACAGACTTGGGAGATGCCTCTTCCCGCTAATCCTTTTCCATGCTCTTCTGGATTGGGCCATTTATGAGTCTCCCTCTTGTCAGTGGGAACAGCATCCTTCCTTCTCCTTGTCGAGGGGTCCTGAAGGTTGGGGCTTTTGAGCTTCTGCTGCCCCATGTAACTTGCTCTAGCCACCACGAAGCCACTTGGCCCTTGACATATTGGCTTATCCCCAGTGAACAAATGCTGGGGGCGGCAATGGACCACCTGAGAAGGCAAAACATTGGTGGCAGTGAGCACATCAGTGGTGCAGTCCTGAAGGAGCCCGTCAACAGGACAGCATGGAGAACCACCCTCTGCCTCTACCTCCACCTGGAGCTTAATCTCACTGCACACTCGTGCTGTAAGGCTTGGCTTTTCAGGAACTGGAGCACACTTTCCAGGTAGCAGGAAACTTTTACTACATCCTAGAGCCTCGAAGCACCCCCGGTCCACATGATTGGTTTGAGATTTTGCCAGCACACTGGTTTTGAAAGTGTCTCTATCGTCTAGCTCTATTGAAGAGGACTTCTTGACCACCACCAACCCTGTCTCTTTGGCTCTTGAAGATGGACATTCAGAGTTCACTTCCAATCTGGGGCCTCCTGGGGCACAACTAGCACCCTCTTTCCTTGACCCCTTGCTGGTCAGTACTGGATTTGAGGTTTGCTCTAGGCTCTCTCTCTGGACACTTTCATTCTGGAAGGTTCTGCCAAGGATACTGGGCATGAAGGCTGGAAACGGCTGCCTGAGGGCCAATGAGCATCCACTGTCATTATCAAGTGGGGGGTAGGCTGGGGTTCCCTGAACAGGCTCCTCTGTAGGGGAGCAATCAGCAAAAGGACTCTCCAGGGTAGGGCTTGATTTCTTTGGGGTCACTCTCTCTCCCCAGTCTGCCTGACAGGGTTCTCCCAGGACCTTGACAGCCTCAGTTACTGGGTTAGTTGAAGACTTAGGGGTGGCTAAGCAGGTGGACTGTGGAAAGGACATTGCGTTGTCTTTTCTTGTCCTACAGAGGTTTGTGGGCTCAAGGACTTTGAGGGGCATGCACCACCTCTGCCTCATTTGGAGCCTTACGATATGCGAGTCCAGCACCTGTTGAGTGCCCGGGCTGAGAAAGGAAAGGCTCTGCGTTGTGTTCAGGAGATCTTCCAGCTCTCCCCAGGAGGCCACATTGACAACATGTGGGTGGGTCAGGGAAATAGACAGAGCATGCGTGGTCGCAAGACATGAACGGCAAACAATGCCAGGGATCTGATCCTTTCTAATCTGCTCCACCTTCCTGCACATGTGGACATTCAGGGTGTTTTCCAGTAGGATTTTGTTTGGAACCCTTAGGGTGTAAGTTCCTGCGTTAATTCCCTTGTGTATCCTCAAATCACTTAACTCCTTTGAGTCGGCTCCCGGAGTTCCTTTTGGGCAGTAGTTTCCTGATCCATTGATAGATAGATTACATTTGGATATTTTCCTCAAGTAATTCCCTTGTCCATTGACCGAGTTGTTCCTCAGCTGGACACCGGCTCTGCAGCACGCAAGCGACGGTCCAGGGTGTGTGCATCTTCCTGGGGACACCGTCTTCATTACATTCTTCCCCTGCTTGTCTCCAGGTGTGGAGCAGGAGCATTCGGGCTGCTTCATATCCAGACAAGTCCCTGGCCATTTTTCCTGAGGCTGCTTTAGTGTCAGAGACTCAAGAGTCCCATTGCCGAGGGGCCCCTGCAATTGAGGGAAGTTCTCTTGGCGGTGGAGCTCCGATTGCTTCAAGCAGCCAGGAAGCTTGGGGTCTGTCTTTGGGGTCTGGACCTTCTGATTGTCCTGGGGATGAGTGGGGTTGCGAAGACAAAAAGCTTCCTGGGGTCGTGGCATCATAAAGGGTAAAGAACTCTCACTTTCCTGTTGTTTCTTTAAAAAACGGCTTTCCAGCTGTTGAAGTTAATTTGGAATGCGTGATTGGGACTTAGTGTGGACGGTAAGACAGGATTCATCACAGGGACTCTTGTGAGGAGGAGGAAAAGGTACTGCGAGTGGGCCACGGGGCTGTGGACCGGGCGGAGTCAGGACTGTAGCCGGCGGTGGGGCCTGGGCTTGGCATGCAGTTGGAAGTAAAAGTTGGAATCGGCCTTCAGTGTAGGGCAAGGAGTGACGTTGCAACAAGAGTGGGTACTCTTTAGCTTGCATTTGAGCTGGTAAGGTATTAGGAATTTCATTAAATAAGACAGTGGGAAACTCTAGGGTGGATCCAGAGACCCTGAGAGCAGCTGCCAGAGACTCGCTGTGCAGAAAAGGTAGACCCCAGAAAAACTCACTGAATTTTTGTGGAAAATGCTTCTGAGGGCTGGGTATCTGCTCTGCTTTGATGCTGGCATTCCAGAAGGGCTGGGGAGGTGCAGTGATCTGCTCCCCATCGAGTGCCTTCAACATATTTAAGGCCTGCAGATGGTATTCTGATACACCCTTTCCTTTTTCTTCCCAAATATTCCATTTCTCTGCCTTTGTGATTTCTATTTCCAGCAGCTTGTGGACATTGGGGTTGAGCAAGGTGGGCCTCCCTACTTCCCCCTGCCTCTTTGTGGGTCCTTCCCGAAAGGTGTCTTCTTGGGGGTGCCAGGTAGAGTGCTCTTTCAGAGACCCAAAGTATTCCAAGGAGGGAAGCTGTAAGTTCTTGGCAGCTGCCCAACACTGGGGTGGGGAGGCAGTAGGGAGGCCTGTGGGATGCTGACTTGTGATGGCTGCCATGGCAGGTGTGGAGCAGCGGTTGTGTGGAGATGGGCTCTGCCTGGGCCTTGCCAACAAGTCATTCTGAGAATGAGTCCCTGTGGGGTGCGGGGCTGGTGAGTCCCAGAGAGTGCTTGGAGGCTGCAGGTAGGCCTTTGAATCCGGGGGTTTGGCACTGGGTGAGGGAAGAGCCAGTGGTGTGGGTGAAAGACTGTCAGGTTCACGGGAATGTGCGCAGTCTGGTGATTGACTCAAGGCGGGTAAGACATGAGAAGTTGAGATGCACATCTGGGCCCGTGGAAGGGTGGAGTTCTGAGACCTAGGTGTCCAGAATGGATGAGCCGCAGAACCGTGTGGGGCGCGCGTACCGACATGGACTTCAGCCGTACCTCTATTTCGCCAGCTACCAGAGAGGGCTTGAGCTTTCTGTTGACCAAAGCTGCCAGTGTCAAGTGGGTTTCCCAAGTGGCTGCAGGAGACAGAAGGACCAGATTACAGCCAGGACTGAAGGGGCAAGAGACCTAGCAGGCTAGCAAGGGTCGGTGCAAGCTCAGCCCCTCCCCAAGCCTTGATGGCCTGCTCTTCCTGCCCCACCCCACTGCCCGGGACTCCTGTCATTCTCTGCCCATCCCTGAAAGTGTACCCCAAACCAGCGCATCCCAGCTGCTCTGCAGCCCGAGGCCACACAGGCACCCTGGTTGGAAGATGCACCCCGCGGTGAAGCAGGAAGGTTACTTACTTCTGCCTAAGACGCAAACGCAGGTTCTGAGCGCCATGTAGTTCTTGCAGGAAACTTCGGAAAACTGGAAATCAAGAGAACCGTTATGGTGCAGCCCTCCCAGAGGACCGAAAGGAATGTCACACGGGCTGTGCACTTAGGACGTTGGACTCTCCAGAGCTCAAGGTCAAACGATAGCTTACTCCCACGGGCAGGAGGTGCTTTGGCATTTCAAGGAGCATCGGTTTCCAATATTGTCTGTGGGGTCTCAGTGAGCAATCTGAACCTTGGCAAAGTTACACAGCTTATCGCTGTTACCCCTCAATGTTCCACCTCCAAATCCACCAGAATCTGCTCCTGACACCCCCACTGCTCCCTACTGGGTCCTACCTTGGCCAGCCTTCATCCCATCCTAGGCCCCTCCTGTACATCTGGGAAATATCTGGGTTCTGTTTCCATCCCCAGTATCCTTTTGTTCAGGATTATTACCTGAGAGAGACGGGCTGTTGCCACTGGCATCCTGCAGAGGAGGGGACAGGAGAGCTTACAGAGGTTGGTTGAATGGGCAGGACCTTACCTTTCAGAGCGTCACCTTTGTCCCTTGACCTGCTGCTTCTCCTTGTCTCCACCTGAGGCTGGGGCACAAGAGAGGAAGTCAGGCTGGAATCCAATCCTGCATCTGTTCTTTGTGACAAACTGCAGGCATTTACTGGTGATTAGAAGAATGACAATCTCCATGGAATGACTAAAGCCCAGAAACCAGCTTCTGTGTGAGACCTAGAGTGCATTTCTTCCGTCAGCCTTCCTCTGCTCACGGAGAGCACACACTCTCAGCACTCAGTGTTCTGGTGGGAAAGATTTTGATTATGGAGGCTGAAGCTCTGGGCCAGCCCTTGACCACTTCCTCCCCGGGGTCAGCCATGCTTTCTCAATTAGCCCAGACAGAAAAGGAGTCTTGGCCCAGAGACTGGAGCTCAAGGAAAGAGACTGAGGACCCAGTGATGAGAGCTGCCCTTTGAAACGTCTAGTCATCTAGTCCTTAGCCACTGCGTCACTATATTGGGGATTTTTACCTATTGCCCTCTATAACAACTAGAGATGGGAGGTCTGAGATCTTCAAAGAGAAATATTTTTGAATGCTCATCTTACTGGCAAATGATTTACATATCATACGAGTCAATAGTTCAGTCGTTCAATCAGATCAAGGGCAATGGTACAATCAATGATTACCATATCCATTTTAGAACAACACCCCCCCCCCCCCCATGGTTAAATTGCCTTCAAAAGGAGTTGTGTAATCACAGTCAGGTCTAAAGCTCTCTGTCCCCTCTGGCCTCCTTCATTTTTTCGTCTTGAAATCAATCCCCCTTCACTCTCTAGCATCCCGATGGGGGAGTTCTCCACACTGCTGATCTCACAATCCCTCCCTCTACCATGAGATCTCTCCACCTGCAACTCTGTCAACCCTTGTGTCCATGATCATGATGCATCCACGCCTCCTGTGCTTCACAAACAGGGAAAGCCAACAGAAATAATGAAAATCAACATAAGCCGGCAAGGATAAAATGATACCAATGCAGTGAACAAAGTCCTAACAGTGAGTAAGGACGCACCAGCCCTCATCAACATTCCAAAGCCAGGGCTGATGGTCTCTTCTTTCTTGAGATTTCCCCTATCAGGAAATTAATTACGAAAGGAAAAATTTATAAAACAAGGAAAAATCAATCTCTCCTATGGCTGGGTTGAGAATTTCTTACCTTTATCCTTTTCCTGGGTGGTCGCACAGGTGGAGTATTTGGAAGGAAGGGGAGGACCAGGAAGAAGCAACCCACTCCATACAGGATGCCCAAGGTCAAAACAGTGAACCAGGTGGGGTATTGGTAGGTCAGCCAGGAAGCACTTTTCTGTTCCAGCAGAAAGAGAATCTCCTCCATCTTCTGGATACAGCGGTTGCACTCAGGCAACTGAGCACTCTGAGTCCCCTCTGGCTTCAAACCCACTTGCATCACAAACCTGGGCCCACATCACTAAAGGGTCACAGTGGGGTGGGAGGTGACAGCAGGACAACACATAATCCCTCCCTCTACCCTCCAGCTCATCACATCCCTCCCCTGCTCTGGTCTTCTCTCTCCCACTGCCTGCTCTGGGCCTCCAAAGTCACCAGCTGCGCCTGATGGAATGGAATCTTAGTGCAAGTTCTTATTCATTCCACCTCCCACCTAGGTATTACCTGCTTCCTTGGCAAGTTGCCTGAATCATGACCAATTTCATAGGCTTAGAATATCTGAAGTTGTCTCTGTCCTCAATGAAAACCTTCTCAAGTCATGGTTTTACTTTGTCTTATCCAAGATAGAGAACTTAGGTTTATGTAACATTTATTTAGCTTTATGAATGTTGGATGAAAAGCTTGGAATTTGACTTCTATGACCAGGAGAGTTATTCAAGAGCTGAGGTATATCTCTCCCAGGAGAGAGATCTAACAAATTTTCTGCCAAATGGTACATTTGGGGAGACAAGGAACACTTAAGCATTAATCATTCTTAACAGTGTCCCCTGCAAATCTTCCTTGTGTGTGACTACTGCCCATTTAGGGCTTGCTCTGGGAACACTTGATGGGGTAATAAGCCTTGCAACAATTCAGGCTCAAAGGGCAAGCATCTGGCTGAGCAAAATAAAGAGATAATATGGATTGAGTTGTGTCCTTACCACTAACACTTGAGATATTCCCCCAAAATTCGTTGGAACACTAACACTGAAGGCTATAATCTGATTTGGTTATGTGAGGGCTCTCTCTGGGAGAAATGTACCTCTGTCCTTGGCTTCACACAAGAACCAATTGACGCAGAAACCTAGTTTGTGATCCAAGTGACTTTATAAAGGATAGAAGAGGCAAATATGCTCGTGGGGGGTGGGGGCGGACTGGACAGCCCACGCACGCTGGGTTGCATGACAGCTGGTTTGAGGCCCCCACCCATACCCTGTTGGTAGGCATGGCTGACGGTACTGTTTGACCCCATTGACTGAATTAAGCCCACCTGGTCTAGATGGGGGCCCGCCCAGGTTGACCTGCTTCCTGTCACAAGGACCTAAATGTGTGCATCTTTCCAGCCTGAAGCAGCTTTCAACTGTCTGTGATGGGGAGGAGGTTTGGCATGCACAGCGACCACCCTCAGTTCTGCCTCTACTTACCTAACAGGTACACGGCATTTCTTTTCTGTTTTTTAAAACAACAACAAAAAAATCATTTGTAATCTTTCTATTCCAGCGGTGCTAGGAGCAAGGCAGAGGCAAAACCCAAGAACAGGGTTCTTCTCTGTTGAAGCGCGATAAACTCACGGGGAAGCAAACAAGCATCTTCATCCACGTGAAGTGAATCTGTGAATCAGCAGCTCCCAACTGACCAAAGCACGCACAGAGCAGCCCAGCATCAAGGTCTGTTTCTGTGCACTGCTCCCACTGTGAGGAAGAGCTTCATGTGCATTAAAAGGGAACTTTTGTAATATTTGAATTTTGAATAGTGGTTTTTGTCAGAAACTGGAAAAAATCTCAAAGCCTGAAGAAACTCCTTTCTAGTACTGAACATTCAAGGGAGCCTGTAGAAGCCTGAAATGATTGCTAGGTGACCACCTGGATCTGCTTGTTGAGTGAAAGTGGCAGAATAGCAGCAATAGAGCAGTGGGTTCATTCTGACCACTGACACTCGTGGACCTGGTTTACAGGCAGTAGAGAAGAAGATGAGAGCAGGTTGACTGGTTTGAAGTCCATGACCTACTCTGAGGGGACTAGAGTTGTGGAGAATTGGTGATGGGGCCAAGGCCTAAAGGCAATGCGACCAATGGACACTGAGGTGAGGCCAAGAGAGGGAGCCCACATTGACTTGACCCGAACCCGACCAGATGAAGAGAAGAATGTTGAGCCTGTGCACTGGTATATACTGCTGCAGACTGTATAGACGATCTGTCCTGCTTTGACTTTCTTGTGGATGTGGACTTCACAAGGTTCCAACTGGCATGAAGACTCTTTATATTGAAGAATATGATGGTCTCCTCAGAGCACTGGGTTGATGGAAGTAGGCAGTAGAGAAACTGGATAGCCAAAATGGGCCAGATAAAGGCGTGAAGTGGCTAGCTTACAAGATTTCATAGATACTGGAATATATTCATAGAATTATAGGATTAATATGTGGGTGTACCTTAACTGCAATTGTTAAGCATAGGATATTTTTGTTTCATCACTTACAGAATATTATGTTTAAAGGAGGGTGGCACGGAGTGAAATGTATGCATTTTCATATTATACTGTTAGATACTGATATGATTCTATTATTGTTTTGAAATTATATACGGCTAAAGAATTTTGTGAAAATGTCAAATGGACAAGGGGTGGTCTGTTGTAGTTATACAATCTGGTGTCAATTTGGGACTTGAGAGGATTAAGAGTGAAGGGGTAGACTCTAGTCTCTCTATTGGGTTATGGCCAATGAGGCCTCTTTGTGGGCCTGGCCTTCCCGTCAGGGTTCTGGGAAATCTGGTATTTCCTCCTTGGAGGCAGCAGACTATCTTTCTGCTCATTCCCTGAGAGATGTCCTACTAACAAGACACATGGCACCACACTGATAGAACCCATGCCCTGGGAACTGGAGGAGCCACATGGAGACCCTGCCAAAGCTGAGATGCTTCTACCACCACTGGATGCAGAAGACTTTGCAACTACTGACCTGTGATCTTCCTGCATTTGGGGTCATTGAAGGTGTTTCATGAGTCTGAAGAGAACATTATAGATTGATATCAGACATGGGCTAATATTGGACTTATGGACTTGATCTTGGTTGGGCTGGAATGCTTTCTCAATATACAACTGTTCTTGTATATAAAGGTCTTTCCTATACACATATGAGTGTGGATTTGTTTCTCTAGTCTACCTGGACTAACACTCATGGATCCCTTTCAGGACTGTAAATTCTGTTCCCCTGACTGCTGCAAAGTATGTGACAGAGAAGAAAAGGGAGAAGAGTGAACTGTACCCATTTATTGAGGTAAGAAAAGTGATGAAGGAGCATGGCCGGTTCCCCAAACTTCATGAGTGGAAAAATGGGCTCTTGGCACAAAATGACATTTAATCTTCACCAAGAGATTCAGGGCTAAATTGCTGCCCTATCTCTGACCTCAGCTTTTGTTTTATTTTAATTCTCATATAATTCACATATATCATTCAATACTTCAGTCATATTAAGATTTGTGTAATCGTCACCACAATCAGGTTTACATCATTTCCTTCTTTTATATTCATTTTTGTTAGCCCCCCCCCCCTCACTCCCCCAAATCTTCCCTGCCTGTCCCTAGGTGATTGTTAATTCTGTTAGTGTCTCTCTGGATTTACCTCTCCTGGATTTCATATGTATTAAAAAAAAATACAAAACAAAATCAAGAAACAAGTAGAAAAGAAAAACTAACAATGACAAAAGAGAGAAAAACCTCAATCGAACAGAAAGTGAAAAATACTAAAAACTGGAACCAAATTAAAATTAGTCTGAAGAGATCAAATGATGAGGTGTTACATTTGAACTTAACTGTATCTGTTCATGTCCATGGACTGTGGTCAGAGGGAATTCACCCCGCATGTGCATTTGAGTCCTTTTGCAAACTGGGTGTTCCGAACTTAAGCTCTGATTCTTGTTCATACCTGCAGATTGAGATTCTATTATTTATCACCCTGGCATCACACTGGCTGTGCTGCTTGTTCTGGGCGGACTTAGTTGACATCTCACTTAGATGGCTGCTTATTTTCAGAAAAAAGGTTTAAGTACAAGGCCCTGTTCTTTGTGATAGATGTGCACCATCTGATTTCAGGGTTTTTTTACACCCTATGCTTTCCAGTCAAATATTCACTTGAGGTAATTCAAAACACTCACTTGGCTCGATGACGCCAGAATAGCTCCCCTCCATGCAGTTCCATGGAGCTCAGCATAGTTAGGGCGCAGAGATGAAAAGACGATTGAACCATGTACTGAACGTTCAGGTTTTTCCCTGCTTTTGAAAATCTGTTTGCGCTTGTAGAGTAAATGTTTTGTACTTTTTAAGAGTGTAAAAAAAATAGATGGAGGGATTCAGAGAAAATGGCGACCAGATAGGACCCATCTATCTGGAGCTCCTGCTGCCAGACCAGAAAAATAGGAAATTAGGTGAAGGAAACGGGAAGGTGGAGTTCTGAAATTAGAACTAGGGTAACAGGGTTTCTCCTGAACCCCTTCTTTTGTGGGATTTCCACTCACAAAGCAAACCAAGCATGCTTTAAAGCACTATAATTTTGACGAAGTGGCAGGCGCCAGATATGCCCTTGCCTGGAGCAGGGATCCCTGCAGGTGGACGCCCTGAGAGGGGGCAGAATCTCAGACACGAGGGGAACCCCACACTGAGCTCTCCATGCGGTTGGATGCCTTGAGCTCACGGTCAGGGGTTGGTGGTGGGTAGCTATAATTTAGAGTAGAAGAAAAAATATATTATTACCTTAAGAAGATCATGGTGTGGGAGAAAAAGGCAGAAAGTCGGGAGTCCAGGGAGCAAATTTAGTTCCAATTGGCCGACTAGTAAACAACCCCCCTGATAAGCTGGATCTCCCCCTCTGGGGGTCAGCTTGACAGCCACCAAATCTGAGCACATCACAAGTAGAATTTTTTTTAAGGGTGAAACATAAATGATTGGTTTAAAACTCAAACCCAAGTCTGGTTGCTCAGCTCCAAGCACCACATAGGGGAGTCCCTTAACATAAATCAGCATAAGAAGCAACCTAGCTAAGGAATGCCAGAACTCAGCCACAGGGCCTGGCAGCTTTTACCATAACAAAGACCCGCTGTAGCAGTGTCAGCCTTAAACAGCACTGAGCTGTAGCCCAGAGACTGTGGGAGACAATT
Organism: Tenrec ecaudatus; assembly: GCF_050624435.1. Classification (NCBI taxonomy): domain Eukaryota; kingdom Metazoa; phylum Chordata; class Mammalia; order Afrosoricida; family Tenrecidae; genus Tenrec; species Tenrec ecaudatus. The sequence goes on from NC_134536.1 coordinate 145,689,181, forward strand.
TCATTCTAGCTGGCCAGAGGGATAAAAAAGAAAATCCTCTGATCTAGGAAGCATCAGCAGTCTAGATAGGACAACAAGCTTCCCTCTCAGTGATTCTACACATAGCTGGGGAGGCCCTGCCGGTCTTGGAGCCCTAGACGGGGCTGAGGGAGCCCCCCAGTGCCCCCTCCCAGCCCCTGCTGCAGTGCTACATGCAGCACAAGGCAGGTACTCCAGCACCCAAGTGACCCCTGGCCACGGGCGCGATCTTGCTTTTGAAGTAATCTCACACAGCATCTGTGGAACCCTACATCAGGGATGGGAAAGTCCATTAACGCATGCCCAGGAGAGCCAGCATAGGAAAGCTGGATTTTCCTGCCCGTGGGCTCCGATGGATGTTGCACCTGGAGCAGCCCACCTGGGCCAGATGATTGCAGTTCAGCCAATGGGATTGACCTGGGGTCCTTCACCAGCCTCCCCGGGAACCCTTGAAAAGGCAGGGACCAGAAGGGAGAGGGGTGGTCTGGTCGTCTTCCTGGGGGGAGAGAGATCCTTGCATGACCTGAGGCAGTCTCTGCCAGGCCCCATGGTCAAAGGAATCCTATGGGTGCCTTGTAAAACCTGAAGCTTCTTTTAACTCTCATTAAATTCACTTGGATCACGAACCCGGCTTCCGCATGAAATTTTTCTCGCGGGGAGCCAAGGACTGGGGTTGGAATTTAGGCCAGAGAGAGAGACCTTACAAGTCCATGACCCCGTGACCTTGAGGAAGAGTTGGAATTCCTCTGGCCTCAAGGACAGGTGATCAAGTATCATTACCTCCTTACCCACTGCTCTACTTATTCTCACTTTATTCACTAGCCCTTCTAACTTTTCCACCGCACTCAGTTTCAACGTGCTCAGGTTGGTGTTGGGCTTTTATTTACTCGCTTTCTTCTTTATCCCTCTTTTTTCCCCCTTTTCCCCTCTTTTTCCTCTTCTCTCCCACTCTCTCCTCTCATATGCCACTAAAGGCTTCCAGGTCACTTCCCTCCGCTTAGGGCAAATCAACCCAAATAGCAGGAGGCACTCCAGCCTGCCCTCTGTGGGAGTGCTGTACACCACACAAGGCACCTGGGACAAATACCTACAGTGCGCTGCACCGTTGAAGAAACCTCCGTCATGCCTCTAAGGTGATCTCGTCAACTAGGGCAATTCTGCCCAGCACCACTGGGTCCCGGCATTAAAAGGGCACACTGACCTGCCATGTTGGAGCAGTGTCTAAACCCCTCTGGCCCCTCATCCAAGCAATCAGGGATCAGCTACTACTTTATACTTTATTTCCTCCTTCTCTCTCTCCTTGCTCTTTACCATCACAGCCAACCTTAGTGAACTCAGTTGGATTTATTTCCTTCTTTCTCTTTATTCTCTTTTTCTTTCTTTCCTCTTTCTGTCTTTGCTTTCTTCACCTCTCTCTTAGCTTGTACGATTCTCTCTGCTCCCTCTCATTGCTTGCACATACCACTGCTGGTTTCCAGAGCCCTACACTCAGCCTAGGGCAACCCTGTCCTCCTAGTGGGCAGCCTGACCCCTAAGACAGTACTGCACACAGGACGAGTCAGAGCTACACACAGCATAACACAGGGTCAGTTATTTCTTTAACCATTTAAAAAATACTCTCTCCTCCTCCTTCCTTTTCTCTTCTCTCTTTTTCCTTTTATTGGACTCTTCTTACAGGTTTTCTGCTTTTCTCCGCTCCATCAAGCTCTTCTCTACTTCCTACCACAGCCTCCACAGATTTGGTTCTCCTTTTTAGTTGTTTTCTTTTCTTTCTTTTTACTGTTGTCACCCCTATTTACTCTGTGCATTTTAGTTGTGTGTGGGTGAGTGGTTGTCAGTCTGGTTGGCATTATTGCCCCAGTCTGTGTCTTCCTCTTTCTCTCTTTTTCCTCTCCTTTCACTCTCTTTCCCATCACAAGACAATAGAGGTCTCCAGGCCACTCCCCTCTGCCTAGGGCAAACCTGAAGGCCCAACTGAGGGAGCTCCCACCCCCCACTTATTGGTGTGGCAAGCAGCTGGGGAATTCACGCTGGTCCTATCCCACACACCAGGCCACAGGTTGTTCTCCCCTATAAAAAGTGGGGGCATCCCCAGCCTAAATCCTGAGGTCCTACAAGTGACTGGGGGAAACGCCTGACCAGCACTTGTGGGGCTCCACGCTACTGTGGGAACATCCACCCAATCTCCAAGGCGATCTCTCTGTACATCCCCTTGTCTAGCCAGATTTGTAAAGTAGAATTGGGTCATGATAGTGGGGGGAGGAAGCATTTAGGAACTAGAGGAAACATATGTTTCATTGTTGCTACCCTGCACCCTGACTGGCTTATCTCCTCCCCACATCCCTTCAGGAAGGGGGTGTCCAGTTACCTACCAATGGGCTTTGAGTCTCCACTCTGCACTCACCCTCATTTACAATGACATGATTTTTGTGTTCTTTGATGCTTGATATCTGATCCCTTCAACAGTTCATGGTCACACAGGCTGGTGTGCTTCCTCCATGTGGGCTTTGTTGCTTCTGAGCTAGATGGCCGCTTCTTTATTTTCAAGCCTGTAAGATCCCAGATGCTATAACTTTTAATAGCCAGGCACCATCAGCTTTCTTCACCACATTTGCTAGTGCACACATTTTTCTTCAACCATCATGTTGGAAAGGTGTTCATCATGGAATGCCAATTTAATATAACGTGTTCTTGCATTGAGTAAGTACTTGACAATGTCCATCTACTGCCTTAATACTAAGTCTATAAATATATGAACGTTGATCTATTTACGAACCCTCCTGTATAAATATATTTACATATGTACATGCCAGTATGTAGACCTCTAGAAATACCCTTTGTCACCTAGTTCTTTCCTCTATTTACTTTTACTTTCCTCTTGTCCGACTATCGTGCTCAGCTTTCACTTGGGTTTGAGTAATTTCTCTTGGTTACATTACCCTTGCTGAATACCTACCAGGCTTCTCACACCCTCCTTGCGACGGATTTTGGATTACTTGTTGCTCCCCTGTCGCTGGATTGGTCAGCATCACCTCCTTACCCCCTCCTCTCTCTCTCCCATGTCCCCGGGAACCATTGGTCCTGTTGTTTTCTCCTCCAGACTATTCTTCCAGCCTATCTTATCTAGATAGATCTGTTGAGATAATAATATGCACCAAAAATCAAACCATAGCAAGATAGGCGATGGGTGAGAACACAGTGATGACAAAAAACAACAACAGAAAACCAATGATCAATAAAAGAGTAAATTAATTAAAAGCCAAAAAAATTTTTTTAAGAAAGAAAAACCTGTAAATAGATCAAGGTCTGATTTTTTTTTTCTATAGGTGTGTCCTTCAGTCAGGTCTGATGGCGTATCATGCTCTGGCCCCAGAGTCTGTCCTTTGTACTCCCTCAGGGGCTACCCGCTCTGCTCCCATGGTTGCTCTGCTGCATGCTTTTAGTGATTTGCCTCCGTGTTGGAGGGCCAGCCGGGTCAGTCCCAACACAGAGTCTCCGGTATTGTCCCCATAGGGCCCTGGGCCAGCAAGGGATGGCATGTCTCATAGTGGGATCAGCCATATGGTCCACTCTGTACATTGGCTGTTCAGAGTGCCAATATCATCCTCCAAGCCTGGTGGACCAGTGTGTGCTCCACTCTCTTCCTCCCCCTTCATTTGCCCCTGTGTGCTCTGATCAGACATGTCCATCTCCCCTAGCTACAGGTTCAGTGCCGTCTTCTAAGGTAAATTCTTCTGGGGGGAGGGGCAGTTGTCCACGTAGCTGGTATGGAGGCTGGACCATCCACTTTTCATTTAGGATCAAAAGCATCTAGCTTTTAGCATTAGGTGCTATTGAGTCAGTTCCAACTCAAGGCAGAATGAACCACTGCGCAGTCCTACACCATCTTCAAAACTGTTGTTATACTTGAACCTAACATTTCAGCCTTTTCCAGGGACTGGCATCTCCTGATAACATATCCAAAGCATGTGAAGTCTCCCCGTGCTTGCTTCTAAGGACCTTTCAGACTGTTCTTCTGACACAAATCTGTTCATTCTTCCAGCACTCAATGGTATTTTTAATATTCTTGGCTAGTGTCATCTTGATGGGTTGAAACACTATTTCGCTCTAGTGTTGATGTACATTTTTCTGATGCCTAATTATACTGAGTATCTTTTAAGGTAATCATTTAATTTTTATGGCATTTTGAAAAGATGTCAATGAGGTCTATTTAATTTGTGTTCAGATGGAAACACATAACTCAAACTAAATATGTGACAGTAGAAAAAGAATCCATTTTATCCTAAATACTTGAGATATTTATACAGCCTACTCAAGTTTTTATCAACATAGATAAGGTGCCTGTGGTGGTGGTGGTGGTGGTGGTGGTGGTGGTGGTTTTTAAGAGTTAATCTCTAAATAGGGGGCTGCAGTACTGAGCACTGAATCTCCTTTGCTTGATTAATTTTTATGTTAGGGAAGTAATACAAGGATTCCATCAAATGACCCATCAGTTTGAGGAAAAAGCATATCAGAATTGATGGTCAAAGCCTATATGGCTTTATGGTTTAGTCTCTAGGGGTATGTAACGCTCTTGTGAAAATAGTATTCCTCATGATAATAACGAGGAACTGGTGGGCCTCCAGGGCTGGGAGCTGAACTGAGGGGCAGTTCTACCCTGTCTAATAGGGTCACTATGAGTTGGCAAAGACTCGATGGCTGTCAGTTTGGTTTGTTTGACTTGAGTACTGGCATTCAGTGTGTTTATCGAAATCAATAAATTACAAGCATTTAGATGTCTATTTTTTACATACAAAATTAAAATCCCCCAAGCCTCTGAAAACTGCGAAGATTTCACAGCACTAGGTTGGTACTCTCCCATCCAAGAATCAGTGAAACTGGCAGGGTGTGAGGCATTCAGGCTCCCTCAGTTCCTCCTACTGCCTTCCCTGACCCTGGTCACTTGCTTCTATTACCTCTCTTGGACCTTACATGCATTTGAATTAGAACACCATAGAGTACAGTGCTCTACATGTGCAGCAGCTCTAACCATGTCACTCTCGGTCTCTATGAAGCCTCTTCCAACAAAATTCAAATGCGATTGTATGTGCACACATAAACACACGCATGCACCAGAGCACCCTTCTTAACAGAGAGTCAGGAGGGTCTCTTATTTGCTGTCCTCACTTTGGACACAAGTCCCTTGATGATGAGTAGGAGAAAAGGAACATCAGGTAGTGGGGGAAACCCTAAGGAGGAACAGAGGAGAGCTTTAACTAGGAATAATGCTACTAGGGGAATGATGGCATGTGAGGAAAATTAGATACTTCCAGACTGTCAGATTTTTCCATACAGCAAAATTAACTTTTCTAGTTTTGTCTAAAACTGGCCCCAGGAAATTTCAAATAGCACATCTCAGATTATCTAACCTACAAAGGAGTAGCCGGCCTTCCCCCCACCCCCACCCCACCCCCGCCAAAAAACCAAGCGGTACAAAGCTCCACTGGGTACACATTTCAAAATATACATTCTCCTGTTTGGGCAGGCATCTGGCAACTTGCTCTGAGCTAGTGCACCCACACTTTTTTCCCAAGGTCATTGCTGGTGACAAGACCTTGTGCTCTTCTCACAAGCCAGAATGCAAACATAAATCAAGTCAGTGTAAGACGCCATCATCACCTCACTCAAATACACCTCGTCAAGTGAACTCAAACTTCAAGAAGATGCTCATTTGTTTGGTTTTGTTGATGTGAGGGTGATAGTGCATTTGGAGTTTAGTCATTGCACTAGGTCAGACTGTTAATCAAGCTTCCTATATAGAGGTTCTGAAGATATTGTGTAAGAAGGTCTGAGTTGTCTGGCTAGACCAGAGCTTGCACACTGCTATTGACTAGAAGTTCCGACACACAGAATCCAGGACAGATAAACCCCTCAGGACCAATACTGAGAGTAGCAACACCACGAGGGAAGGTAGGGGGGAGAAGCAGAAGAAAGGGGAAACCAATCTCAATGATGGACATACAGCCCCACTCCACCACCCAGGGGAACAAACAGCAGAAGTTTGGGTGAAGGGATACAGCAGAGGCGTAAAATATAAAAATCAAAAGTATGTATAAAGTATCAGTGGTTCACGTGGGTGGGAGGAGGGGAAAAAAGGAGCTCAAGGAGAAAGAACATGTTTGGAAATGATGATAGCAATGTATGTACAAATGTGCTTCATACAAATTGGTGTATGAATTGTTACAAGAGCTGTAAGATCCCCCAATAAAATGATTTATTTAAAATAAAAAGGACTGATTAGTGGTAGACAGGGGACTGGTTTTGCCACCATGACAGTGCACCTGCTCACACAAAAAAACAGCATGCCTCTATCGCCCGATCTGATCCCAGCACACCGAGGCAAAATACTAAGGGTGTACAACAGAACAGGAAGGGGAACAGAGCAACGAAGTCCCCAGGGAATACCAAAAATAGACTTTGGGGCCAGGGCTAGCTGACCCATCATACTCTATGAGAAAACACTCCTAAAGGCCAACAAACAGTCCTTGAACTAACTAAAAGCTTTTCTTTCTTGTGTTTTGTTTTGCTTTTTGTCATTGGCTTGTTGGTGGTGGTGTTGTTCTTTTGTTTCATTTTGTTGCTTGGGTTTGCTCTGTCTCGTTTTTGTGCATGCTATGATTTCCACAGGTCTGTCTAAATGAGATAGGCTGGATGAACAATCTGGAGGAGAAAACAATGGGACTGACAGCTGGTGGGGGGGGGGAGATGGGAAAGGGGGATGTAGGGAAAAAGGAAGTTCTGTTAACAAACCCAGGGACAAGGGAACACCAAGTGATCCAAATAGATGGTGAGGAGGGTGTAGGAGGCTTGGTAGAGTGTAACCAAGAGTAATGTAACCGAGAGGAATTACTGAAACACAAATGAAGGCTGAACATGAGAGTGGGACAATCGGAAAGTAAAAGGAAATCAAGGAAAGAGGTAGGAAGCAAAGGGCATTTATAGAGGTCTAAATAAAGGCATGTGCATATGTAAATATATTTATGTATAACGATGGGGAAATAGATCTATATGCATATATTTATAGGTTTAGTATTAAGGTAACAGATGTACATTGGGCCTCCATTCAAGTACTCCCTCAATGCAAAAATACTTTGTTGTATTAAAGTGGCATTCCGTGATGCTCACCTCCCCAACACAATTGCTGGAGGCAAATGGGTGCATAAGCAAATGTGGTGACTGAAGTTGATGGTGGTCGGCTATCAAAAGTTATACATTCTGGGGTCTTAAAAGCTTGAAGTTAAACAAGTGGTCATGTAGCTGAGAAGCAACAAAGCCCACATGAAAGAAGCACACCAGCATGTGTGATCACGAGGTGTCGGAAGAATCAGGTATCAGACATCATCGGAACAAAAAAATCATATCTTTGTGAATACGGGGGAGTGTGGAGTGAAAACCCAAAGCTCATTTGTAGATTATTGGACATCCCCTTACAGAAGGGTAGCAGGGAGGAGAGGAGCCAGTCAGGGTGCACTGTAGCAACAATGAAACATACAACTTTCCTCTAGCTCCTAAATGCTTCTTCCCCCACAACTAAAATGATCCCCATTCTACCTTACAAATCTAGCTAGACCTGAGGATGTACACTGGTACAGATAGGAACTGGAAACACAGGGAATCCAGGGCGGATGATCCCTTCAGGACCAGTGGTGAGAGTGGCGATACGAGGAGGGTAGAGGGAGGGAGGAATGGAAAGGGGAAACCGATGACAAGGATCTACATATAACCATCTCCCTGGGGGACAGACAACAGAAAAGTGGCTGAAGGGAGATATTGTATAGTGTAAGATATGACAAAATAATTTAGAAATTATTCAGGGTTCATGAGGGATGGGGAATAATTATCAGCTGATGCCAGCGGATTAAGTGGAGAGCAAATGTTTTCAGAATGATGAGGGCAATGAATGTACAAATATGATGTATGTATCAATTGTGATAAGAGTTGTATGAGGCCCCAAAAAATGATTATAAAAAAAGAGAAAAGAAATAACAGTATGAAAACATCCCCCAAAAAAGCATGCCTCTCTTGTCCCTCATATCCTAATCACCTGAACTCACTCCATGTGACTTCTTTCTGTTTCCATGAATGAAGGACAGTGGTTTGACAACACAGAAGAGGGGGGGAAAAAAACAAGGGTGTCACCCAAACTGCTGAGTTTGAAAAATGTTTCCAAGAATGTAATCACAGATTAGACAAATGTGTGAAGTGTAATGGAGAGTACTATGAAGGGGATAAAAAATTTAAATGCATAGTTTTGAAAAAATTGTAGTTTTTGTCGGGTTCCCCCTAGTAGCTTCCAATTTCATAGCAACTCAAGCCATCACCATACATCAAACTGACAGAGAAGGGGTGGGTTTTGTGTGTAGGTGGTGTTGGTTATTGCACAGGGGCAAGGGACTTCTGGTGGCATAGTAGCTTATGCCTTGGGTGTCAACTGTAATGTCAGCAGTGGGGAACCACCAGTCAGTCCTCAGAAGAAAAGGATGAGGCGTTCTACTCCCATAGAGTTAGCCTTTGGGAAACCCACAGAGATAGTTCTGCTCTGATCTCATAGAGTCGCTATGGCTCAGCATCGACTCCATCGAAGTGAGCTGACAAACTAAAGGCAGGAGATCTGAAAGAGGATGCGGAGACGTTGTCTCAGGTACTTTGGACATATTACTATGGTGGAACCAGTCCTGCAAGAAGGGCATCATTTTTGGCAGAGGGTTAGCAAACAAGAGGAAGACCCTTACTTAGGTGGATTGACACCGTGGCTGCGAGAATCGGCTCAAATACAGTAACAAGTGCGAGGATGGCGCAGGACTGGGCTTTGTTTCTCTCTCTAGTGCACAGGCCCCTATGAATCCGAACTGACTCCAGGGCTCTACAATATCAACTACTACAACCCTGAAGTTCAAACCTACCCAGTGGCTTCCCAAAAGGGAGGTGTGGCCATGTGCCTCTGTAAAGATGACAGCTAGGGAGCCCCTGCGGGGCAGTTCTACTCTGTGGCACAGGGGCAGCCAGGAGTCGGAATGTGCTTCACAGCAAAGGGTGTGCTTTGTCTCAGTTTGTGCCTGCTGCTGTTTATGCTATGCACTGAGTTTAACATGTGACACTCAGGAGCGAATGAATGGAAACACACCCATGATGCTTCCATGATGCCAGATGCAAGCTGACACTGTTTCTGAGTTCTGGGCATATTATTTTTTCAGAGATAATTTCCTGTAGCGGTGACACACCGAGTCCTATTTCATGTAAAAGCATCAGCAGCAGAGGAAAGCACTGCACAGAGAGAAGACTATGACACGTAACAGGCTTTCCATAGAGGAACAAAAGGGTGGATGTCTTGGGCTGCACTCTTTTCTTGTATACAGACAGTAAACAAGCTGAACACATCTCACCTAAGCATAACATTACAACTACTTGAAGCCCAGCTCAGGCATCTGGAGAAGAGGCAGCAAGGAAGGATGGGAGAGAGTTAATGGGCTGGGCGTCCCCAAAGGTGCAGAGTGGGAATCAAGGGAGGATCCAGGAGGAGCCAAGGCTTCTGGCAGAAGTCTGAGAGGAGAGCAGCAGAAAGGAGCTGCTCTCTGGGTCCTCACAGATGTAGCCAGTGAGAGAGCAGCAGTGCTGCCCCCTGGCGGCGCGCCGAAGGCAGGGCCACTTCCCCCAGGGCTGGAGAGCTCTGGGGAAAGACAAATCCTGTCACTTTGGATGCCAAGTAAGGGGGCACTGTGTGCCGGTGGTGTACCTATGTTGGCCAAAGCGCTGCCCACTGTGCATTTGCTTCCCACAAGCACAGTTATCCTTCCTCGTGCATCCAGGAAAGACAGTTCTAGAAAAACACAAGCAGTAAAATAAAACACTGCCAGGTCTCGAACCATCCTCACCATTGTTACTATGCCCACTGATGTAGCCGCTGGTTCGAGCTGTTTTATTGCCCGTCCTCCACTTTTTGCCAAGCATCATGTCCTTCATGGACTTGATGTCCCTTCAGGGACTGGTCTCTCCTGACAGCACGTCCAAAGATATCAAATGAAGTCCAGCCATCCTTTGTCCCCATGTTCTCTTGGCAGTCCTTGTACTTTTATTGCTCAGTGTCTGATTATTTGGGACCAGGCCTTATTGCTGCCCCTTCCTCACCTTGGCCCCCAATCCCGACCCCAAGCCCTGCACATCCACTGTGTGAAACCTCCTGTTCCTGTAACCATCCCTGTGCTTTTGTGTGGGGGGTCTAGCTGGGTTCCCCTGGCAATTCGCCAGCTGCCCTTGGGAAAGTTCATGGAGTCGGCTAAGTAGTAGAAAAGCCAAACGTCCAGCTGAGATTGGTTTACTCCCTAGCACCCTTGGGCAGGAGCACAGCCCCACTCCCGGTCCCAGGTAGCCAACGACCACACCTAGGTTCTCCGGACTTGGCAGCTGTAACATGTGGCCTGGGCTTCCCCTTCATTTCCTGCTCCTTTCTGGCTTGCTGTCTGACTTTTCTTTGTGGAATTAAAGCTGCAAATTGACAGGATCCCATAAACACTCTAAAGTCACAAAAAAACACCAAATGCCCACCCAAACATGTGAAACTTCAAAAAATCATCCTTAGAAGATTCCCAAACCCTAAACATTCCTAAACCCCATATATGCCCTGAAAACACCATGAAAGCCCTAAGAAAACCTAAAATGCTGGGGGAAAAAAACACATATAATATTAAAAATACCCTAAAATCCCTAAGGAACTCTGTAACATCACTAAAAACACCATACTGTGCTGAAAAATACCTATACACTCTAAAAAACCACCCCTAAATCCCTTAAACACTCCCTAAAATCTTATAAAACACCCTAAAAACCCCAAACCACCCGAATGCCCAAAACACACCTTGAACGTCCACAAACAACCTAAAAGCCCTAAAAAATCACATGCCACCAAAAAGCCCTAAATGACCGCAAAATTCCAACTCATAGCCAGCCTATAGTGGGCTTCTGGAGCTGTCAGTCTTTTATGGGAACAGCTTTATCGTTCTCCCAAGGAGAAGTTGGTAGGTTTGAAACCCTGACCTCATGTTTAGCAGTCTAATAATTGCTGGACAGTGCCACCAAGGCTCTACTGGTGTAGTGGGTTACACATTGGGCTGCTAACCTCAAGGGAAACGGTTCAAAACCACCACCCACTCCTTGGGAGAAAGAAGAAGCTTTCTTTCTATTCCCCTAGATTTCTCATTGAAGGTGTAAAGTAACCTGTTAAATGCTCGCAGTGGCAGCAGCAATGTCTCATAACCATGGGGAAATGTGGTTCAGAAACTTCAGAAGCAAGCATCCACCAGTAGGTGACTGACCAGCAGTATTGACTTGGGCAAAGAGAAGGTGACATGGAAGGGTAAGGAGAAGAATGCGTGCAGAGGGCAGGTTGGCAGCTGAGCCTAAGTCCAGTAGAAACAACAGAAGAATGGCCTGTTCCTGGAAGGGCCACGGGAGATGGTGCGACTTCATGTAGCCCCCACTTACATGTGTAACAGCAGCAATTGCCTGAACACGTGGTCTCCCCAGGGAGGAGCCTTTGTGTGGTGTTAAGATGCTGTTACTGTCTGTTGTACTGTGGTGGCCTGCATTTGGCTGTAATGGTGGAAATTTTGCAGCCAGTAGTTCAAATGCCTGCTGGGTCACTCACTGCAGGTAGACTTCAGCAGTTTCCAGACAGAGAGACGAGGGACGAGGACCTGGTCTTCCACTTCTGAAAGAACTGGCCAGTGTGAACCTTGTGAATGGCAGAACACTATACCTGAACATGAGTACCGCAGGCTATAAGGCATGATGGATTGACACAGTGGCTGCAGCAATGTGCTCAAACATAGGATAGTGCTGGCCTGGAAAATAGTTCATCGTCCATTAAAAAAATCATTATATAGGGGCTCATACAACTTTTGTTGTTGTTTTTCCCTAAGGGAGAGCAGTGTATTGGTACACTGAGAGGTATATAGATCAATGGATTCGAACAGAAAAGCTACACATATATTCACCAGTCAACAGGAAACTAGCCTTCGAAAAAGGACACAGAAATATCCAAAGGGACAAATTCTGCTTGCTCAACAAATGGTGTTGGACAAACTGAGATACCGTATGTAGGAAAATGAAGCAAGCCCCAAACCTTCCCCCATGCACAGAAATTAACTGAAGAGGGGTTAAAACCTGAAAGTAAACCTCCGGGCTATCATAATCAATTTTTCGATGACCTCATCGGTCAGAAATCATTGTAGGAACGCCAAAGCGTTCTTGTGTTCAACGTCTACATACATAGCAGGTGCTCCAGTAAAGGGGAATCTTGGTGGAGCTGGCTCATCCATTCCTGAAGAGAGTAGAGCACCACGTTGGCCCATCACAGAGCTCAGGTGTAGAATCTTCCTCACTGTCATCCTTTATCTCAGCAGTGCCAGTGTTGGATTATGAATTTCCCAAAGAACCAGTATCGCTCAATTCTGTGCACAATGCTGACTCACTCTCGCTGTTATTTCACTGGTCTAAAAACCCATTTAGGTTAAAATGACACTTTTTTGATGCCATGACCTAAAATTTTTAGTGAGAAAATGTTCCTAATGACATTACTTGGGTCTTCCTCTAATCCTGATGCCATGTTCTTTTTCACATAGACCAGCTTCTTGTATAAATTGCTCAGCATACAGATGGAATAAGAACAGTGAAAGGATACAACCCTGATGCACACCTTTTCTGATTTTAAACCATGCAGTATCACCTTGTCCTGTTCACAGTCTCACCTGGTTCTATCTCTTGGCCTTTGTATAAGCTCCATATGAGTACAATGAAGTGTTGTGCAATGCCCATTCTTTTCCATGGTATCCCCAAGATCCACCTCCTTCCACTCGTGCTTTCCAGAATGTGGGGTTGGGACAAAGCCTGGATAGTCTCATGGCAAGACCAGATCAGGAATGGAGCTGAGCCGGGAGCAGCTTTATTTGCTTGCTCCAGGGAAAGTCTGCCAATGTGACTAAGCCTCAGGGGCTTTCTACAAATGATAAAGGTGAATCCCTCTCTCGTTACCCACTGATCATCTCTGAGCCTCTTGCTCTCATATCCCTTGCACAGACCTCTACCATTAGATGGACAATTCGGTAACGTTTGAACACTTTTCTGATGCTGAGCCTGGGGAGCAACTAATAGCTGAGTAAATATTGATTGAAAGATGGTGAGTGGAAGAAAATAGCTTTGCCAGGTCCAGGTTGTGATGGAGATGAGAGTGTTACCAAATCCTGCTGTCCCCATGGTGGGTTAGCTGTATTGTGCCCAGTCCTGAAAGTCTGAGCCAGGGGTTTTAACGTGGCCCCTTTCAAAACATATAGGTGGAATTCTTGGACCATGAGCTGTCCATAAAGTGTGGCTTTACCAAGGTGATGTCCGCCCTGGAACGAAACAACCCAAGAACCTAGATCTTTGTGAAGGTGTTGGTAAGGGATGCCGCGGAAATCATAAACTTGACTGAAAGCAAAGGAAACTTTGCCTTCATGTGTCTGCAGCTGGACGAAGTGGTGCTGGAGCACACCCTCCTTTGCGATTCTTCTTGTTCTTTTTATGAGCTGCTCCCTGGCCTGTGCAGTCCCGTAAATCTGGAAACTCTTTGCTGGTGGGGGCAATTGTTTTATCCTCCCCCCAGATCCAGATGTCTTGTCCATGGTCAGTGCGCAGTCCTTGTTAGCCAGAGGAGTGGGGCATCTAAAGGCAGGCAGGGGTCACATGCTTTTTTTCTACACTTTCTAGAAAGACCAGAGCTAAACATCTTGCAGCCCTTTTCATGGCCTCTTTCTTTTCTATATTTATTTTCCAGGAAAGAGGAGAAGAAACGCGACAGCATCTACTGACAGCAAGTCAAATGCCATCGTGTGTGTTCAGAGGGCAGGCTGGTACTCATTTGCCTAACTCCTCAGTCCCATCGTGCCATGTCCATGTTAGATTGTTTAGGGAAACAGATGACATATGTTATGATGCTAAATAAGCTGAAACAGTGCCAGGATGGAGGCAGAAGGGGTTTATTTGTTTGTTTTTAAATGAAGCATGGCTTTCTAGTGACTTATTGTGGTGGGGAAGGGGGGCACCGAGGGCAACAAGACATGGTTGTGACAGTGGTCTGGGAATTGAGACAAATCATTGCTTCTGCAGCAGAGATGAGCTGCCTCTGACCTGTCAGTTACTTGAAGGGAGACTCTGCATTTGGTCAGACAAGTCTTAGTTGGAGATGGTACCAGCTTTCCTCCTGAGCCTCTGTGGTTCCCTTTGGACTACACAGGCCCGAATCGCTTTTAGCTGAGCAACAGCAAATGGCAACACAGACTTGCCATATTGCTCTTTTGCGTACACTCTTTAAAAATCGTACTAAATATACATGCATCAAAACATTCGTCACTTCCACGCTCTACAAGATTATAACTAAGTGGCATTCTGCATGTTGTTCATATTATCATCCTTACCCATTCCAAAATTATGTCATCACCCTATGGAAGCTCAGTATCGTCTCAGGGATGGCACTTCCCCTCCAGGCCCTACTGGGTTAGGCTGGGTTGACTAGAGAAATAAATCCAAGGACACTCATATAGGTATAAGAAAGACTCCACCTCACTTATTTGTCCAATTGACATGGCATTATGTAACAACCATACTTACCTTCCTACCTATCCCTGGAAACAATTGGGAGATGTTTGTCTCTATTCATTTTCCTAGCCTAGATATTTCTTGTAAGTGGAATTAAGCAAAATGTGTCCTTTTTGAAGCTGATTTATTTCACTCAGCATAATGCTTATGAGGTTCATTCCTCTTGTAGCCTGTGTCAAGAGTTCATTTCTCTTTATGGCTGAGTAGTAGTCCATTGTATATACCGTAGGCAACATGTTTGACTTATCCATTCACCTATTGATGGGTATTTAGACCGTTGACACGTTTGCGAGATTGGGAATAATGTTGCAAGGGCCATCTGTGTATTTGTATCTATTTATGCGCTTGCTTTTAATTGCTTATATCCTTCATTTCCTTTTCTTTCCTTGTTAGACTCAGTATGATCCCCTTCTGCCCCTCCTCTAGCCTCACAACCTCTGTGTCTGATGTGCCAGGATCTCACCAGGAGCCTTAACACCAAGATTCTGAGCCCTGACTGAGCATTCTGATCATCCAGGGAATTGAATATTCCGGAGCACACAGAAGATGAAGTTATCAAAACTCCTTAGGCATAACCGAACAACTGGAGGGAGTGCTTTATTGGGCTTGGGGGCTGGGGATTATAGTTGTGAAGGACACCAAGAACAATTGTCATTACCTAGACTGTAAAGACTATGGTCGACATCCACGCTGGTGAGTAGCAGCTGGATCTCAGAAGCTCACAAGTGGCCATCTAGGTGGCAAGTATTGTCACCCTCACTCTGGAGGAAAGAGTGGTGAGTGGACCACATGAACATTAGACTTCATGACTCTGAGCACAGAATAACTAGATGATCTCCAACTATCAATTCCAACTTCTTTGAAAGGGATCACATCAAAAGGTCCTAGATAGTGAAGCAAAATTCACAGTCATAAAAGAGACCAGGCTTATTGGCTGGATAGGGACTAACAGAACCTCTGAAATGATGGTCCTTATTCACTAAGTTTGAAAATGAACTCCTACCTGTGGTTCAATATTCAGCCAAATAATAGATTGGTCTACAATGGGAGCAATTACACAAGTGAGGCACACAAACCTGAAAACAGCAAACCATTTGATCTCAAAAGGGCAGTATTAATCCAAGGCCCAAGTTCAGAAGGGTAGGAAGAGAGGAGGAAGGGAAACAGAAGACATAAGTAGGGAGTGGAATAAGTCATATTATATTGTGGAGATTGCAATAAGTGGCATAAAACACAATGTGTATGAATTGTTGAATAAAAAACTGATGATCTTGGTAAACCTTCACCCAATTCACAATAAAAACTTAATGAGAGAGAAAAATATCCAAGCACCTAGGCTGCATTCCAGGCCAATAAAATCGGACTCAGTGGAGATGGGACAAAGATGTCTTTTGGACAGCTCTCTGGCGATCCCAATGAGCACACAGGCTGATACCCACCATCTGGAAACTATGGGGTAGCTGCTTCTCCGGTAATGCCTCAGGGGAGCGCTTGGGTCCGTCAAAGAATGCGGGATGATGAAGGGGCAAAGGTCATCAAACCTCACCCACAGCTTTACACTGGGGGGCTGCTCTCTGAGGAATGTGGGAAGGGTCCACTTGCATGCTGTCTCTGTGCAGCAGATCCAACAGACTCAACACCTTTCCAAAGCTGGCATGAAAGTCCGAGAGACTAGATGTGGGCACCACGCTGTGAGTTTCCCAGAAGGCACGACACAGATTGAGAGCAGTCACGGGAACACAGACTCCTCCAGAAATGCTGCCATGCGCAGAACATGCATCTCTAATTTCATTTCACACTGACTCAAGCATTCAGTCCTTTTTACGAAAACCCAGCTTCTCATTACAGTAACCGGTTTAAAATGACAATCTTCTGTTGAGCAAGTCTAAGAAATGACCTTCCTTTATTTTACATGGCATAAAAATTCAGTTTCCTAGGCCGATGGGCTCTAGGGACAGGTGTTTTTATGTACTAGACATGGCTTTCAAAGTTCTTCAATTGCCTAAATTAATAACGACTTTTTTCCTTTGGCTTTTCTAAGGGACACATTAATTTCAATCTTTTTCTAAGGAAGTGAATCTCTAGCTATCTCATTGGGATAACTTTCTGCCTTCAGAGTAGAATTTGAAATAATCTGCAAGGTTACCCCTTCCCCACCCTGCCCCAGCAGCCCAGCCTCTTTCTTCCTTCCAGCCTCCAGCCACCGGGGTTTGGTTGGGAAAGGAGATGCAGAAGGGAGTCTCTGGATTTTTCTATCTAAAGGTTGGCCACAACCCCCAGTAGACCAAATGTAATTCATTATGGCGGGTTTTGGTTTTACTACTTTAAGAGTTATCCTTAGGGAAATTACAAACAAACAGAAATAGGAAGACTTTATATTTTATTAAGGGATGTACGGCTCAGCCTCATTATATTTTAAAAGACAAAGTATAAAAAAAAATCTGGCTCCATTTAAAATGTCCTGACTAGCAGAACTTAAAATACACAAATCTTAAAATGAAAGTCTAGATGAATAAATAAAATAAACAACGAAACAGCTTTCTCAGGAAAAGCCATAATAAAGAGCTCGACTACTTTTTGAGCTGTTTAAGATGCTCGTGTTAAAGGGAAAAGAGTATCATTGTTGACTTTGAAATGTAGAACCATTTGCTTAATTCAGTGATGCTAAAATGGGCAGTTTGGCTGAAGAAAGAAATTGGCTTGTAGCATTTGATGAGCAATTTCTTCTTTTGAATATAGAAATGACCAGGGATGCGGACACGCTTTTTATTCTTTTGAGGACCCTCTAACCAAGAAATCTTTTAAATGATCATTACACAGTGAATGCCTGGAGGCTCTGGAAACTATTTATTTTGACATTATTATAAGCTCAAAATGATTCACCAATGCAAAAGAAGAAGAGAAAAAGCAATTAAATACTAAGCTGTAAACACTGGAAGCTTTTCTGTGCTGAAAATAATTGGACAGAGTTTTTTCTTTTTTTAAGTAATAGTGTCCAAAGAGATTCAATGATCTTATTGCTTATGGATTTGGAGCTTAACTATATTCCTTATTTTAAATTTGATATTAGAATAGCAAGATTATAGACCATGATACAGTGTGACTTGGAGAAGTATCATTTCATTAAATTATCAAGTTAAGGCTCAAGGAGCCTGGTGGAATGTGTGTGACCATGAGGCCGGCCAGTTGGAATCCGCTAGTGGCTCACAGAGAAAGATGCGGTTCTCAGCTCCTGTAAAGATTTAGAACTTCGGGAACCCACAGGCATAGTTCTACGTTGTCCTTTCAGGGGTCCTCAAACTTTTTAAACAGGAGGCCAGTTCATTGTCCCTCAAACCCGCTGGAGGGCCGGACGATAGTTTAAAAATAAAACTATGCACAAATGCCTATGCGCACTGCACATACCTAATTTGAAGTTAAAAAAAAAAAAAACGGGGCAAAAACACCCGGCGCGCTGAATAAATGTCCTCTGAGGGCCATGCGGCCCGCAGGCCATAGTTTGAGGACCCCCTAGATTGATATAAGTCAGAATTGACTTGATAGTGTTAGGTTTCTGGGGTGGTTGACCTCAGTTCTTGCTTAGCAACGCTGAAAGAATTCATATGGCAGAAGCAGTTTTGTAAATCCAAGTGAATGTTATGGAAGAAAGTTTCCGGTATCGCAGTCCCCAAAAGTCCCCAGTATCTCCGGAAAGCACGCCGGGCTGCATGGCAGGGGTGGGGAAAGTTTGCAGCTGAATATGGCGGTTTCATGGGAGGAATACCTGAGCAGGAGTGCAGAACCAGCTGAGGAGCCACGGCAGGAACCCCCAAGGGCCTCACCCTCCACTTGCAGAGCACGTGAACAAGGGAGGGCGACAAGGAGCCCAGGCCTACTTCTATCACCTCCCAACACCACTGGAGGACATTGGTCGATCGTATTGGTTGATTTCGGTGCACTTTTGTGAAGTCCTATTCTGTATGACCAGGTGGACCTTCCACCTGGGTCTACATGACTTGGGTCAGAGCATGCTCAGTTCTGAATTTTGCCATAGGTGTCTAATGAGTGTGCCTGATGTATTTCCAACCCCTTTATTGTGGCCCGGACAGCTCATTTTCGTTTAGTGCTGGCATTTGGGAAGACAAGCCCTAATCTAGCAACCTGTCAAGAGCAGTAAGTGAATGGAATTACAACTCAACTCATAGCCATAAATTCAATTCGGACTCATAGCGACCCGAGAGGACAGGGCAGAATTTCCCCCTCAGGATTTCTGGGGCTGGAATTCTTTACAGGAATAAAAGTCTCTTTTTTCTCCCTCCCAATGGCTCCAAAGGACTGACCTTGCAAGGAGATGTCCAGCGGGTGCCAGCAGGCTCCTTCATTGAAAATCTCTGCTAGTTTCTGAAGCGGGAGGGAAATTTTGAGGAGGCCGTCTGCGGCAGAGTTAACTCCCCATTAAAGCCAATGAGCTTTTCCACATCTCTCAAAAAACAAACAAAAAAACCTAAAGTGACTACTTCAGATTAATATGCTGTAGGTAGAACCAGCTCCCACTCACCAAACCAAACCAATCAACCAACCAACCAACCAAACAAACAAACAAACAAAAAAAACCCCAAATCCTGTTGCCTTCAAGTCAGTTCTGACTCATGCTCACCCCTTGTGGTACAGAGTACAATTGTTGCATGAGGTTGGCTAGGCTGTACCCTTTATGAAAGCAGATGACTCCTTCCTTTTGTGGTACAGCTAGGTGGTTTGAACTGATAACCTTTATATAAGCAGCCCTATCCAGCGATCTATGTCAACTAAAGTGTCAAAGCATGTAAAGACTGATCCACAACCCCCACTTCTCTCTTCCTCTTCTGTGATGACCTGGAATCCACCTTTTGATCTGGTGGCACCATATTTGTGAAGCAGCCCGAATCACTGACGGACGGTGTGCAGGACAAACACCCTGTAGAATTGCCCTTCCAGTGTCAGAATTTGCATGAACAAGAATAAACTTCTAGATTTTAAGCCACTGAGGTTCCAGGGGTAGCTTCTTTCTGCAGAACAGACTAGGCTACCCTGCCTGATCATCTCTTCACAGGGTTTTTGTGGAGAGCTACTGGAGCAGCTCGATCCAGGGGAGCTGCCAAAGCAGATACCTACACTTTATCTGGGATTGTAGGTTGTAGTACCAAAGTTTTTATTTGCCCGGGAGGCACTGAGTACATTTTTTTTCTTCTGAAAACAGGACAATATGTAAGTAAGTTTGGAGACATATGTAGCTGGAGCTGAAAGTCCTCTTACCTTGCAGTTTTCTTTGGTAGAGATAGACTTGTTCTTAATGAAACCCATGACAGTCAGTGTCACAAATGACTTCTGAGGAGAGGCCAAACAGCTAAGTCAAGGCCAGCCTACCATTCTCTTAAATGCTGTCTCATGCTCTCATCTGCTCTGACGTGTCTGCTCAGGGGCATGTGGCAGCCACTGGGCGGGCCTTACCATTGGCACTGAAAATCATTGTAGGGGATATTAGAGGATTTACATCAAGAAGACCTGACTTCCTGGCCATTGCTCGGGGGCCACAGTTCCCAAGACAATCAGTGTCAAGGGCAAAACAAAATAAAACATGACGAGGGCTCTGGGGCTGGGTTGAGCTGGATATGTAACCAAAGCCCCTTTCTACCAGAATCTTCCCAAGAGGAGATTGCTCTTTTCCATAGCTAAACAATTTTGTTTAACACACGTTCTGCTGAGGAACCTTCTGGGAAGCAGAAGAAAATAAATCTGCCTTCCTTTGAATTAAGCTGGGTTGGGTCCAAGCCCTGTGTAGTGTCTATTCTTCTCATAACATCTAAAGGAGTCTGATTTCACCATTCTTAGCTATTAAAAAAAAGTTCCAGGCACAATAATTCAATTTAAAATTACACACCAGGAGTAGTTCATATTTAATACACTTTATACAGGTATTACAGGTACAAGGGACGTACTTGTTAACTGCCAGGTTGCTGGCTTGAACCAACCAGCTACTCCACAGGAGGTACTGTGTTTCTGTGAAGATATACAGCTTGGAAGCCCACTGGGAGAGCTCTCCTCTGGCTTGAGTCTGAAGGTGCTTGACAGCAGTAGCCTTTTGTTTTTATAGAGGTATAAAGCTTTCTTTCTTTTTTTTTTTTTTGGTATAAAGCTTTTTAGAACAACAAAAACAATTCCTTTTGGAAGTAAGCCAGAGCTAAAACCACAAGTTACATGCTTTACTTTTTTTCTGTCCTGCTGCTGGCAGCCACCCTTTCATCGATTGTGCACACCAGCATGGTGGTGAAGTGGTGAACTCTGCGCTCTCACTCCCCTGGCTTCACCCTCGGTCTCCTCACTCATCGTGTGGCTTCACCCAACGCACGGAGCCTCCTGCAGGCTCCTCACCCTGTGTGTGTAAAAGTGCGAAGGAGACAGACTTCCTCAGAGCTGTGCTTTAGAGAGAATCCTCCTCACATACTCAGCACTGCCTTGAATAGGGCAGCACTGCATACATGACAGCTACTTGATGATTGTTGATGGTGGTGGTGGTGTGTTTGTACGGATAAAAAAAGAGCCCTGAATGGTTATGTAACAAGTAAGGGAATAAATAGATCTTCCTTCATCCACCTTCATCTTTCATTGTTCTATCACTCTCTGATTGCAATATTAGAGGCTAAAATGGGCAGAATTCCCACCTCTGAACAAAGTTTGTGCACATGGGTGTGCATGCTTGTGTGTCCATGTGAGTGGGCCTGTACAATGTGTGTGCACGTGTGTGTGCACATGTGCACTGGAGCCTGGCAGCAGCAGGGGAGGCGCCTGTCTCTGTTCAGCAGTATCTGACGGCTGCTGCAGGGGTAATGAGAAGTGATTGATGATCTGTTCAGGGAGCTCCTGGGGTGGACTCAGGGAAGGAGCAGCAAAGAAGACATACTCATCTCCCCCGTATTTAGATGAGGTGACGGAGGTGGGTGGTAGAGGAGCAGCTACTCAGTAATGAGATAACAGGGGAAAGGCCTTGGATGAGGTGCCAGACAGCCCTGCTTTCCCAGAGAGGGTGGGGACTGGGAACGAGGCTGCATCCTGCCTAATCAGTTACAGTTGCTCTGTCACTCTGGAGAGGGAGGCAGATGAGGCAGGGAGCTTCCGGAATCTCTCATCTCCAGTCCTTCTAGGTGGATGTGGGAGCGTGTGAGGACGGCCACACTGGAGGGTCAGGGTTGATCGCCTTGCAGTGTGGAGCCCGGCCTGGACCTGCGTTGTGAAGGGTGACTAAGGAGCTCTGGGGGCAGGGTTCTGGGTGGCGGCTTTGTCTACTAAGACCCACAGCCGCGCCCTGTGTTGCAATGTTGGCATGCAATGTGCAAAGACTTGAGACAACGTGAAATGGACCATCCACTTCACTTGGAAAGACAGGAGGGCTGAAAATCAGATTGGGAGATCTGATCTCATTTGCTGCACAGTTGTGAGAGGAGATATTCCTGGCTTCTCTCATGTTGGGAACCGGACATAATCAGCCTGACAAAACCAAGGCCATATTGCCTGCCCAGCAGGGCTAAAGCCACGTCACCTCAACCTTATCTTACCCTGACACACACCAGATGGCCCACCCTTGTCTGCTCCAGCACCGGACATTCCAACTGCAGACTTGCGGCCGCCTGCCCTGTGTGCTCTACACCCCCGCCCTTCCTTTTTTTTTATCTCCCCTTTGAACTCCCTTGTTTGTCTCACCCTTTATAGAGAGGCTAGTGTAGCAATAAACTCAGACCTTGACAAGAATCTGCTTGGTCTCGCTCCTCTCTCTCGCCCGTTTCTCTTTCAGGCTGGGTCCTCCTTGGAACCCCTCGAATAACTGAGTCCCTCTGGCATGAAGGAGGTGATACGAATGCATTGATAGCCTAGTATCTGTCAGCTGGGAACCACAACATAGTGAGAGCCCTTATTAATCATTTGGAGATTAGCTGAGGGGTGGGAGAAGCCAGGCATGAGGCTTTCCAGGGCTGCTCAGCCTGCACAGGAGTCCTTTCCTGGGTTGGACAGAGGTGCTGCCATCTGAAAGCTCAGATAGAGCAGTTGGAAAATTAACTGACCTGGTACAAGATCTATTTACATATATCAAAAGATCCTGGGTAATAACATCTCATGTTTGTGCAGCATGCCACATTTGTCAAAGGGCTTTCTCATTTACTGTCTTACTTGGTCCTCAAACTAAGAGGCCTTTGGGCAGCTATTGATGTTTAATTTTGGGCGTGGTAACAGCTATGGGTATAGTACTGGGCTTGGAATCAGGCTGTGCAACCCACAGCAGGTCACTTAGCTGCTCTGGATTGGCTTTCTTCCTCTATGAAGGTCAGCGCTTGGACTAGACCATTTTCCCAGTGGCAGCTCTGCTGACATTTTGGTCAACATCATTTTTGTGGGGCTGTGTTGTTCCCTGCACCAGGATGCTAAGCGAGCATCCCTGGTCTCAGCCCACTAGATGGCAGTGGGGCTCCCTTCTTCAGAATGTCTCCAGGCATGGCAAATGTCCCCAGCAGAGCATGCTGCTGGGCTGGCGCACGGCAGGATGATGCACTCAATGAGTTGGATTTTAAGTTTTCAGGTACTTTACATGTCTGCACAGGGAGACTACATCAACAATTACCCAGCAGTCAATGGGTCATCACTGACCCTCTCTATAATTCCAACTGAGATCATGAAGCACCGACTGAGTTTCTGAGCTTAGCACCCTGCATGGCACAAGTTGTTTAGCACTCAGCTACAAACTAAAAGGTTGGCAGTTCAAACCTATCCAGAGGCCTCTTAAACAAAATCCTGGTGGTCTGCTTCAGAAGAGTTGGAGCCATGAACACCCCATGGAGTGAAGAGATATAAACATGAATGTGGATGTGACTCTAGGTATAGCTACAACCGGTAACCATGGAATCAACTACAGCATGGAATCAACTTCAACTCCTGGCCTCCTTGTGTGTCCAAGAAGAACTGTGCTCCCCAGGGTCTTGAAAGGCTGCTTGGTCTGAAGTAGATTTGCAGGCCCTTCTTTCTACGTGCCGCTGGGTGGCCTCAACCTTCCAAGCATGCTATTAAAAGCCAATCCGTCACCTGTGTGCATCACTGAAGACACACGGACACAGGGAGCAATGCCCTGGCTGGGGCACTGGAACAGCGCTGGCATGCAGTGAGTGCTGCCCAGTTAGCGAACAGGTCTTCCCTTGGTACTTTCTCAGGTCTGTGTGAAGCTTTCTAAGCATCCAGAGTTCTCGGCCTGATTCTGCTGCCAACTTGCAGTGTGACTTCGAGCTAGTCTCTTGCCCTCTCTGGGCTTGATAACAAAAGCAGGGCAGGCCAGACACAAATATCGTGTGGCTAGCAGGGGAAAGCAGTTGAGGACACAATTGCAGATGGAGAGTTCATCCTTTGGACTCATCGCCCCTCCTCCCTAACACACACACCCCCCCCCCCCCCAATACACACACACACCTTTTCAACTGCACCAGATGGGTTTTAACTTTCCGGCACCAGAAAAGCAGACCTTGAGTTTTTTCCTTTATGGAATGTAGGCCACCCCTGCTTATGTGTCACATTCAGTCCTCGTTCTTCTCCCTACTCTTGTCCCTCCTCCAGTCTTCAACAAGTGACTGCAGGGCGGTTTCCCAGCAGGGCTGTGCTCAAAGATTCATAATGCTGGGTTTTCCTTTAGTTCTCCACAGTCTTGGGCTTGGAACAATCCAGGCATTACCTTATCAACTGCTCATTTTAGGTGGGAAGGACGGGGGCACTGGAAACACCGTATGGGCTCAATCCTTCTCTGCACGCATGTGAGGGGTTTCCAGGAGTTCGAATTTCAACTTAAGTGATTTATTTTTTGTTGTTTAATCGCATGCCTGTCATCTGCTGGACATTTCTTCTACAGTGTTTTGTTGTTGTTAACCCCATTTCTAAGATCAGAGATAGAAGGGTCAGGCACAATAGGCAGTTAAATTGACTCAATCTGGGGTGTGAACCTGCTTCTGTCTGGTTCCTCATAGCCCTCAGTCATTTTAATGGAGGTGTTGTGAAGGGTGTGGGTTCAGCAGCCACACACTGCCTCATCTCGCCTCCTCGTTGATAGGCTGTGTAGCCTTACATGAGTTGTTTAATCTCCTACCAAGCTTGTGAGAGCACTACTTTTGTTAGCTTCATTTTACCAAGGCTGTGAGAGGTCAGGGGAGCGAAGGCTTACAGATTGCCTGGCATATAATATGCTAATGATAGTCAAGATATATAACTAAGCATGTCTCTGTTCTAGGTTCTGTCAGTACCTGGTGTGGCCACAAAGGAGAAACCTGGTTTCCTGCTATTTTGAGCATCTAGTGTGAATGGCAGGAGATAAGTCACATGCTAATGAACCCTTGTGGTGTATTGGTTAAGCACCCTGGGGCCCGGCTATCAAAAGATATAGTATCCAGGGTCTTAAAGACTGGAAGATAAACAAGGGGCCATCTAGCTAAGAAACAACAAAGCCCACATGGAAAAAGCACACCAGCCTACCCCAACATGATCGCTGAAGACAAAGCGGGTGCATAAGCAAATGTGGGCATGTTTTCTTGATGTGCACTCACCCTTTACATAAAACTCTCTCTTATACATACGCGTTTCTGTGGATTTGTTTCGCTAAGGCACCCAGACTAACATAAGCAGCATGGAACGCATTTAAGAAGCCTAGACAAGGGCAGGGCAGGATATTTGGAGGGACTGGATCCAGAATTAGAGAGGAAGGGGTGCTGGAGGTGAAACGGGCTGCTAGCTCCCTGTCCCAAGGAGGACAATGAGACTGCTGGCTCCCATGAAGATTTACAGTCTTGAAAACTCCATATAGGGTCACTGTGGTTGGAATCCACTGGACGGCAGTGGCCTTTTGGGATTGAAGGTGGAAGCCACCAACGACTTCCTGCCATTGAGCCAAGGAGCCTCCGGAGAGTGTGTGAACTTCTGGAATACAGCGAACAACCTCTGCACATCTGCTTTTCGTGCTGCCCAAGTCATGCATTGACATTTTTCCAAAAGTGAACCATCACAGCTGCTCTCTCAGGAAGCTGGGGGCTGAGCCCGCTGGTTCCACTCCGTCAGCATTTCTGGTCCGGGTACCTGCCCTCTGCCCCGGCACAGGCAATGGGCTTTTGGAAGCAGTGCTCCCTGGGTAGTGGGTGTGATTTGGCTCCTCTGGCCTAACATGATGAATGCTGAGAGGGGGTGGATACTAGGGGGTTAAGCTCCCTGACCTTTCCCTAGCCCAGGGGAAAACTTACTATTTAAAGTAAGTTTTAGACAGAATCTTTAGAAAGATAAATTGTTTACTTAATGTACACAATTACTCCCCAACACATCTGTTTTGTGTCTGCTCAACTCAACCTCATAGGCTATGGATGACCTTGAGCAAGTTTTTAAAGTCACAATGGGTTTCTACCAGGATTGAGAGTTCAGCTCTCTCAACTCTCCAACTGGTTATTAGCACCATAGTCTCATTTCTATTTATGGATTTACTTTGTTTGAGGGAAAAAAGACTCCCAATTCAACTATATTTTATTAGGAACTCCTTTGCTATGTTTTACACAAGAAAAAGGCACAAACCGCTGTTCTGGATGAAGGAGGGCATCCGCATGAGGCCCCAATGGTGTCGGAAGGACCCACAGCCACAGTTACTTAAATAAAATGACACCCATTCTGTCCTGCTGACTCTGACTCATAGTGACTCTGTGTAGGGATCCTGAAGTTGCTACCTTTACAGGAAGCAATAACCTCATCTTTCTCCTGTGGAATGACTAGTGGCTTTGAACCAGCGACCTTGCTGTTAATAGTCCAACACTATCCAGCATCACCACCTGAGCTCCTGAAAGCTTAAATGAGACATGGAAAACAAACACCTTTGTCACAAAACTGTCCCTGAAGACGGATCAATTCATGGAGTTGCGGGAGGGCCTGTGAGAGCATGAGCGGGACCTTCATTGGGATGTGCACACGACCGTATATCGCTGAGTCTGGCCCGGGGAGTGGACGCAAGCACACTGCCTGATGGACAAGCTTTCTACTGCCAGTCAGCAGTAGGAAAGAACTCAATGGTGGCTGAATGTGTGGCCCCTCAAAATGGATTCAGGGTCTCCACATAGACTCTCACTGTGAGCCACAGCCTATTGCTCAAAATTTAAGCTCAAATATGACTTAAATGCCTAACATTCTGTTTCC
The DNA here is from genome assembly GCF_050624435.1 of Tenrec ecaudatus. NCBI lineage: Eukaryota > Metazoa > Chordata > Mammalia > Afrosoricida > Tenrecidae > Tenrec > Tenrec ecaudatus. The sequence continues at coordinate 145,716,070 of NC_134536.1, forward strand.
TTAAACTAGAGTACTGCCAGGATCAACTAGAGGCCTGGATGACCTATCAGGTCTGAACAACGATCTCAAATCACTTCACATGATCCATTCCACCAGTCATGTCACCAGTCACGCCTCCTCACTTACCCATTCCAGAGACTGTGCCTGTATAACCTATCGACTAACACATTCCCACATGTCGTGCTTATGAAACCAACCATCATGCTGGAATAAGGACCAATCACGATGTAAGGGGCAGGGTCAATGGGAAAGCAAGATAGGGGCTGAGGGGAGCCAAGAGGGTCCCGTCACTCAATCCCTAAACCTGATCTAATGTCACTAGACTGGGGTCTTCCTCACATCTCAAGGGCACCCGATTCATGATTGAAGTGAATTGTGTTTATTCAATCTTTGTTCTGCTTACCGTCCTGCTATGCTGCCTCCTCTTCTTGCTTTATGTTGTGGTGACAAATGGCTTGAGAGGGATTTGACATAGGGAGAAAGCCCACCCACATCAACTGTCACCAGAAGCAGACACTAAGTTCATTTCTCTCACCTCACAGAACTATGCACACCAGACACTGGTAGAGCTGCCCGGAAGGGGAACCCTTAGTGCAGTGGTTCTCACCCTGTGGGTTGCGACCCCTTTGGGAGTCATATGACCCTTTCACAGGGCTCGTCCAATTCATAACTGTAGCAAAATTACAGTGATGAAGTAGCAAGAAAATCATTTAATGGTCGGGGGGTCACCACAACAAAAGGACCTGTATTAGGAAGGTTGAGAACCACTGCCTGAGTGTGCTTAGGACTTTGCTGCCCTCAGGGTCACCAGACATTCCTGAAGGCAGAGTCACTGCAGGAAGCCCTTCTGGGAAATGCCCTGAAGCCAGGTCTCAACCAACTCCATCCACCCTCACCCTCCTAGATCCTAATCATAGGCTGCATGGAAATGCTCCCTGCCACTTCAAAGACTGTAAGTCCATGGGAGCAGAAAGCCTTCTCTTTCTCCCTTGGAGTGGTGGCTGGTGAGTTCAAACTGCTCACCTTCTGGGTAACATAACCCACTGACCAGCTCCCCCTGAGCTCAGTTTGGTTTGCCACACAGCACACATTGTTGGGAACCTTCTGAAGTAGCTGTGCCATGTGCAGGTTGGGGGATTTCGCACAAGATGCAGAATTCCACCCTCTCTTGGAAAAAATAATTTTTGCAATAGCCTTGTATTCTCTTCTGGATCTGAGTAGCAGCTACTCTCATGCAGTGCTAGCACATACATGCTAGGTCTTACGCCGAGTCTGCTCCATGCTTTCCTGTGTCCTATGTGGCGCTGTAGGCACCCAAGGCATGGACTCTGCAGCCTGGGTTCAAATCTCTCCTTTCCACTTCCTCACTGTGTGGTCATAGGCTCATGACTTTATCATCCTGTGCCACTGATTTTTCATCTGTAAAATGAGGCAAGAATAGAGTCCACACATAGGCTTGTTAAGTGAAATAATTGAATTATTATATACAAAAAGCTTAGAACATTGCTCGGCATCTTGCAAATACTGTTAGGTAGCTTAGCATAGGGACTGGGTCATCCATTACATATGCTCAGGTTCAAACTTCCGGCCAGGAAGGGGTGGTACACCTAGGTGGGTGTTACACCTGGATTGGCCCATCTGGGCCAGGTGAATTCAATCCAGCCAATGGGGTTGACCAGGACCATCAACCATGCCTCCCTATGGAGGAATTGAAAAGGCAGGATCTTGACCTCTCCGATGTCTCCCTTCACCCACTTTTCTGTTGTCCGTCCCCCAGGGAGGAGGTCACATGTAGATACTTGTAATCGGTTTCCTCTTTCCAATCCACCCTCCCTCTACCCTCCCACTATCACCACTCACAAATTATCAAGGTTTCTTGAGGGATGGGGGAGCGGGGAGGAAGGGGTAAAAATGAGGACTTGATTGATGCCAGGGGCTTAAGTGGAGGCAAATGTTTTGAGAATAATGAGGGCAGTGAGTGTACAATGTGCTTTACACAATTGATGTATGTATGGATTGTGATAAGAATTGTATGAGCCCCTAATAAAACGATTTAAAAAAAAAAAAGGCAGGATCCTGGAGCCCACGTAGTGACTTTCTCTCCAGCAGCTTCTAGGCAAGCTGTGCAGGGGTGAGGGGCCCTGAGGTGCCTGTGTAAACCTGAAACTTCTTCTCTCAAAAAACTCCCTTGGATCACAATCCAAGCTGCGGAGTGAATTCTTTCTCACGCGAAGCCAAGGACTGAGGTATATTTCTCCCACGAGAGATCTAACAATAGTATCTCTTATTATATCATTAGGAGCCCTGGTGGTGTAGTGGACTATGCATTAACCTGCTAATCGCAAGGTCAGGGGTTTGAACTGACTAGCCCGTCCGTGGGAGAAATATGAGGTTGTCTATTTCTGTAAGGCAATGGTTCTCAACCTTATGAATGCCGCCACCCTTTAATACAGTTCATGTTGTGGTCACCTGCAACCATAAAATTACTTTCATTGCTACTTTATAACTGTAATTTTGCTATCGTTATGAATTGGATGACCCCTGTTAAAGGGTTATTTGATCCCCAAAGGGGTCGCGACCCACAGGTTGCGACCCCTGCTGTAAGGATTTAAAGTCTCAAAACCCCAAAGGGGCAGATCTTTGTCCTATTGGGAGTCAATAAAATGGTAGTTAGGTTTTTTTCTGCATCAGTATCAGATTCTGGTGGCAATCTCAGTCATCCTGCATTGTGGTCTGGTTTGAACTCCGGAAATGACTGCCCTGGTTTGAGGTGAGGGCCACGGTGCTTCAGTGGTAGACCTCTCATCGACTTTCACCGGGAAGACCCGGGTTTGATTTGCAGCCAATGTGCCCCAGACTGTCAGTGAAGGTTTGTGTGTTGCTATGACACTGAGCAGGCTTCAGTGGTGTTTCCAGACTGAAACAGAATAATGAAGAAAGACCTGATCATCCCCATCCACACATTGACCTATGGCCCACCACTGTTGGCTTCCTCTCCCAGTCCTGGTGGTAGCACAGATAGGCACAGTTTGCTCCACTGCCCATGAGGTGCCCATGAGAGGCTGACGCGACAACCACAGTCAAGATCAACAGCTTAAACTCTATTCTGGGTCTATGGAAACAAGAACAACCTTCTGAATTGAGGTCGCATTGCTATTTGGGACTGGGAGGATGCCTTTGTGATATGGATTGCACTCTGGATCCCAAGGGGGACTTTTAAACACAGCCACATAGCAGCTCCGGAAATTGCCATAGTGAGAAGGCAGGTTTAAAAGAAAAAAAAAAAAAGCTTTTACTGGCTTGCTCAAAGGAGGCTGTGGGTAGATTGGGGGGTGGAAAACTCCTCTGGAAATGGAAAATTTTTTTATCCTTACATATGCATCATTTCTTCTGGTCCTGAAAGAAAACACAAAGCAGACGAGAGGAGGAAACGGAGACTGGCAGTCATCTTGTTGGTATTCCCACAGCACCCCCTCCTTAAGCGCTTGCTGCCATCTCATCCAACTCCACTCAGTGTATTTTCACCCGGCAATGATGCAGAAATGTCTGCGTACTCCAGTTTTATTGTAGTCGGGCAGCGTTTATGGCTTTGACGTTCAACTGAGCATGGCAGGACGTCTAGAAGCAATTATAACCAGCACCTGCTCTGTCTGTGCGATGGGCAGGCAGTGACGGATTCCCAGCCTCCGGAACACTAGTGTTCCCTCCCAGCTCAGGATAATGACGGTGACACTCGGCCCCCTTGTTGTCTGGGGAGCTCAAGGAGCTCTCCTCTGAAACCTCAACTTATGGGCATTTCTTTGAGTGAAGACATCAAATTAGTGACTGGAAAGGAAGGCGTAGGAGATGATTATTGGCCACAAGACAAGCCTCAACCGCCTCCAGAGAGCATGTCTCCTAAGTGCAAAGTGTGGAGAGGGAGGAAACAATTGATCACAAATGGAATAGACTCTGAGTCTCACCACACAATGTGTGTGTGTGGTCACTGAGGCGGCAACATTATGACTGGGGGACGGATACGGTTTGTGCAGCCGTGATTGCCATCCAGAATGTGGCATGCTATTGTGAAAAATGATTTTTTATTCTGAGCAAATCTCTGCTTCCACTTGCTTTAATGCTTCGCCGGAGAGCAGGGGACTCTGGGAGGGGTGGGGGGCGCACAGGGCTGGGCTGACCTCAGGAACTCATGTGTAAAGGGCTTTTTCTCACTTGGAAGCAGGCTGTTCTTTCTGGTAAAGCTTGTTTGTGAACCTTGCCACATCTGCGTCCGAAGAGGGAACTGAAGGTGACAAATGCCACGAGGAGCCCCGGGCACATCTTGTTTCATTTGAATCCCAGTTTTACCTTTCCTCCTTTCTGGGTTCTGAAGCATCAGATGGGTGCCAAACGCTTCCACGGACAACTAAAGCTGAACAAGGTGGAGGCAGATGAAGAGCAACGGGAGGTTGGTGTTTGGGAGACTGAATACTTGGGCTTCCTAGGCCAGTCCAGTTGGTGGTTAGAGCCCTGTTTCAGATTCCACTGTAATCTCCTAGTGTCCAAGGACCAAGTGGCTCCTAAGTCCAGAATTTCTGTTACATGTGTCACCAAGGAGGAGTTGGGCTAAAATGCATTGAAGAATAAAGCAGGAGCTTGGCTTATGAATCCACTCTCTGATTCTGAAATTTCAAAGGCTCCGTGCACAGACATTTCAACACTGAAAGCACAGCAGGGAAAACCAAAGACTTGGGCTTCCTCCTTGTCCCTCTTTTTGGGCTTTTACGGTTTTCCAAGGCGCCTCCCTGAGCCGAGTGTTGTATAGGTCAGGTTTAAAGATGTCCTAGTTCCGAGGGACTTGCTGTTCTGCTTTCTTTTTCAGGGAGACCTGGTTTCTTGTCTTGTGGCCAAACACAGAGCACAGATGTCTGTGGGCCTCCTCCCTTTCCCCTGACCTTTGCTCTCTTCTCTGGATACACTACTGACCTGTTCTCCCTTACAAGATCTGAACTGCTCACAAACTTCGATGAATTCTCATCCTAGCAAGAAGCATCTGAGCATCTTATTAGAGCCTGTATGAGTTCTGTTCTGGATGCCTATTTGTGCAACTTCAGGGTATGGCATGGAAACATTCCATGTCCACAGACCCGCACAGATAATATAAACTCCAACAGTAGTTTAAGGTTAAGGTGGTAACAGGGAACGCTGGGGCCTGTGGCTCCTGGTGAACCTCACAGGCTGTCTAAAGGGGCTACTTCCATCTCAATGTAACCATACAGGAATGTAGACCTGTTAGGTAGCAAGACAAGGGGTTGTTCCTCTCCATGCTTAGGGGGCCCCCTACAGGAGGTTGGAAGCCAATGCAGGCTAAAGGGCATGCACCAATTCAAGGCCAAGCCAGGAGAGCTTAATTGACGCCTCACAGCTGAAAGCCCTTAAAAGGCTGGAACCTTCCCTTCAGCTGCTTCTCTGCCTTCCGCTCAGCAGGGCTGGGTGTACAGTGTCATGAGGGTGCCCGTGTTCAGTTTACTGTAACGCCGGAACCTTCTTCTCTCCTGTATATAAACCCACTCGGATCACCAACCAGGCTTTGGTGTGAATTTCTTTCTAGTGTGTAGCCAAGGACCGAGACATTTCCCACCCGAGAAACCTACAGACCCAGACTTACAATAAACCCGTGTGTGTGTGTGTGTGTGTGTGTGCTAGCCAGCAATGGTGAAGAGGGCCCTGGGATTGAGGTTGAGAATGATTCTGAAGTAGAATCCATAACCCTTAGAAATGTATTGGCCTGCTATACCAATCCAATTACCCTCAACCTTCTTCAAAGAATTGGAAAAACTGACCACCAACTTCATATGGAGAGGGAAGAAACCCAGAATTAGCAGAGAACTCCTCAAGAAGAAGGACACAATTGGAGGACTCGCCCTACCTGATTTCAATGCCTACTACACAGCTACAGTGGTCAAAACAGCATGGTACTGGCACAATGATAGACACTCAGACCAGTGGAAAAGAATAGAAAGCCCAGGAGTAAAATCATCAGCATATAGACAACTGATCTTCGACAAGGGTCCCAAAAATGTCAAGTGGGAAGCAGATGCCCTCTTTAATAAGTGGTGCTGGAAACAATGGATATCCACATGTAGAAAGTTGAAATAAGACGTCTACCTCACCCCATGCACAAGAATACACTCAAGGTGGATCACAGATCTAGAAGTCAAACCCCAAACCATCAGGACCATTAAGGAGGGAATCGGGACTAATCTCAGAGTACTGGCCCAGGGAGCACATAGGCTCACTGCAACAGGGAAGGGGACACACACAGGTGAATTGGAAATCGACAAATGGGATCTAATAAGAATAAAATGCATGTGCACCTCGAAAGACTTTGCCAAGAGGGTGACAAGGCAACCCACAGACTGGGAGAAGATTTTTAGTAATGACACATCAGACAAAGGGCTCATTACTAAAATCTACAACACCATCGTGACCTGCAAAAAGAGGAAAACAGTTAACCCCCTAAGGAAGTGGGCAAAAGAAATGAGAAGAACTTTCACTAGAGAGGAGATCAATATGGCCAATAAACATATGAGAAAGTGCTCGAAGTCCCTTGCCATAGGAGAAATGCAAATCAAAACAACCATGAGATACCACCTAACACCCCTGAGGCTAGCCCAGATCAGTAAATCAGAGAGCAACAAGTGTTGGAGGGGCTGTGGTGAAGTAGCAACCCTCCTCCACTGCTGGTGGTCGTGTACATTTGTACAGCCACTGTGGAAAGCAATCTGGCGATACCTAAAGAAAATGGAAATTGATCTACCTCATGACCCAGCCATCCCTCTACTGGGCATATACCCGGTTGAAGCAGCAAATAAAACACGACCAGTCATATGCGCTCCAATGTTTATTGCGGCACAATTCACAATGGCAAAGACTTTGAAACAGCCTAAGTTTCCATCGACAGACGAGTGGATTAGCAAACTTTGGCACATACACACAATGGAGTATTATGCAGCACTGAAAAGCACCGATGAGCACATGAAACACGTTATTTCATGGGAAGAGCTGGAAGGAATTATGTTAAGCGAGGTAAGCCAGACCCAAAGGGACAGGTACAACATGAGTCCCCTGAGGTAAGTACAATCAGCATGACAGAAATAGAAGAATAAACATCCATCCCACAGTAAACGGGAGGAAGCATAGATAGTTGGAGGGAGGACAGGCCACACCTAGGGAGGTACATAAGAGTCCAGCATAAAGAAGGGGTAGTGGGGTAGGGAGAGGGAGAACCGGGAGGGGGAGAATCCGAATGGATGGTATGGGGGGGGGGCAGGGTACTAACCCACCCGGGGGAGAGTATCGGTTATGTCCCCACAGATTTGGAACATGCATACGGACCCCAACACGACACACCAAACAAGGAGGACAACGCAAAGTACAGAGGTCTACACAAAGAGGCTGGACGACAAGCCGGCCCAAACCAGAATTAGGCCGACCCCCACACTCGAAGGGAATACCACAGAAAACAAAAATAGATTGTCTGGAGTGGGAAAGGAACTGACCCACCACACCACATCCAGAAGGAAGCTGAAACAAAAGAAGGAGAAAGGACATAGTGGAGTACACCTGGGTCCACCAAGCCCAAAGTCGATAGACCAGCTAGAAGAGCCCATCATACAGAGAGGACCATTCAGCTGACCACACTACGAGATATGACATCCTGCACCAACACATGGCCCTACACGGGACAGCACCTGAGACACAATGGGGGATGGGCAACTGAGCTGACCCCGCCACACTGAGGCAAACACTGGGGACATGCAATGGAGCAGCGGAGGAAGCAGAGCAAAGGGAGCCCGAGGGAGTAGAAAGGATGGTCTTCTGGGCCAGGACGTGGCGCCTCACAAGCTACACCTAGAAAACACTCCTAAAGGCCAATGAAAGGACCTTGAACTACTAGCAATTTTTTCTTTTAATATTTGCTATCTTTTTGTTTAGTCTTTTAAAATTTGTTTTGTTTTTTTACCCAGTAAATTTTGTATGTTAGTGGCTTTTCTGCTTATCAGCGTGTCGATGTTGCTTCTGTCAAAGCCATGTTCTTATGGGCCACTTGGGCGCAGTCAAAGTCATATCCATTTGTATGCACGTATTACTATGTCAGCAGGTCCACCTAGACAAGATAGGCTGGACAAATAATGAGAGAAGAAAACAACAGGACCAACGGTCCTGGAGGGACATGAGAGCGTGGGAGGTAGGGGAAGGGAGGAGGTGTCGCCCAACACAACAGGGACAAGGGAACAGCGAATGGTTCAAAACCAGAGGAGGGAGGGGAGGGGAGGACTGGAAGGGAGTGACCAAGAGCAAGGTAACTGAGAGGAACTACTGAATCCAGAATGAAGGCTAAACATGGTAATGGGTCGGGAGGAAAGCGAAAGGAAATAGAGGAAAGGAGTAGGAGGCAAAGTGCATACAGAGAAGCCTAAATACAGACATGTACATATGTAAACATATTTATGATTATGGGGGCAATAGATTTATATGCATATATTTATAGGTTCAGTAGTAGGGTAGCAGATGGACATTGGGCCTCCTCATGCATAATCCCCCAATACAATAGCACCTCGCCCTGCTAAGCAGCCATTGCAGGATACCCATCTTCCCGACATGATCACTGAAGACAGCCGTGTGTGTAAGCAAATGTGGTGAAGAAAGCTGATGGTGCCCGGCTTATCAAAAAAAAAATATAGCGTCTGGGGTCTTAAAGGCTTGAAGGCAAATAAGCGGCCATCTAGCTCAGAAGCAACAAAGCCCACAGAGAAGAAGCACACGGCCTAAGCGAATACAAAGTGTTGAATGGACCATGTAGCAGATACAAAGGAACAAAAACAATCATTGTGTGATCACCTCCCTCACATAATGGCTGAAGACAAAAGTGTGCATAAGCAAGTGTGGTGAAGAAGGCGGATGGTGCCCGGCTACTGAGAGATATAGCGTCTGGGGACTTAAAGGCTTGAATGCAAACAAGCGGCCATCTAGCCCAGAAGCAACCGAGCCCACACGGAAGCAGCACACCAACATAGGTGATCATGAAGGACAGAGGAGACCAGGTCTCCAACATCAAAGGTGGGGTGGTGGTGAGAATCACATCACCGTGAAAGAGGGGGAGTGCATGATGGGGACCCAACGCCCACCTGTAGACAGCTGGACACCCCTTCCAGAGGGGTAGTGAGGAGGAGATGGGCCACTCAGGGTTCAGTGTAGCAACAATGAAACTCAAAACCTTCCTCTAGTTCCTGAATGCTTCCTCCCCTCCCAATCATCATGACCCCAATCCTACCTTGCCTTGCGGACCTGGTTATACCAGAGGATGTACAGCGGTGCAGTGGGGATCTGGAGGCACAGGGAATCTAGGACAGACGAACCCCTCAACACCAGCTGTGGGAGTGGCGACACCAGGAGGGAAGGGCATGTAGAAAGGGAGAACCGATCTCAGAGATCTATGTGTTACCTCCTCTCTGGGAGATTGGCAAGGGGGAGGCGGGTGAGGGGAGACGCCGGGGAGTGTAAGATAAGATATAATAATTATTTATAAATTATCAAGGGACCAGGGGTGGGATCGGGGAGGGAGGGGGATGGGGGGAAAAAAAGGGAAACCGAGCTGATTCCAGGAACCCAAGTGGAAGGTGAATTATGAGAGTGATGAGTGCAACGAATGTATAAGGGTGCTTTGCTCAATTGATGTATGTACAGATTGTGATAAGAGCCTTATGAGCCCCAATAAAACGATTAAAATAAATAAATAAAGAATGAAAGAAAAAAAAAAGAAATGTATTGGCCTTAGGGGAGGGGCAAAGAGGGCTGGATTGAGAAAGTCTGTGGCATCCAGTTCTGACTTGACTTTTGGATCCAGAATCTTTCAGGAGTCATGGCCTTGCCCTCCAGCCAGAACTTCCAATAACCGTCTTCTCAGAGCCTTGTTAAATTCTCATAATACGTTACACCTGCCATCCTGTGAGCAGCTACCAAACCCAGGCACTTTTTTCTTTCTTTTTTTTTTTTTTAACAGGAACAATAAAGTTTATTGAACCGTAGCTTAGTACAGGCGCTGGGGTTTCCCCATGGTGCTCTTAATGTACAAAGCACGGATATTCTGCCAATTCTTCTTCAGCAGCGAAACCAAAAAGTTGACAGCCAAGTGGATGTTGTACACGAGTTCATCATCTGTCATCTTCACATGGCCAACTGCCACTGCCAGACACAGCACCTTCTTCATCTGGAATTTGACGGTGGACTTCACCTCGTCGACCTTGGCCACCATGTTCTCATTGTGGGTCAGCAGGGAAGGGAATTTACCGGCCTTGTTCAGGCCCGGACCCAGAATTCGAGGAATCTGCTTGATCAGGGTCTCTGAGGCCAAAAAGGCATCATACTTCTTGGCCAGCTTTTTGACCAACTTCTTATTCTTGTTGAGCTTCTTGAGCGCCTAGATGTCCATGTGAGGGATCTCCACGGCCTTCGCTTGTCGCAGTGCTGCTGGTCCCCAAGGACACACACTGAGAACTTGGGGCGCGGGATGGACTTAAGCCTGACGGTGCCAGAGAAGCGTTTGTCTTTCTGAGGGTCGTAGTTCTTCAGGCTGCTCTGCAGCTCCACCGTCTCCAAAAACTTCCGGCACTTGCGCTGGTTCCTGTGCAGGACTTCCCGCACCACCTCGTAGAGGGTGTCGCGAGAGACTTTGGTACTCATGGTTCCTAGCGCTGCGGCAACCGGAAAAGAGACCCAGGCACCTTTTTCAAAGACAAGCTCGCTCTCTTTGAATTCCTGACCTCGCCGACCGTGTGAAACAAGGACCATTCCAGAATTACATAGAAGCAAGCATGGAAGCAAGGGCATCCACCACCCCGAATGCGTAGGGGTCAGGAACCAAGTGCTTTCTGTAGAACAGCCCCAGAAGGCAGACCTTTGGCTGGAAAACCTGTTAGGGAGCTAGCATAGGGACTGGCAGGCCCATTACACAAGCTCAGAGGTCTGAGCTACGGGCTCATGAAGTAGAGGCTCACTGCATGCTCAGAAGTTCAGGTTTCCAGCCAGCAGGGGGAGCTACGCCTGGGTGGGCGCTGTACCTGCATTGGCTCACCTAGGCCAGGTGAATTCATTTCAACAATACAGCCAATGAGGTCGAACTACGTCATCGACCACGCCTCCCTAACCGCTCAAAAAACTCAAGAGGATCCCAAACCAGGCCTCGGCGTGAGCTGTTTCTGGGTGGAGCCGTGGACCGAGGCACACCTGCCCCAGGTGAGGTCCAACAGAAGCGGTGCTGTGTGACTGGAAGCTATGAGGTAAGCCGGCCCCAGGAGTGGGCCTTCCCATGCTGGTCTCACGGGTTGTGGGCCCCTCTGGGCTCCTTTCACCTCACCACCCTTGGGAGAATTGTTGGGTTGAGTTCACCTGGCCTAGGTGAGCCAATCCAAGTGGCGCCCCACCCAATACGGTGGAGGCCCCTGGGGACGCTTGTAGCGTATTGCTGCAGCCCCAGCCTTTTGTGTCGGTCTTTGCACCATTTCTTGCTGGTGTCAGTCTTTGCGCCGTTTCCTGCTGGTGTCGGTCTTTGCGCCGTTTCTTGCTGGTGTTGGTCTTTGCGCCGTTTCTTGCTGGTGTCGGTCTTTGCGCCGTTTCTTGCTGGTGTCGGACTTTGGGCCGTTTCTTGCTGGTGTCGGTCTTTGCGCCGTTTCTTGCTGGTGTCGGTCTTTGCGCCGTTTCTTGCTGGTGTCGGTCTTTGCGCCGTTCCTTGCTGGTGTCTGTCTTTGCGCCATTCCTTGCTGGTGTCTGTCTTTGCGCCGTTTCTTGCTGGTGTCGGTCTTTGCGCCGTTTCTTGCTGGTGTCGGTCTTTGCGCCGTTCCTTGCTGGTGTCTGTCTTTGCGCCGTTTCTTGCTGGTGTCTGTCTTTGCGCCGTTTCTTGCTGGTGTCGGTCTTTGCGCCGTTCCTTGCTGGTGTGCGGGACTTGATGTGCCTCTCTGTGCCTGCCTTCCCGGGCTGCATTTGGGAGGGGGCTGGGACGCTGCTGCCTGGAGGCTGGGAGTATTTTGACTCCCAAAGCCTTCTCGAGGCTCAGTGTAAAAGTTTATTTGGACTCGAAAACAGAATCAAAGACCCAATTAATTAAGTTTTAGAAGCAGGCTTTATTGCGAACTTGTGGCGGGTTCAGCAACACAGGGTATTGAGCTATTGAAGCCACGCCAGGGAAAAAATCCTGGCGGCGTTTTTATGCCCACTGCTGGCAGGCACAGCTGGGGAGAATCATAGCTTGGGGGGGGGGGGTTTGGATCTGCGCACACAGGTGCTTCCGAAGGGAGAAGGTCGTTAATCTTACCTATATATGTCAGGGACGCGTGGAGTGACCATATCTTCAGAAAACCTTCTGGCTTTGGGAGGAGCTGGTTCCAGGAATTTGGGGTTGAGCAGAGGAGGGGAGGTCAGTTAGGGGTCAGTCTTGAGAGCTAAAATGGAGTCTGTTGTGCCAAGACAGGACGTTTTAGACTGACCCTATAGGGAAAAGGGACAACATTAGTCCATTTCTGTAACTGCTTCCTGTGGGTAGTGGGCGAAGAGCAAGGGGAGGGGCTTTTCCAGGCAGAGTACTGGGAGTTGCGGCCTGGCACAGGGTGGAGAGGTTGTTGTTGCTGGTGGACTGCTATACGGGTGATTTCGCGGAGTCGACTTTGCAGGAGCTGAATGAGACAAGGAGCAATTAAGAGCAAAATTACTACTAAAATTATGGGTTCTAGTATGGGGGCTAGGAAGGAGTACAGAGAAGAGTTCCACCAGGAAGAGGATCCGTCTGTTCTGAATCTGTTGTTTTGCAGCTCACGGTTTAGCTTGTTGAGGGTCTGGACTCTAGTTTCCACAATTCCCAGCTTATTGATGTAATAACGGCATTCCTCCTGGAGGAATAAGCAGGTTCCTCCTTTTTCAGCAGTGATGAGGTCTAAAGTGCAACGGCTCTGCAAGGCAACTTGGGCAACAGAGGTTGTTTGTTTCTGCAGGGAGGCTAGAGATTTGGCAGAGGCATCGACTGCCAGCTGGAAGCGTGTGGATAACTTGTCTGCTGTGGTGATAGAGGGTCTAAGGGTCCCGCCGCTGAGTCCTACTGCACCTGCTGCTGAGGCTAAGGAGATTCTCACTGCTATCGGAAGAAAAACTGCTCTTTTAGTTTGGCGACTGTATACCTGGATGTATTTGTCCTGGACCTCAGCCGGAGTGTATGTAGTGAGCTGCGGAACCAGAGTGACGGGCAGGCACAAAAGGGTAAGGTAGAACTGATGTTTAAATGCTTAGTGTATAGTTGCACCAAAAGAAAATTTTTTTCTGGCGCTGTTAGCGGTTTGGAGGGGATTTGGGTGACATTACATGTCTGTGTCGATGGATTGGAGTAGCAAAAGGGCACTTGAGTGTTTTCTGGTTGGATGTACAGAGGAATATTGGGGATGGTTATGGGTTTTGTGGTCTTTACGTTGGATGAAAATGACAGGGCAGGACCTGGTACTGCTACCAGAGGAGGGCGTTCTAGGGCTGCACACATGCAGCAGGTGGAGAGGTTGCCTAGTCCAGCAAAGTGGCGATGGCCAGTCCCTGCTGTAGCAGGGTAAGCTGGGAGAAGGGAGACTCAGAAGGTTTAGAAATTTGCTTAGTGAGTTGAAGGTCTTGGATCTGAATATTACAGTGGATGGTGGATTGGACCTGGAGTAGCGACCTCCATACATAGAGTTTGGCGTCTGGAAATTTCTCTCGGCGAGTGGCGTACCACGCTCCTGGAACCAGAGGTGTCCAGCGGCTATCCCAGGGGTCTGGGATTGTGAGAGTGTATTTAGATTGATGGTAGTAGAATCATCCCTGGGGACAAAGGGAAAGGTAAAGTATCTGGCAGGAAGACCAAGGACACCCTACATTTTTCTGTATTCACCTTTTTGCACATTGGGTAGTTGCCTTCTGGTCATACAGGTAGCAAATGATGGGATCAGCTTTTCCTTGATGCCGCTTAAAGTCAGTGAAATTTAAGTATATGGGTGTTCTGCACCCTGTGGGTGGGCAGTCAGCGGTGGCCAGCAAATAATCATAACGCTTAGTGCGGGCGTAATTGGTATAGTTTTCAGTCAAGTAAAATCGCCAGCAAAAGGGGAAATTATATTAGGTTTAGCTGGCTGGCTTGGTGAGGCGAGTGAGGTGGAGAGACATAGGACCAGTAGACTGAGCCAGACCACTGGGAGCCATGGTCAGAGTTCACTGCTGCCTTGACTCGGGACAAATGTACCCAGGAATCTATTCCAAGACCCTTGACTGCCAAGGGAGTGGTGAGCACTACGGTGTAAGGGCCTTCCCACCGGGGTGCTAAGGGTCTGGGTGCTAGGGATTTAATTAACACAGCATTTCCAGGATGCACTGGTTTTTGGTGATCAGCAGTGGTCGGAGATGGTTCAGGGATGGGGGAGTTTTCGTGTTGTCTAAGAAGGTTGCGGAGCAAGGACAAGTATGGAAGGTACGAAGCTAGCGGAGGGCAATCAGTTGCAGGAAGAGGCGAGAAAAGAAAAGGTTGTCCGTAGAGTATTTCGATCATGGCTGGGGAGGATCTGCACACATAGGTGCTTCAGAGGGGTCGTTAATCTTATCTATATGTGAGGGAGGGTTGGAGTGACCATATATTCAGAAAACATTCTGGCTTTGGGACGAGCTGGTTCCAGGAATTTGGGGTAGAGCAGGGGAGGGGAGGTCAGGTCGGTTAGGGGTCAGTCTTGAGAGCTAAGATGGAGGTGCAGGCCTCTAAATGGAGTCTGTTGCACCAAGACTGGGGCACAGTGGTGTGCTGCGGCTCCGCCAAGCAAGATGGCTGGGAGCGCCCACATCTACCCTGTTGGTTTGGGCAGGTCTCTGGCTGGGTGGTTGGCTCCAGGCTGGCTTTCGGCTAGGCCACAATCTGCGGCTTCCATTTTCCCAGCCACATGACTCCACTCCCAGGCAGAATGGCGCCACCTGTGTCTGTTGTAGCTACTGTCTCTTCCCAGAAAGAAAGTCACCCAGACCGCGGGCAAGTTCAACAGAACAAGTTTTATTTTCTGCGCAGAGACTGTCAGCTCTCTTGAGAGGAGACTGAGTGGCCCCCAGTCTAATTTTCCAAAGGTTTTTATACTTTTGCAATGTGCAGGTGTGCAAGCAGGTAGAGTAGAGAAGCAGGGTGTTGCAGTTAGCCATTCTTAGTTGAACATTACATGCTCTGGTCTTTCCTTCTGTACGTTCCCTTGGGCTATGTCTGCACAGCCTACCTCCCCAATATCAGCTAGTTCACTGACAGTTCATAGCTAGTTTATTTACTGTTCATAATGGCTTCTATCAGCTCAAAATGACTTCTCTTGTCAAGGCTGTTTAAGCTTTGCCCAGAGCTGCTACATTCCCTCCTCTTCTTAGCCGAGTTCAAATCATTGAATCTGCGGTAGCCAGCCCAGTGTATGGTGGGCTCAGCACTAAGAGTTTTATGGTTTGTACTTTCTGTGTGAGGACTGCCACTAGCTTATTGGTTATTATTGGTCCAAACGTGAGGTTTAGCAGGAGGAGGATTAGGGGTCCGGCTAGGGGCGTTACTAGGGTGGTTCGCCAGGTTGCCCAATTAAGTAGCTTTTCAAACCAATTGGTTTCTTCATTTCTTTTCTTGACTCTTTCCTCTAATCTTTTCCTAACCAGGGCTAAACTATCTTTAATGATTCCTGAATGGTTTGCCTAAAACAAGTTTCTCCTAATGCCATGCACAACACTCCTTGTTTCAAAAGGAGCAAGTCAAGCCGTCGGCGGTTTGGCAACACACTTCTACAAGGGAGTGTAAGGATCTTTCTAAATGGGAAACATGGTATTTTTATCCCTGTATATCTAAAGCAATTTGCTGACAAAGAGTCTGATAGTTTAAGTTTCCTTGTATTAAAGCAACTGACCCGACTGCATCTAATCCCATAATCCCAAGCACCGTTAACAGTGGGACTGACATTGGGGCTCTTTTAGCTCATCCAGAAATTCCAAAGTTATCCCTACCTCCTTCACCAGAACACAGGTACACTTGAGGAATAACATGCACTAGGACACAAATACCCGGGTCTGCTGCTAATACTGGGGAAAGGAGACAGGGTGCTAGTCCTGTGGAACAAGTAAAGCAAGTACCCGTTGTGGCAGATAACAAATAAGGATCACCATTTGGTTCAATAGGAACAGCTTGAAGGCAAAAATCTTGATATTTTGATATATTAAAGGGATAATTAGATGAATAAAAACAGTCTTCGCCCTTGGTAATCTTTTAAAGTGAGCTAGAGTTGAGTCCACTCTAACCTCACCTACAGACTGCTGCTTCGTGTAATCCTTCTTACTAACATTTCTAATTGGATTACGCTCTGCACCAATAGTGCTATTTGTAGCTGTGCCTACCGAGTAAGGGGGAGCAGGGTTCAGACAAAGCCAACAATCAGTTTCGAGGTTAGGATTTGAGTTCATAAATTGGAATACAGCATCCAGAGTATCAAACACAGAACCTTGAGGTGGCTCCTGAATGGGAAGGGCCCTTTGAGTTGGGCTGGCAGTGAACGGGAAAGTTACTGAAGAGTCTGGAGGGTGCGGCAAAGGAATCTTAATGATACCCAGCTGTGGCTCTTCAGGATTTATCACCAGGTTTGGGCCTATTTATGGACAGGAAGTTGCCATATTTTACTTTGCTGCATAGTAAAGGTTGTCCCGGGATCTCTATCATTTACATAATACTGAATTCCCCATGTGTTCCCAGTGAACCCAATAACGCTTGAATCCAGTTCTTATTGGGTTACATTTGGAAACCATACACGTGGTGGGATCAAACCCCTCCGACTTGAGTCCCATTCTTGTAAAAACAATAGGGTCGTCTTTAACAAGTTTCCACCCTGAAGATGATAGTTTCACAACCCTAAGCTGCACAATGGCAATGTCCCTCCCCTTGGCAGTTAGGGAGCCCATGAGCCGGGCATCTATAGAAATGGTGTGTTTGGAGCCTTCTTTCTATAGAGGGTATTCCGCACCCATAGGACGGGATTCCGGTTATGGGCCCCATTGTGCCCTTTACCTTTAAAGGATCCGGAATGCCAGCTCTTTCCTAGCAAATCAAACAAATCAAAGCAGAAACGGGGGTCAGACCCAGTGTAAGAAGTTACATATTCACTGTTGGAGGTTCGAGTAGCAGTCCACAGATGTGTTTGTGGTTGGGCGAAATGGCGGGTGCTGACAGCAATGCTCAGACAAAAACAATTAAGTTCTGTAAAGCCTTAATTTTGAGGGTTTTTCTGTCTTTCTGAGTGTTCATCTTTTCAGGATATGCTCAGGGAGGGCTTTTTTTGACTTGTGACTGATGAATCCACGGCCCCTTCCCCACTACTTTAATAGCAGTTGGTGTTATAAGTATCACCTAGTATGGGCCACTCCCCCTAGGTTCTAAGGTCTCGGGTCAGTGCTTCTTTACCCACGTTCAGTCTCCAGGTTGCAAGTTGTGGGCTGCCTCTTCACTTTTCCCTTGGTTGGGCCCAAAATGAAGGTGTCGGAGCAGATGATTTGTCTCACCTGCTGGACAGCCTGCAGGCACTTCATGAAGGAACAAGTAGTGACTTCCATTACTTCTACTTCCTTCAGTCTTGGGAGGATTGGGGAAGGTCTGCCAAACTTAAATTCAAACGGGGTCGTGCTTTTCACATAGGGAGTGCATCGGACTCGAAGTAGGGCAAAAGGTAAAGAAAGGATCAATCCAGTTCTCGCCAGTTTCTAAATGCAACTTAACTAACAATTCCTTTAGGGTTCTGTTTATTCTTTCTACTTGCCTTGAACTTTGGGGCCTATAAGCCCAGTAGAGCTTCCAGTTAATATTTAGAAGCATTGCTAATACTTTAGTAATTTGAGCAATGAATACTGGGCCATTGTTGGACCCCAAGGTGGTGGGAAGCCAAATCTAGGGACAATTTTAGTTACTAATAATTTACACCCAGTGGCAGCAGTGTCCTTCTTCGTTGGGAAGGCTCCCACCCATCCAGAATAGGTGTCCACTAGCACCAGCAAATACCCGTAGCCATACTTTCTAAGTTTGATATCCATAAAGTCCACCTCCCAGAATTCTCCAGGAGTACTACCTCGAGCTTGTGGTTGGGGTTGCTCCTTTTCTTTTGTAGGGATGTTTCCCCGAGCGAGCACAGTGCAAGCAACAGTGGTGTCATCTGCCACCCAGTGTCCAAGCCTGGGTATGTAAAAGTACCTGAGGAGCAACTGAGACCATTTAGAGGATCCTGAGTGCATACCTTCATGTAGTCCTTGAATCAGATCTCTCCCAGAGCTTCTGGCATGAATCTTCTTCCATCAGGATGCAGCAGCCACCTGGATGCTCCGAGTTTCTTTGGCAGCCCAGCTCTTGGCTTACCTTTAGATCATTTTCCGAGTATGTAGGTTGTGGCAGTAACACTGGGGATGGCATGGTCATGGCCATTACCTTGGGGATTTGTGGTATAATCCTGGCATTCGAGATCCACCGGTCCAGGGGACTTGTTAGGAGGGGCTCAACCATAGGTCCCCCTACCCCAGCAATATCCTGCCCCAGTGTAAGCTTCCTAGCTTCTATAACTAGGATGGCCATGGCAGCCTCAGCTCGCATGCAGCTCGGCCATCCTGCAGTTGCAGAGTCTAGTGTGATTGAAAGATCGGCCACAGGTCTCTTTCATGGCTGCAAGTTCTGAGTTAGCATTCCTTTTGCTGTGCCCCTGGCCTGATAGACAATTGGAAGGGATTTTCTATGTCTGGAAGGGGAAGAGAGGGTGCCCATATGAACGACGTTTTTAAGGATTCAAAGGCTTGCTGTTCTACTTCAGTCCATTGAAGTTTTTTCCTTTCCCCAGTACTTGCATATAGGAGTTTGGCTAATCCATCAAATCCCAAATTCCACAATGGACAGTACCCCACAAATCCTAGAAACTCTCACACCTGCCTCTTAGTCTCAGGGACTGGGATTTTGAGGATCACCTCAGTGCGGCTGGGGGACAAGGTCTGTTTTCCCTCCTCCAGTTGGTAGCCTAGGTATACAGCTTTATTGACACACAGTTAAGCCTCTCTTTCAGATTCCCTGGACCCCAATTGGCCAAGGACTATTAACAGGTCCTCGGTAGCACTTGGGCATTCCTCCAGGGTTTCGGAGGCCAGGAGGAGGTCATCTGCATACTGGAGCAAGGGGGTTTGGGGGTGTTCCTCCTTGTATTCCTGTAAGTCTTCATTGGGTTGACGTACAGAGGACAAGGGTATGGAGAACAAAGCATCCTTTAAGTCCAAAACAGTATAACAAATTCAGTTTGATGGGATAGTACTCAGGAGGGTCTCGGAGTTTGGTACCGTGGAGCGGACAGTTTCTACCCTCGCATTTACCTCTCCGAGATCCTGCACCATTTGGAAGTCCTCAGTTCCCGGTTTCGGCATGGGCAGCAGGGGAGCGTTCCATGTGGACTTGCAGGGCACCAAAATGCCTGTCCTCTTTAGTCTGCATATGTGAACAGCAATACCCACCTGTGCTTTCCAGGGAGTAGGGTTTTGCTTGACACTCACCAGTGTGGCTGAGCTCAGAAGTTGTACGACCGCAGGCACCTGATGTTCAGCAAGGTCTGGCAGGTTGTTCTCTGCCCAAACAAAAGGAATATCTTTTAGCCATTTATCAAGAAGTTCCTTTGAGGAGGTTTCTTCTGCTCTTTGATAAAACACATATCCCTCTGGCAGTGGAGCGGTGAGCAAAACCTTTGCCTTTTCAAGTTCAAGGGTTAAGGTGGTTGCAGCAGATGAGAAAGTAATCATGGCCACCATTTATCGAATAAATCCCGACCAATTAGGGGAAAGGGGCCCTGAGGCATTACCAGGAAGGAGTGTGGAACTGTCTCTTGTGCTAAATCTGTTATTCTGGCTGTTGTCCATGGGTATGCTTGGGTCTGCCATGTGGCACCTGTAATTAAAATCTTTCCTTTTGACAATGCACCTGTAGTCTTTTCCAAAACCAAGAAGGTGGCCCCTGTGTCCACCAAGAAATTTACTGGCTGGCCCCCTTTTTGGAGTGTTAGCGTGGGATCCTGGAGGCCAAGTGAAACAGCCCTGACACCTTCATTCAGCTTCTTCAAGCATTATTGTCTCTCGCTTGGGTCTTTCTAGGTGTGAATGAGGCCCGTCCTCTCTAGTGGAGGGTCGTGCACCTCTCCTGGCGTTTTCAAGGGACTGATGTTTCCAATGTCCTTCTTTCCTGCAGTAGGCACATTGATCCTTCTTCGGGGCTTGGTGGTGCCCACAGGTTAGTCTCTCCGTGAGTGGGCCATGCTCTCCATTTCCTGAGCCTCTGGGGTCTCTCATGGCAATTACTAGTATTTTAGCTAGTTTCTTTGTCTCTGTTGTTATACACTCAATGAGCCACTTCTACCAAATCACTAGGATTTTTCCCTTCAAACCCTTCCCACTTCTTTTTCATGTCTGAGGCAGACTGACTGAATAATACAGGCAATACTTACTTCCCTCCTGTTCTCAGGGGGCTTTCAGGTCAATAGGGGTATAAAGCCCGTAGGAGTCCATCAGCCACTCTAAAAAGGCAGGCGGACATTCTCTTGTAGGAGCCTGAGAATTCTCACTGACCTTAGATAAATTTATAGGCTTCCTAGAGGTTAAGCGGAGGCCCTGCAAGAGCAACTGGTGATATCTGCTTAAGCCCTCTGGGCCTTGCTAGGAGTTTGGATCCCACATTGGTTGTGCAGTGGGGAAAAAAATTTCTCTCAAGTGGGGAGTGCCCGCTGGCTGACCATTAGGTCCATTGACTGCCTTCTGGGCCTCTCTGGAAGGGGTCCCATTCCTCTGATATGGACAGCACCTGGAGAAGTTGCAGGAAATCACCTCAGGTGGGCTGATGCGTATGGAAAACCATATCTAGCAAAGAAATCAGACCTAATGGTTTGTCAGAAAAAAGGGGTTTTGTTGGTTCCAATTATACAAATCCCTGGAACAAAAGGGAACATATACTGAAAAAGGGATTCGGGAGTCTTCCCAGGTTTGGGGGCTGCTTGCCTTAAGGGGAGAATGGCTGCTGCTGAGTGATCTTTCTCTGGGGGTTGTTAAGACATGCCTGCCCTAGTGTATTTGTTGTGGGGTGGGGGGGCTCAAAAAGAGGCTGTGAGTATTCCTCTCTCCGGCCCCTTGGGAACCTGATAGGGTGGCAGCGGCACCAAGGGTCGGAAGCCAGCTCTCCTGCTCCCAGAGTCCTCTTGCAAAATGGGATAAATCAGACAGGGAGGGAAAGGGGGAAGGGAGGGGGAGGGACAGGGACAGCCTCCACCTTGGTGGTTTTAGGAACTTGGACAGGTTGTTTTTCCGGTCCTGCCATGTTTACTGAAATCTTGGAAACAAGAACTCTTTATGTTGGGGGAGGAAGTCTTTTATATATGTTGGCTTCTTAGTGGCAATGTCAATCCACACATGAATTTAAGGGATCAGATCAGGATGTCCTGGTTCCCCTTTCTAAGCAGGCTCCGACAGTGGCACTCGGATCTCGGTGCACCTCGAAATGTTGTAGCTACTGTCCATTCCCAGAAAGAAAGCATCTCCGACCACCGGCAAGTTCAACAGAAAAAGTTTTATTTTCTGCACAGGGTCTGTCAGCCCTCTTGAGAGGAGACTGAGCAGCCCCCAGTTGAATTTTCCAAAGGTTTTTATACTTGTGCAATGTGCAGGTGTGCAAGCAGGCAGAGTAGAGAAGTGGGGTGTTGCGGTTAGCCATTCTTAGTTGAACAAAAACTGCTCTTGTTCTCAAAAGCCTTCTGAACATCCATTTCCTTTGGGACATTCCCTTGGGCTACGTCTGCACGACCTACCACCCCAATATCAGCTAGTTCATTGACAGTTCATAGCTACTTTATTTACCTTTCATGGTGGCTTCTGTCAGTTCAGAATGGCTTCACCATTATCAAGGCTCTTTATGGTTTTACCAGAGAACCTACATAGCCGCCATGGGGAAACAGGGCCTATGACCCTGGCCAAAATGGTGCCCACCAGTCCAAACACGTGGAAGGGCACTGCCTCGGGAGCTGGTTGATTTAGGCCTGGGAGATAGCCCTGCCTTGTCCCGGCAGCCAAATGTTTCCCTTTTCCCCTCCGTTCCCTTTGCCTTTCTCCTGGTTTTTAAAACAAGCTGCTTGAGCCCTATAACACTGAGCAGGACTTTTTTGTAACATTTAATTAAAATGTATCTGGTACCAAAATTATATATTATAAATATGACAATTTGGTTATATTTTTGAAAATTTATACTTTTAAAATATACTTTGGTTGTCATATATATTGATAACAATGAAAGTAAAGAATAAAAACAAAAAAATATTATTTCCTGCATTGAAAACTTCAGGTGTTCTAGGGTTAGTGTTCTACCAGTGTAGGTTTGTTCCTTGTTACTGGCTGGTTTTCCGTTGCTCAGTCTTAAGACAAAGGCGTTCGGAAGCCTAGCCTGGGTAACCCTTACTTTTAGGCTTTCAGTGGTGTTTCTTCATGCACTTTTGGGGACAGCTCTTAATATAGCTCAGCTGCCATGATGTTCCAGCCAGAAATTCCTATTTTCCTAAAGGTTCCCTGAGCTGCCAGATGCCCCTTCCCTTCAGAGATTTGAGAGTCTGCTCCTGCCAGCAGGCATCTTAGAAGGCTGTGGGGCCATCCCAAGCAGTGGTCCTCCTAGCTTATTGTCTAGAAAATGGTTGGACCTAAAGTCACCCACAGCGACTGCTCTTTGACCCTTTGTCTATGGTGGGGGCACCTGTCAGAGGCATCAGTTTAATAGCACACCAGGGGTCTGCTCTGAAGCGGGGTTATTGACCTTGAGGCAGCAAGCTCTAAATAGCCTTGTTTTGTGCTTTCCAGATGGGACTTAGCAGCTTCATACTCAGGAATTGCCCCCTTGCATGAATCCTGTCCAATTGGGATAGAGTTGACACAGAGGCTAGACAAACAAAAGCTGATACACTATGCAACTTTATTTGAGAAAGGAGAATGGTGGCCAGAGAATGGCACACTTTTCCTTCCAACCCTGATTCACCTGGAACAGTTCTGTAGAGTGATGGGAAATGGGCGGAGATGCCAGAAGTTAGAGCATTTCTCCTTTTGAGGAGCAGTAGAGACCTTCATCCCCAGTACACACAGGAACCCCTAAGGCAGGCGTCCTCAAACTGTGGCCCGTGGGACACATGTGGCCTGACGATATTTATTCCACCCTCAGGGTGTTTTTGCTGCCTCTGCCTGTCCTGCTTAGCAGCCGACTCGTGCAGTGTGCATAGGAACTTGTTCATAGGTTTTTAAAAAACTATAGTCTGACCCTCCAATGATCTGAGGGACAGAACTGGCCCCCTAGGTAAACAGTTTGAGGACCCCTGCCCTAAGGGATCCTGGACTTAGGGGTTACTATTCTCGCAGCCCTGACACACCCCTGATCATTCTACCCATAGTAGAGGCACCAGGGAAATTTGGTCCCTGGGTAATTTACCAGCCTTTTATTCAAATTGAAGCCAAGAAAATTAAAAATGACTTAGGCAGTTACTCTACTTTTGATTACGGTTGACTCCCCCTGTAGTACCCCAATATTACCATTTAACTCTATAACGCTGAGCATATTTACATAACATATAAAGAAATGTATATATTAATAGATAGATAGATAAACAGACAGATAAATAGGTAGATAACTTTGAAAATAAAGAATAAAAACAAAAACATTTCCCCCAAATTGAAAATTGAGCCATTATAGGGTTAAAAAGGATGGGTCTTATCAGCAGGTGTAAGACCTTAGGATCATAAATGAAGCAGTGATCCCACTGCACCTAGTAGTGCCCAAACCCTGTGCCCTCCTAGGGAAATTGTGAATGCTTTAATCCCCGTTCCTGTACTTAGAGTGAACAAACACATGCCTGATAATCCTAAGTATATTTATTTCTTGTGACACTCACCTAACTTGAAGGGAACGACCTCCTCCGAATCTTAGACTTGTCTCACTTAAACTCTTCAACCTTTTGTCTTTTTGTTTGTTTTTCCAGAAGTTCTAAGGTTACCAAGGCCTCCAAACCAAGTGTGCCAGCTGCAGGACCACGATTTCCTGAACAACCTCAACTTTATCCATCCTGGGACCTGAGTGGACAATCCCTTCTGAGCCCCATTTGCCCCTTTTGCAGCAGGAAGTACTTAGAGATGTCGTCGCCCAGTACCCCAAAGATTTGGGTCCATACCTCTTCAGGGGGCAAATGTTAGGTAGCTATCCTAGGGACTGGGGTGTCCATTATGCATGCCCAGAGGGCCAAGGTAGCAGCCCAAGAAGGAGTGGCACACAGTGCATGCTCAGAGGTTCAGGTTTCCGGCCAGGAAGAGGAGGTACACCTGGGTGAGTGCTGCAACTTGATTGACCCACCAAAGCCAAGTAAATTAAATTCAGCTGCTGGGGTTGACCAGGGTTGCCCACCATGCCTCCCTAATGCTCATAAAACCCACTTGGATGACAATCAGGCTTCTACATGCATTCTTTCTCACGCAGAGCAGAGGACCAAGGTCTGTCTGTCCTCAGAGAGATCTGACAAACCCAGGAAGGCTCTTTGGAGGCAGCATAACTGGACATGAATGGCTGGTGGATACTGTTCAGATGCAGGACTTTCTACTTAGAAGGGTCTAATCCAGCCTGAGATAATCCTTGAATGAGTCCTCTGCCCAGATCTTTTTTTTTAACGTTTTATTAGGGGCTCATACAACACTAAACACATTCTATGCATACATCAGTTGTGTAAAGCACATTTGTACATTCATTTCCCTCATTCTCAAAATATCCACTCTCCACCCAAGCCCATGGCCTCAGCTCCTCATTCCCATCCCCACCCCCCATGTGCGCTACCCCTCGCTCATCAATCCTTGGTAATTTACTAATTTTTGTCATATCTTGCACTGTCTGATATCCCCCTTCACCCACTTTTCTGTTGAAGTAAAATGTACATCCTTGTAATCAGTTCCCCGTTTCCAAACTGCCCTCCCTCTTACCCTCTCAGTGTCTTCACTCATAATACTGGTCCTAAAGGACTCATCCACCCTGGATTCCCTGTGTTTCCAGTTGCTATCTGTACCAGTGTACATTCTCTGGTCTAGCCAGATTTGTAAGGTAGAATTGGGGTCATGATAATGGGGGGAGAGAAAGCATTTAGCAACGAGAGGAAAGTTGTGTTTCATCGTTGCTATCTCGTACCTAGTCTTGGCTCATCTCCTCTCTGAGACCCTTCTGTAAGGTATTGTCCAGTGGTCTGGAAATGGGCTTTGGGTCTCTACCAAGCACTCTTCTCATTCCCAATAAGATGTTTTTGTTCTGACGATGCCTGACACCTGATCCCTTCGAAACCTCGTGATCTCATAGGCTGATGTGATTATTCCATGTGGGCTTTGTTGCTTCTGAGCTAGGTGGCCGCTTGTTTACATTCAAGCTTTTAAGACCTCAGACGCTATATCTTTTGACAGCTGGGCACCATCAGCTTTGTCTTCAGTGTACCTGTGGGGAAGGTGAGCACCATAGAATGCCAATTTAATAGAACAAAGTATTCTTGCAATGAGGGAGTACTTGAGTGGAGGCCCAGAGTCCATCTGCTACCTTAATACGAAACCTATAAATATATGGACGTAGGTCTATTTCCCCATGCTCATATATGAATATATTTACATATGGACATACTTTTTTAAAGACCTCTATAACAGGCCCGTGCTTCCTCGCTTGCTCTTCTATTTCCCTTTCATTTTCCTCTTGTGCCCACTGCCATGCTCAGTCTTCCTTTGGGTTTCAGTAATTCTTCTTGGTTCCATTACCCTTGATCCCACCCTACCAGGCCTCCTACATCTACCTCACCACGGATATGCATGACTTCCTGTTCTCTTGTTTCTGGGTTTCTTAACACCGCTTCCTTTATGCCCACCTCCCTCTTTCCCATGCCCCACCCCCCAGAAGTGTTGGTCCTGGGTTTTGTCCTCCAGATTGGACATCCAGCCTATCTAATTTAGACAGACCAGAAAAGGAAATAACATGCACAAAACCAAGACAAGCTACGCAAAAAAACCAAGACAACAAAAATCCAATGACACTAAAAGAAAACAAAACTAACCAAGAAAGAAAAGCTCATAGTTACTACAAGGACTGTGTGGTGAACTTTAGGAGTGTTTTCCAGTCCAGTCTGTTGGGGCACCGAGCCCTGACCACAAAGTCCACCTTTGGCATTCCCCGGGAACTTTGATGCTCCGTTTTCTAGCTCTTCCGCTGCATTCCCTTAGTGTCATGCCTCGATGTAGCAAGATCAGTTCGGGCGCAGTTCCCACACTGTGTCTCCAGTGTTGTCCCCTCTAGGGCAATGGGTCTTTGAGGGACGTTTCTCATCGTGGGGCTGCCCATGTGGTCTTTTCTGTGGACTGGCTTCTCTGATTGGGAACATCATCCTCAAGGTGTAGTGGGCCAGGATGTGCTCCATTCTCCCCTCCTCCGCCTTGTTCTGCTCTGTGTTCTCTGATCAGATATGTCCCTCTCTGCGAGCTGCAGCTCCGGTGCCATCCTGTGAAATACAATCTTTGGGGGCTGCAAGGAGGTGGGAGGGGGGGCATCAGCTCAGATCTTTTGAGAGTCCAGGAGATATTGACTTCTCGATGGGCACAGTTCTGTGAGGCACCGTGCTCTTGGTCCAGAAGCTGGTTGTGAATATGACTTTGTTGTTAACCAGTTGTGTGTCTCTGGGTCAACTCCTGTGTGTTTTGAGGGAGTTTTCTCATCTGGAAAGTAAATGTACTGGATTATCCAGAAGCCCATATCAGCAAGTTATTGAGAAGGGTTAATCAGAGACTGTTTCATATAGTGTGTATCTGCGCGCTGCATTCAAGACCTGGGGTGGCAATTATGAGCTCAGAATAGAGATGGTGTCCAGTAGGTGACAGACGTGGCTCCATATTGAAAAAGGAAGCCCACTGTGGAGATTTGGTCCTTCCGTTGATGGCCACCGGCCACCTAGTCTTCTCCTGCTATAACTGCTTCACTGGCTCAGCAGCTGAGCCAGGAGCCAGTGCCATCATAACCAGGTGGCTAACTGGGAGAAAGGGCAGATAGATATTTGTTATCTTGTTGTCTTGGGAAGCCCACCTAACCTCCATGCAAACCTTCTGGTGTGAGTTATCTGTGGAAGGAATCATAGGCTCACAGTAATACACATCTTTCTTTTTGAAAATTTGCCCGTATTCCTTTCTGAACCTGAGAAGGTGGCTCCTATGTCCACCAAGAAATTTACTTCCTGGCCTCCTACATGGAGTGTTAGCCTGGGTTTTGGCGGCGAAGTGAAACAGAGCCCTGACCCCTTCATTCAGCTCTTCAAGCCTTATTGTCTCTTGCTTGAGTCTTTCTTGTTGCAGATGAGGCCCGTCCACTCTTGTGGAGGGTCGTGGACCTCTCCTGGGGTTTTCAAGGCACTGATTTTTCCAGTGTCCTTCTTTCCTGCAGTAGGCACATTGATCCTTCCCCATGGCTTGGAGGTGCCCAGAGGTTAGTCTCTCCGTGAGTGGGCCATGCTCTCCTTTTCCTGAGTCTCTGGGGTCTCTCATGGCAATTCCTAGTATTTTAGCTAGTTTCTTTGTCTCTGTCGTGCTAGGGTCATCTCGGTTGTTATATACTCAATGAACCACTTGTATCAAATCACTAAGATTTTTCCCTTGAAACCCTTCCCACTTCTTTTTCATGTCTGAGGCAGACTGACTGAGTCATAAAGGCAATATTTATTGCCCTCCTGTTCTCGGGGCCTCCGGGCTGTAAGGGTATAAAGCCCGTAGGCTTCCATCAGCCACTCTAGAAAGGAAGGCAGACATTCTCTTAGCCTGAAAATTCTCACTGACCTTAGATAAATTCATAGGTTTCCTAGCTCTTCCGCAGAGGGTCATGTAAGAGCAATGGGTGATACCTGGTAAAGCCCTCTGGGCCTTGCTAGGAATTGAGATCCCACATTGTTGGTGTAGTGGCCAAAAGAGTTTCTCTCAAGTGGGGAGTGCCCGCTCGCTGACCATCAGGTTCACTGACTGCTTACTGGGCCTCTGTCTGGAAGGGCTACCCTCCTCCGTTGTGAACAGCACCTGGAAAAGTTGTTGGCAAGCATTCCAGGTGGGCTGATGAGTATGGAAGTCATACCAGTACTAGTGTGTGTGGGGGGCTGCTTGTTAGGGGTGGGAGTGAGGTTGTGGGGCCGGTGGGGGAGGGAGTGACTCAATAAGGGCCTGTTAGAAGTTTTCTATTTCTGGACCCTAGAAACCTTATAGGGCGGGGGTTGAAATAAAGGGTTTGAAGCCAGCTCTCCCACTCTCAGAGTTCTCCTGCAAAATGGGATAAAGCCGATTAGGGGAGAGAGATCGTGAGGGGAGGGGTGGGGGAGGGGAGGGGAGGGGAGGGGAGGGGTTGGGGAGGGGAGAGGGGAGGGGTTGGGGAGGGGAGGGGTTGGGGAGGGGAGGGGATGGGGGGAGGGTGATGGGGAGGGGAGGGGTGGGGGAGGGGAGGGGAGGGGTGGGGGAGGGTGATGGGGAGGGATGGCCTCCACCTATGTGGTTTTGGGAACTTGGACCGTTTGTTTTTCCGGTCCTTCCATGTTTCCTGAAACCTTGGAAACAAGGGCCCTTTCTTTGCGGGAGGGAGTAAGTCTTTTATATTTGCAGGCTTCTTAGTGGCAATGTCAGCCCACACTTGAAGTAACGGGATCAGATCGGGATATCCTGGTTCCCTTTAACCATAACTATGAACTCTTAGTAATAGAGGATGGGAAAACTAGTCTTGCGTGGGTCAATCAGGGACTCCTTCTGCCCCATCACTTTTAAACAAATTGTAGAGTCTCCAAGCTTTTGGGTTGAAACCACATCCTCTTGGTGAATGCCGAGAGCAGGGGTCCTCAAACTACAACCTGTGGTCCACATGCAGACAGCCGAGGACGTTGATCCTTTCTGCCGGGTGTATGTGCCCCATTTATTTTTTTTTTTGAACTTCAAATCAATATGTGCCGTGTGCACATGAATTTGTTTGTAATATTTGTTTTTTTAAACTATAGTCTTTCCTTCAAAAGGCCTGAGGGATAGTGAACTGGCCCCCTGGGTAAACAGTTTCAGGACCCCTGCCCTAAGGTATCCTGGACTTAGGGGTTTTTAATCTCCCAGCCCTGAAACATCCCTGAACATTCTACCCGTTGTAGGAGGCACCATGGGAATTTGGACCCCGGGTAATTTACAAGCCTTTACTCCAATTGAACCCAAGAAAATTCAAAATGACTTAGGCAGTTACTCTATTTTGGTCACTTTTGACTCGTCCTGCACTAGCCCATTATTTCCATTTAACTCTATAACGCGAAGCATGATGTTTTCATAACATTAAAAAATGTATATATTAATACATATATATATATTTATAACTATGAAAGTCCACAACAAAAAGAAAATTTTTTCCCAAAATTAAAATTGAAGCGTTATAGGGTTAAAAAGAAGGATGGGTCTGATCAGCGTGTCCAAGACCATAGCATCATAAATGAATCAGTGATCCGACTGCACCTAGTAGTGCCCAAACCTGTGCCCTCCTAGGGGAAAGTGTGAATGCTTTTATTCCTCTTCCTGTACTTCCAATGAACAAACACACATGTCTGGTAATCCTAAGATTTTTTTTGTTTCCTGTGACACTCACCTAATTTCAAGGCCACTGCCACCTCACAAGCTTAGCCTTGTCGTAGTCAAACTGTTCACCTTTTAGACCGTTTGTTTTTCTCAGAAGTTATCGGGTGATTAAAGCTTCTGAACCAAGTGTGCCAGGTCCACGACTACCATCTCCTGGACCACCTCAACCTTATCCATCCTGGATAAAGTTGCCCTCAATGGACAACCCCTCCCAGCAGTGTAGGAAGGGTATGGACCCAAAGCCCCACCTCGCCCCTTTTGCCAGCAGGAAGTAGCTAGAGATGTCGTCGCCCAGTACCCCAAAGATTTGGGTCCATATCTCTTCAGGGGGGCAAATGTTAGGTAGCTATGCTAGGGACTGGGGCATCCGTTATGCATGCCCATAGGGCCAAGATAAGAGCCCAGTTAGGAGAGGCACCCTGTGCATGCTCAGAGGTCCAGATTTCTGGCCATGAAGGGGAGGTCACCTGGGTGGTTCCTGTACCTGGATTGACCAATCTAGGCCATGTAAATTCAATTCAGCCACTGGGGTCGGCCAGACTTGCCCACCACGCCTCCCTAACGCTCATAAAACTCTCTTGAGTGCAGACCAGGCTTCTGCATGATTTCTCTCACACTCAGGAAGGCTCTTTGGAGGCAGCTGGGCTGCACAAGAGTGGCTGGTGGATACTGTTCAGATGCATGGCTTTCTGCTTGCAAGGGTTTTTGTCTCAGCTGACTGGAAGGGAGGAGGTAGTACGTCTGGATCACAGAGTATCCATGTCCACAAACGAGGCTGCTCATTCCACTGTCCTGGAAGTGCTTTATGAAAACCCTCTGCTTTGCAATGTCACTCCTTGTAGATTAGAGTGGGAGGGGCTGGGACCAAGGTATGCTGCCTCTTGCTCCCAGTTGCAGGTTTCTGGATGCTGATTGTATCTCTTACAGCATCAGTTAGTGGGCTTGTTGTCTGCCTCAGGCTTTGTTCACGGAGATCCTCCAGCTAGGTGGTGGTGTATGCACATGAGCAGAGCCTTCCTGCCAATCCCCCATGAGTAGTAGAGCTCCCATGGTGTGGACTCCATGAAAGCCTTGCCCCAGGCAGCACGCTTACAAAGGAGGGTGGGCCCTGCAGGACAGAAGACCATTCCCCCTGTGGAATGGCCTCAGAGATCCACCTCCCTCTCTGGCCAGCTGCTGGGGCTGTGGGTCCTAAGCATCATGGCTGACTCAGTAATAGACACAGGGTGAGGCCACTCCAGTAGCTGTTTTGACTGGTCTCATCCAGCCTGAGATCATCCTTGCATGAGCCCTCTGCCAAGATTATTTTTGTTTCTTTTATGATCTTTTCATTAGTGGCTCCTACAACACTAACCGCAATCCATAAATACATCATCTGTTTGAAGCACATCTGTACATAATTGCCCTCCTTATTCACAAAATATCCACTCTCCACCCAAGCCCCTGGCCTCAGCTCCTCATTTTTCCCCCATCAATGCCCGCCACCCATCCCTCATCAATCCTTGGAAATGTACTAATTCTTTTGTCATATCTTCACCCACCTTTCTTTTGAGGTCAATGAAGATCCTTGTAATCGGTTCCCACTTTCCATCCTGCCCTTCCTCCACCCTCCCAGTATCTCCACTCATAACACTGGTAAAGGGCCCATCCACTCTGGATTCCCCGTGTTTGAAATTCCTATCGGTACTAGAATACCTTCTCTAGTTTGGCCAGATTAGTATGGTAGAACTGGGATCATGATAGTGGGGCAAGAGGAAGCATTAAGAACTAGAGGAAAGTTGTGTTTCATCTTTGCTGTCTTATACCCTGTATTCTTTAATCTCCACTCTGAGTTCCTTCTGTAAGGGGATGTCCAGTGCACTGCAAATAGGTTTTGGGTCTATACCCGGCAGTCCCCTCTCATTCTCCATGATAAGATTTTTTTGTTCTCATGATGCCTGTTGCCTTATCCCTTTAAAACTTTGTGATCACACAGGCTGGTATGCTTTCTCCATGTGGGCTCTGTTGCTTCAGAGCCAGATGGCTGTTTCTTTACCCTCAAGCCTTTAAGACCCCACACGCTATATCTTTAGGTAGCTGGACACCATCGGATTTCTTCACCACATTTGCTTATGCAGCCGCTTTGTGGTCAGTGATTGTGTAGGAAAGGTGAGCATCTTAGAATGCCAATTTTATAAAACAGTGTTCTTGCAATGAGGGATTCCTTGAGCGGAGGCCCTATGTCCATCTGCTACCTCAATACTAAATCTATAAACATATGGACATAGATCTATTTCCCCATGCCCCTTTGTAAATATATGTACATATGTACATGCCTTTTTTTAGACGTCTATAACTGACCCTTGCTTCCCAGCTCACTCTTCTATACCCTTTGATTTTCCTCTTGTGCCCACTGACATGCTCAGTCTTCCTTTGGGTTTCAGTAATTCCTCTTGGTTACATTACCTTTGATCACGCCCTACCAGGCCTCCTACATCCCCCTCACTACCATTTTCCATCACTTGTTGTACCCTTGTCTCTGGGTTTCTTTACACCACTTCCTTTCCCCCCACCCTCCTCACTCCCATGCCCAATGGAAAGGGCCGGTCACATGTTTACTCCTCCAGATTCTTCATCCAGCCTCTCTTAATTAGACAGACCTGTAAAGGTAATAACATGCACAAAACAAGACTGAGCTAAAGCAAGCAGCAAAAAGAAAAACAAACAAAAATGAAAACAAAACCCAACCCAAATCCAATGACACTAAAAGAAAACAACACTAACCAGAAAGAAAAGTACAAGGACTGTGTGGTGAACTTTAGGAGTGTTTTCCAGTCCAGTCTGTGGGGGCACCGAACCCTGACCACAAAGTCCACCTTTGGCATTCCCCGGGGCTTTGATGCTCCGTTTTCTTTCTCTTCCGCTGACTCTCTTAGTATCATGCCTCGAAGTGGCAGGATCAGTTCGGGCGCAGTTCCCACACTGTGTGTCCAGTGTTGTCCCCTCTAAGGCTATGGGTCTTTGAGGGACGTTTCTCATCGTGGGGCTGCCCATGTGGTCTTCTCTGTGGATTGGCTTCTCTGACTGGGAACATCATCCTCAAGGTGTATTGGGCCAGGGTGTGCTCCATTCTTCCCTCCTCCCCCTTGTTCTGCCCTGTGTTCTCTGATCAGATATGTCCCTCTCCGCGAGCTGCAGATCCGGTGCCATCCTGTGAAATACAATCTTTTGGGGCTGCAAGGATGTGGGGGGGGTGGGTGTCAGCTCAGATCTTTTGAGAGTCCAGGAGATATTGACTGCTCGATGGGCACAGTTCTGTGGGGCACCGTGCTCTTGGTCCAGACGCTGGTTTGAATATGACTTTGTTGTTAACCAGTTGTGTGTCTCTGGGTGAACTCCCGTGTGTTTTTGAGTGAGTTTTCTAATCTGCAAAGTAAATGTACAGGATTATCCAGACTCCCATGTCAGCAAGTTATCCAGAGGAGTTAATCAGAGACTGTTTCATATAGTGTGTACCTGCGCGCCGCATTCTAGACCTGGGATGGCAATTATGAGCTCAGGATAGAGATGGTGTCCAGCAGGTAACATACGTGGCTCCATATTGAAACAGGAAGCCCACTGTGGAGATTTGGTCCTTCCGTTGATGGCCACCGGCCACCTAGTCTTCTCCTGCTATAACTGCTTCACTGGCTCAGCAGCTGAGCCAGAAGCCAGTGATATCATAACCAGGTGGCTAACTGGGCCAAAGGGCTGATAGATATTTGTTATCTTGTTGTCTTGGGAAACCCACCTACCCTCCATGCAAACCTTCTGGTGTGAGTTATCTGTGGAAGGAATCATGGGCTCACAGTAATTCACATCTTTCTTCTTGAAAATGTGCCCATATTCCTTTCTGAACCTGAGAAGGTGGCCCCTGTGTCCACCAAGAAATTTACTGCCTGGCCTCCTACTTGGAGAGTTAGCCTGGGCTTTTGGCGGCGAAGCGAAACAGAGCCCTGACCCCTTCATTGAGCTTCTTCAAGCATTATTGTCTCTTGCTTGGGTCTTTCTACGTGCAGATGAGGCCCATCCACTCTAGTGGAGGGTCGTGCACCTCTCCTGGGGTTTTCAAGGCACTGATTTTTCCAGTGTCCTTCTTTCCTGCAGTAGGCACATTGGTCCTTCCCCATGGCTTGGCGGTGCCCACAGGTTAGTCTCTCCGTGAGTGAGCCATGCTCTCCTTTTCCTGAGTCTCTGGGGTATCTCATGGCAATTACGATTATTTTAGCTAGCTTCTTTGTCTCTGTCGTGCTAGGGTCATCTCTGTTGTTATACACTCAATGAGCCACTTGTACCAAATCGCTAAGATTTTCCTTTCAAACCCTTCCCACTTCGTTGTCATGTCTGAGGCAGACTGACTGAGTAATAAAGGCAATACTTATTGCCCTCCTGTTCTCAGTGCCTCCGGGCCGTTAGGGGTATAAAGCCCGTAGGCTTACATCAGCCACTCTAGAAAGGCAGGCGGACATTCTCTTATAGGAACCTGAAAATTCTCACTGACCTTAGATAAATTCATAGGTTTCCTAGCTCTTCCGCAGAGGGTCATGTAAGAGCAATGGGTGATACCTGGTAAAGCCCTCTGGGCCTTGCTAGGAATTGAGATCCCACATTGTTGGTGTAGTGGCCAAAAGAGTTTCTCTCAAGTGGGGAGTGCCCGCTCGCTGACCATCAGGTTCACTGACTGCTTACTGGGCCTCTGTCTGGAAGGGCTACCCTCCTCCGTTGTGAACAGCACCTGGAAAAGTTGTTGGCAAGCATTCCAGGTGGGCTGATGAGTATGGAAGTCATACCAGTACTAGTGTGTGTGGGGGGCTGCTTGTTAGGGGTGGGAGTGAGGTTGTGGGGCCGGTGGGGGAGGGAGTGACTCAATAAGGGCCTGTTAGAAGTTTTCTATTTCTGGACCCTAGAAACCTTATAGGGCGGGGTTTGAAAGAAAGGGATTGAAGCCAGCTCTCCCACTCTCAGAGTTCTCCTGCAAAATGGGATAAAGCCGATTAGGGGAGAGAGATCGGGAGGGGAGGGGAGGGGAGGGGAGGGGAGGGGAGGGGAGGGGAGGGGAGGGGAGGGGAGGGGACGGGTTGGGGAGGGGACGGGTTGGGGAGGGGAGGGGAGGGGGGGATGGTGATGGGGAGGGGAGGGGAGGGGAGGGGAGGGTGATGGGGAGGGATGGCCTCCACCTATGTGGTTTTGGGAACTTGGACCGTTTGTTTTTCCGGTCCTTCCATGTTTCCTGAAACCTTGGAAACAAGGGCCCTTTCTTTGCGGGAGGGAGTAAGTCTTTTATATTTGCAGGCTTCTTAGTGGCAATGTCAGCCCACACTTGAAGTAACGGGATCAGATCGGGATATCCTGGTTCCCTTTAACCATAACTATGAACTCTTAGTAATAGGGGATGGGAAAACTAGTCTTGCGTGGGTCAATCAGGGACTCCTTCTGCCCCATCACTTTTAAACAAATTGTAGAGTCTCCAAGCTTTTGGGTTGAAACCACATCCTCTTGGTGAATGCCGAGAGCAGGGGTCCTCAAACTACAACCTGTGGTCCACATGCAGACAGCCGAGGACGTTGATCCTTTCTGCCGGGTGTATGTGCCCCATTTATTTTTTTTTGAACTTCAAATCAATATGTGCAGTGTGTACATGAATTTGTTTGTAATATTTGTTTTTTTAAACTATAGTCTTTCCTTCAAAAGGCCTGAGGGATAGTGAACTGGCCCCCTGGGTAAACAGTTTCAGGACCCCTGCCCTAAGGTATCCTGGACTTAGGGGTTATTAATCTCCCAGCCCTGAAACATCCCTGAACATTCTACCCGTTGTAGGAGGCACCATGGGAATTTGGACCCCGGGTAATTTACAAGCCTTTACTCCAATTGAACCCAAGAAAATTCAAAATGACTTAGGCAGTTACTCTATTTTGGTCACTTTTGACTCGTCCTGCACTAGCCCATTATTTCCATTTAACTCTATAACGCGAAGCATGATGTTTTCATAACATTAAAAATGTATATATTAATACATATATATATATTTATAACTATGAAAGTCCACAACAAAAAGAAAATTTTTTCCCAAAATTAAAATTGAAGCGTTATAGGGTTAAAAAGAAGGATGGGTCTGATCAGCGTGTCCAAGACCTTAGCATCATAAATGAATCAGTGATCCGACTGCACCTAGTAGTGCCCAAACCTGTGCCCTCCTAGGGGAAAGTGTGAATGCTTTTATCCCTCTTCCTGTACTTCCAATGAACAAACACACATGTCTGGTAATCCTAAGATTTTTTTTGTTTCCTGTGACACTCACCTAATTTCAAGGCCACTGCCACCTCACAAGCTTAGCCTTGTCGTAGTCAAACTGTTCACCTTTTAGACCGTTTGTTTTTCTCAGAAGTTATCGGGTGATTAAAGCTTCTGAACCAAGTGTGCCAGGCCCACGACTACCATCTCCTGGACCACCTCAACCTTATCCATCCTGGATAAAGTTGCCCTCAATGGACAACCCCTCCCAGCAGTGTAGGAAGGGTATGGACCCAAAGCCCCACCTCGCCCCTTTGCCAGCAGGAAGTAGCTAGAGATGTCGTCGCCCAGTACCCCAAAGATTTGGGTCCATATCTCTTCAGGGGGGCAAATGTTAGGTAGCTATGCTAGGGACTGGGGCATCCGTTATGCATGCCCATAGGGCCAAGATAAGAGCCCAGTTAGGAGAGGCACCCTGTGCATGCTCAGAGGTCCAGATTTCTGGCCATGAAGGGGAGGTCACCTGGGTGGTTCCTGTACCTGGATTGACCAATCTAGGCCATGTAAATTCAATTCAGCCACTGGGGTCGGCCAGACTTGCCCACCACGCCTCCCTAACGCTCATAAAACTCTCTTGAGTGCAGACCAGGCTTCTGCATGATTTCTCTCACACTCAGGAAGGCTCTTTGGAGGCAGCTGGGCTGCACAATAGTGGCTGGTGGATACTGTTCAGATGCATGGCTTTCTGCTTGCAAGGGTTTTTGTCTCAGCTGACTGGAAGGGAGGAGGTAGTACGTCTGGATCACAGAGTATCCATGTCCACAAACGAGGCTGCTCATTCCACTGTCCTGGAAGTGCTTTATGAAAACCCTCTGCTTTGCAATGTCACTCCTTGTAGATTAGAGTGGGAGGGGCTGGGACCAAGGTATGCTGCCTCTTGCTCCCAGTTGCAGGTTTCTGGATGCTGATTGTATCTCTTACAGCATCAGTTAGTGGGCTTGTTGTCTGCCTCAGGCTTTGTTCACGGAGATCCTCCAGCTAGGTGGTGGTGTATGCACATGAGCAGAGCCTTCCTGCCAATCCCCCATGAGTAGTAGAGCTCCCATGGTGTGGACTCCATGAAAGCCTTGCCCCAGGCAGCACGCTTACAAAGGAGGGTGGGCCCTGCAGGACAGAAGACCATTCCCCCTGTGGAATGGCCTCAGAGATCCACCTCTCTCTCTGGCCAGCTGCTGGGGCTGTGGGTCCTAAGCATCATGGCTGACTCAGTAATAGACACAGGGTGAGGCCACTCCAGTAGCTGTTTTGACTGGTCTCATCCAGCCTGAGATCATCCTTGCATGAGCCCTCTGCCCAGATTATTTTTGTTTCTTTTATGATCTTTTCATTAGTGGCTCCTACAACACTAACAGCAATCCATAAATACATCATCTGTTTGAAGCACATCTGTACATTAATTGCCCTCCTTATTCACAAAATATCCACTCTCCACCCAAGCCCCTGGCCTCAGCTCCTCATTTTTCCCCCATCAATGCCCGCCACGCATCCCTCATCAATCCTTGGAAATGTACTAATTCTTTTGTCATATTTTCACCCACCTTTCTTTTGAGGTCAATGAAGATGCTTGTAATCGGTTCCCACTTTCCATCCTGCCCTTCCTCCACCCTCCCAGTATCTCCACTGATAACACTGGTAAAGGGCCCATCCACTCTGGATTCCCCGTGTTTGAAATTCCTATCGGTACTAGAATACCTTCTCTAGTTTGGCCAGATTAGTATGGTAGAACTGGGATCATGATAGTGGGGCAAGAGGAAGCATTAAGAACTAGAGGAAAGTTGTGTTTCATCTTTGTTGTCTCTTACCCTGTATTCTTTAATCTCCACTCTGAGATCCTTCTGTAAGGGGATGTCCAGTGCACTGCAAATAGGTTTTGGGTCTATACCCGGCAGTCCCCTCTCATTCTCCATGATAAGATTTATTGTTTTCATGATGCCTGTTGCCTTATCCCTTTAAAACTTTGTGATCACACAGGCTGGTATGCTTTCTCCATGTGGGCTCTGTTGCTTCAGAGCCAGATGGCTGTTTCTTTACCCTCAAGCCTTTAAGACCCCACACGCTATATCTTTAGGTAGCTGGACACCATCGGATTTCTTCACCACATTTGCTTATGCAGCCGCTTTGTGGTCAGTGATTGTGTAGGAAAGGTGAGCATCTTAGAATGCCAATTTTATAAAACAGTGTTCTTGCAATGAGGGATTCCTTGAGCGGAGGCCCTATGTCCATCTGCTACCTCAATACTAAATCTATAAACATATGGACATAGATCTATTTCCCCATGCCCCTTTGTAAATATATGTACATATGTACATGCCTTTTTTTAGACGTCTATAACTGACCCTTGCTTCCCAGCTCACTCTTCTATACCCTTTGATTTTCCTCTTGTGCCCACTGACATGCTCAGTCTTCCTTTGGGTTTCAGTAATTCCTCTTGGTTACATTACCTTTGATCACGCCCTACCAGGCCTCCTACATCCCCCTCACTACCGTTTTCCATCACTTGTTGTACCCTTGTCTCTGGGTTTCTTTACACCACTTCCTTTCCCCCCACCCTCCTCACTCCCATGCCCAATGGAAAGGGCCGGTCACATGTTTACTCCTCCAGATTCTTCATCCAGCCTCTCTTAATTAGACAGACCTGTAAAGGTAATAACATGCACAAAACAAGACTGAGCTAAAGCAAGCAGCAAAAAGAAAAACAAACAAAAATGAAAACAAAACCCAACCCAAATCCAATGACACTAAAAGAAAACAACACTAACCAGAAAGAAAAGTACAAGGACTGTGTGGTGAACTTTAGGAGTGTTTTCCAGTCCAGTCTGTGGGGGCACCGAACCCTGACCACAAAGTCCACCTTTGGCATTCCCCGGGGACTTTGATGCTCCGTTTTCTTTCTCTTCCGCTGACTCTCTTAGTATCATGCCTCGAAGTGGCAGGATCAGTTCGGGCGCAGTTCCCACACTGTGTGTCCAGTGTTGTCCCCTCTAAGGCTATGGGTCTTTGAGGGACGTTTCTCATCGTGGGGCTGCCCATGTGGTCTTCTCTGTGGATTGGCTTCTCTTACTGGGAACATCATCCTCAAGGTGTATTGGGCCAGGGTGTGCTCCATTCTTCCCTCCTCCCCCTTGTTCTGCCCTGTGTTCTCTGATCAGATATGTCCCTCTCCGCGAGCTGCAGATCCGGTGCCATCCTGTGAAATACAATCTTTTGGGGCTGCAAGGATGTGGGGGGGGTGGGTGTCAGCTCAGATCTTTTGAGAGTCCAGGAGATATTGACTGCTCGATGGGCACAGTTCTGTGGGGCACCGTGCTCTTGGTCCAGACGCTGGTTTGAATATGACTTTGTTGTTAACCAGTTGTGTGTCTCTGGGTGAACTCCCGTGTGTTTTTGAGTGAGTTTTCTAATCTGCAAAGTAAATGTACAGGATTATCCAGACTCCCATGTCAGCAAGTTATCCAGAGGAGTTAATCAGAGACTGTTTCATATAGTGTGTACCTGCGCGCCGCATTCTAGACCTGGGATGGCAATTATGAGCTCAGGATAGAGATGGTGTCCAGCAGGTAACATACGTGGCTCCATATTGAAACAGGAAGCCCACTGTGGAGATTTGGTCCTTCCGTTGATGGCCACCGGCCACCTAGTCTTCTCCTGCTATAACTGCTTCACTGGCTCAGCAGCTGAGCCAGAAGCCAGTGATATCATAACCAGGTGGCTAACTGGGCCAAAGGGCTGATAGATATTTGTTATCTTGTTGTCTTGGGAAACCCACCTACCCTCCATGCAAACCTTCTGGTGTGAGTTATCTGTGGAAGGAATCATGGGCTCACAGTAATTCACATCTTTCTTCTTGAAAATGTGCCCATATTCCTTTCTGAACCTGAGAAGGTGGCCCCTGTGTCCACCAAGAAATTTACTGCCTGGCCTCCTACTTGGAGAGTTAGCCTGGGCTTTTGGCGGCGAAGCGAAACAGAGCCCTGACCCCTTCATTGAGCTTCTTCAAGCATTATTGTCTCTTGCTTGGGTCTTTCTACGTGCAGATGAGGCCCATCCACTCTAGTGGAGGGTCGTGCACCTCTCCTGGGGTTTTCAAGGCACTGATTTTTCCAGTGTCCTTCTTTCCTGCAGTAGGCACATTGGTCCTTCCCCATGGCTTGGCGGTGCCCACAGGTTAGTCTCTCCGTGAGTGAGCCATGCTCTCCTTTTCCTGAGTCTCTGGGGTATCTCATGGCAATTACGATTATTTTAGCTAGCTTCTTTGTCTCTGTCGTGCTAGGGTCATCTCTGTTGTTATACACTCAATGAGCCACTTGTACCAAATCGCTAAGATTTTCCTTTCAAACCCTTCCCACTTCGTTGTCATGTCTGAGGCAGACTGACTGAGTAATAAAGGCAATACTTATTGCCCTCCTGTTCTCAGTGCCTCCGGGCCGTTAGGGGTATAAAGCCCGTAGGCTTACATCAGCCACTCTAGAAAGGCAGGCGGACATTCTCTTATAGGAACCTGAAAATTCTCACTGACCTTAGATAAATTCATAGGTTTCCTAGCTCTTCCGCAGAGGGTCATGTAAGAGCAATGGGTGATACCTGGTAAAGCCCTCTGGGCCTTGCTAGGAATTGAGATCCCACATTGTTGGTGTAGTGGCCAAAAGAGTTTCTCTCAAGTGGGGAGTGCCCGCTCGCTGACCATCAGGTTCACTGACTGCTTACTGGGCCTCTGTCTGGAAGGGCTACCCTCCTCCGTTGTGAACAGCACCTGGAAAAGTTGTTGGCAAGCATTCCAGGTGGGCTGATGAGTATGGAAGTCATACCAGTACTAGTGTGTGTGGGGGGCTGCTTGTTAGGGGTGGGAGTGAGGTTGTGGGGCCGGTGGGGGAGGGAGTGACTCAATAAGGGCCTGTTAGAAGTTTTCTATTTCTGGACCCTAGAAACCTTATAGGGCGGGGGTTGAAAGAAAGGGATTGAAGCCAGCTCTCCCACTCTCAGAGTTCTCCTGCAAAATGGGATAAAGCCGATTAGGGGAGAGAGATCGGGAGGGGAGGGGAGGGGAGGGGAGGGGAGGGGAGGGGAGGGGAGGGGAGGGGAGGGGAGGGGAGGGGACGGGTTGGGGAGGGGACGGGTTGGGGAGGGGAGGGGAGGGGGGGATGGTGATGGGGAGGGGAGGGGAGGGGAGGGGAGGGTGATGGGGAGGGATGGCCTCCACCTATGTGGTTTTGGGAACTTGGACCGTTTGTTTTTCCGGTCCTTCCATG
Organism: Tenrec ecaudatus; assembly: GCF_050624435.1. Classification (NCBI taxonomy): domain Eukaryota; kingdom Metazoa; phylum Chordata; class Mammalia; order Afrosoricida; family Tenrecidae; genus Tenrec; species Tenrec ecaudatus. Next base: position 145,757,379 of record NC_134536.1, read on the forward strand.
TTTCCTGAAACCTTGGAAACAAGGGCCCTTTCTTTGCGGGAGGGAGTAAGTCTTTTATATTTGCAGGCTTCTTAGTGGCAATGTCAGCCCACACTTGAAGTAACGGGATCAGATCGGGATATCCTGGTTCCCTTTAACCATAACTATGAACTCTTAGTAATAGGGGATGGGAAAACTAGTCTTGCGTGGGTCAATCAGGGACTCCTTCTGCCCCATCACTTTTAAACAAATTGTAGAGTCTCCAAGCTTTTGGGTTGAAACCACATCCTCTTGGTGAATGCCGAGAGCAGGGGTCCTCAAACTACAACCTGTGGTCCACATGCAGACAGCCGAGGACGTTGATCCTTTCTGCCGGGTGTATGTGCCCCATTTATTTTTTTTTGAACTTCAAATCAATATGTGCAGTGTGTACATGAATTTGTTTGTAATATTTGTTTTTTTAAACTATAGTCTTTCCTTCAAAAGGCCTGAGGGATAGTGAACTGGCCCCCTGGGTAAACAGTTTCAGGACCCCTGCCCTAAGGTATCCTGGACTTAGGGGTTATTAATCTCCCAGCCCTGAAACATCCCTGAACATTCTACCCGTTGTAGGAGGCACCATGGGAATTTGGACCCCGGGTAATTTACAAGCCTTTACTCCAATTGAACCCAAGAAAATTCAAAATGACTTAGGCAGTTACTCTATTTTGGTCACTTTTGACTCGTCCTGCACTAGCCCATTATTTCCATTTAACTCTATAACGCGAAGCATGATGTTTTCATAACATTAAAAATGTATATATTAATACATATATATATATTTATAACTATGAAAGTCCACAACAAAAAGAAAATTTTTTCCCAAAATTAAAATTGAAGCGTTATAGGGTTAAAAAGAAGGATGGGTCTGATCAGCGTGTCCAAGACCTTAGCATCATAAATGAATCAGTGATCCGACTGCACCTAGTAGTGCCCAAACCTGTGCCCTCCTAGGGGAAAGTGTGAATGCTTTTATCCCTCTTCCTGTACTTCCAATGAACAAACACACATGTCTGGTAATCCTAAGATTTTTTTTGTTTCCTGTGACACTCACCTAATTTCAAGGCCACTGCCACCTCACAAGCTTAGCCTTGTCGTAGTCAAACTGTTCACCTTTTAGACCGTTTGTTTTTCTCAGAAGTTATCGGGTGATTAAAGCTTCTGAACCAAGTGTGCCAGGCCCACGACTACCATCTCCTGGACCACCTCAACCTTATCCATCCTGGATAAAGTTGCCCTCAATGGACAACCCCTCCCAGCAGTGTAGGAAGGGTATGGACCCAAAGCCCCACCTCGCCCCTTTTGCCAGCAGGAAGTAGCTAGAAATGTCGTCGCCCAGTACCCCAAAGATTTGGGTCCATATCTCTTCAGGGGGGCAAATGTTAGGTAGCTATGCTAGGGACTGGGGCATCCGTTATGCATGCCCATAGGGCCAAGATAAGAGCCCAGTTAGGAGAGGCACCCTGTGCATGCTCAGAGGTCCAGATTTCTGGCCATGAAGGGGAGGTCACCTGGGTGGTTCCTGTACCTGGATTGACCAATCTAGGCCATGTAAATTCAATTCAGCCACTGGGGTCGGCCAGACTTGCCCACCACGCCTCCCTAACGCTCATAAAACTCTCTTGAGTGCAGACCAGGCTTCTGCATGATTTCTCTCACACTCAGGAAGGCTCTTTGGAGGCAGCTGGGCTGCACAAGAGTGGCTGGTGGATACTGTTCAGATGCATGGCTTTCTGCTTGCAAGGGTTTTTGTCTCAGCTGACTGGAAGGGAGGAGGTAGTACGTCTGGATCACAGAGTATCCATGTCCACAAACGAGGCTGCTCATTCCACTGTCCTGGAAGTGCTTTATGAAAACCCTCTGCTTTGCAATGTCACTCCTTGTAGATTAGAGTGGGAGGGGCTGGGACCAAGGTATGCTGCCTCTTGCTCCCAGTTGCAGGTTTCTGGATGCTGATTGTATCTCTTACAGCATCAGTTAGTGGGCTTGTTGTCTGCCTCAGGCTTTGTTCACGGAGATCCTCCAGCTAGGTGGTGGTGTATGCACATGAGCAGAGCCTTCCTGCCAATCCCCCATGAGTAGTAGAGCTCCCATGGTGTGGACTCCATGAAAGCCTTGCCCCAGGCAGCACGCTTACAAAGGAGGGTGGGCCCTGCAGGACAGAAGACCATTCCCCCTGTGGAATGGCCTCAGAGATCCACCTCTCTCTCTGGCCAGCTGCTGGGGCTGTGGGTCCTAAGCATCATGGCTGACTCAGTAATAGACACAGGGTGAGGCCACTCCAGTAGCTGTTTTGACTGGTCTCATCCAGCCTGAGATCATCCTTGCATGAGCCCTCTGCCCAGATTATTTTTGTTTCTTTTATGATCTTTTCATTAGTGGCTCCTACAACACTAACCGCAATCCATAAATACATCATCTGTTTGAAGCACATCTGTACATAATTGCCCTCCTTATTCACAAAATATCCACTCTCCACCCAAGCCCCTGGCCTCAGCTCCTCATTTTTCCCCCATCAATGCCCGCCACCCATCCCTCATCAATCCTTGGAAATATACTAATTCTTTTGTCATATCTTCACCCACCTTTCTTTTGAGGTCAATGAAGATCCTTGTAATCGGTTCCCACTTTCCATCCTGCCCTTCCTCCACCCTCCCAGTATCTCCACTCATAACACTGGTAAAGGGCCCATCCACTCTGGATTCCCCGTGTTTGAAATTCCTATCGGTACTAGAATACCTTCTCTAGTTTGGCCAGATTAGTATGGTAGAACTGGGATCATGATAGTGGGGCAAGAGGAAGCATTAAGAACTAGAGGAAAGTTGTGTTTCATCTTTGCTGTCTTATACCCTGTATTCTTTAATCTCCACTCTGAGTTCCTTCTGTAAGGGGATGTCCAGTGCACTGCAAATAGGTTTTGGGTCTATACCCGGCAGTCCCCTCTCATTCTCCATGATAAGATTTTTTTGTTCTCATGATGCCTGTTGCCTTATCCCTTTAAAACTTTGTGATCACACAGGCTGGTATGCTTTCTCCATGTGGGCTCTGTTGCTTCAGAGCCAGATGGCTGTTTCTTTACCCTCAAGCCTTTAAGACCCCACACGCTATATCTTTAGGTAGCTGGACACCATCGGATTTCTTCACCACATTTGCTTATGCAGCCGCTTTGTGGTCAGTGATTGTGTAGGAAAGGTGAGCATCTTAGAATGCCAATTTTATAAAACAGTGTTCTTGCAATGAGGGATTCCTTGAGCGGAGGCCCTATGTCCATCTGCTACCTCAATACTAAATCTATAAACATATGGACATAGATCTATTTCCCCATGCCCCTTTGTAAATATATGTACATATGTACATGCCTTTTTTTAGACGTCTATAACTGACCCTTGCTTCCCAGCTCACTCTTCTATACCCTTTGATTTTCCTCTTGTGCCCACTGACATGCTCAGTCTTCCTTTGGGTTTCAGTAATTCCTCTTGGTTACATTACCTTTGATCACGCCCTACCAGGCCTCCTACATCCCCCTCACTACCATTTTCCATCACTTGTTGTACCCTTGTCTCTGGGTTTCTTTACACCACTTCCTTTCCCCCCACCCTCCTCACTCCCATGCCCAATGGAAAGGGCCGGTCACATGTTTACTCCTCCAGATTCTTCATCCAGCCTCTCTTAATTAGACAGACCTGTAAAGGTAATAACATGCACAAAACAAGACTGAGCTAAACCAAGCAGCAAAAAGAAAAACAAACAAAAATGAAAACAAAACCCAACCCAAATCCAATGACACTAAAAGAAAACAACACTAACCAGAAAGAAAAGTACAAGGACTGTGTGGTCAACTTTAGGAGTGTTTTCCAGTCCAGTCTGTGGGGGCACCGAACCCTGACCACAAAGTCCACCTTTGGCATTCCCCGGGGCTTTGATGCTCCGTTTTCTTTCTCTTCCGCTGACTCTCTTAGTATCATGCCTCGAAGTGGCAGGATCAGTTCGGGCGCAGTTCCCACACTGTGTGTCCAGTGTTGTCCCCTCTAAGGCTATGGGTCTTTGAGGGACGTTTCTCATCGTGGGGCTGCCCATGTGGTCTTCTCTGTGGATTGGCTTCTCTGACTGGGAACATCATCCTCAAGGTGTATTGGGCCAGGGTGTGCTCCATTCTTCCCTCCTCCCCCTTGTTCTGCCCTGTGTTCTCTGATCAGATATGTCCCTCTCCGCGAGCTGCAGATCCGGTGCCATCCTGTGAAATACAATCTTTTGGGGCTGCAAGGATGTGGGGGGGGGGTGGGTGTCAGCTCAGATCTTTTGAGAGTCCAGGAGATATTGACTGCTCGATGGGCACAGTTCTGTGGGGCACCGTGCTCTTGGTCCAGACGCTGGTTTGAATATGACTTTGTTGTTAACCAGTTGTGTGTCTCTGGGTGAACTCCCGTGTGTTTTTGAGTGAGTTTTCTAATCTGCAAAGTAAATGTACAGGATTATCCAGACTCCCATGTCAGCAAGTTATCCAGAGGAGTTAATCAGAGACTGTTTCATATAGTGTGTACCTGCGCGCCGCATTCTAGACCTGGGATGGCAATTATGAGCTCAGGATAGAGATGGTGTCCAGCAGGTAACATACGTGGCTCCATATTGAAACAGGAAGCCCACTGTGGAGATTTGGTCCTTCCGTTGATGGCCACCGGCCACCTAGTCTTCTCCTGCTATAACTGCTTCACTGGCTCAGCAGCTGAGCCAGAAGCCAGTGATATCATAACCAGGTGGCTAACTGGGCCAAAGGGCTGATAGATATTTGTTATCTTGTTGTCTTGGGAAACCCACCTACCCTCCATGCAAACCTTCTGGTGTGAGTTATCTGTGGAAGGAATCATGGGCTCACAGTAATTCACATCTTTCTTCTTGAAAATGTGCCCATATTCCTTTCTGAACCTGAGAAGGTGGCCCCTGTGTCCACCAAGAAATTTACTGCCTGGCCTCCTACTTGGAGAGTTAGCCTGGGCTTTTGGCGGCGAAGCGAAACAGAGCCCTGACCCCTTCATTGAGCTTCTTCAAGCATTATTGTCTCTTGCTTGGGTCTTTCTACGTGCAGATGAGGCCCATCCACTCTAGTGGAGGGTCGTGCACCTCTCCTGGGGTTTTCAAGGCACTGATTTTTCCAGTGTCCTTCTTTCCTGCAGTAGGCACATTGGTCCTTCCCCATGGCTTGGCGGTGCCCACAGGTTAGTCTCTCCGTGAGTGAGCCATGCTCTCCTTTTCCTGAGTCTCTGGGGTATCTCATGGCAATTACGATTATTTTAGCTAGCTTCTTTGTCTCTGTCGTGCTAGGGTCATCTCTGTTGTTATACACTCAATGAGCCACTTGTACCAAATCGCTAAGATTTTCCTTTCAAACCCTTCCCACTTCGTTGTCATGTCTGAGGCAGACTGACTGAGTAATAAAGGCAATACTTATTGCCCTCCTGTTCTCAGTGCCTCCGGGCCGTTAGGGGTATAAAGCCCGTAGGCTTACATCAGCCACTCTAGAAAGGCAGGCGGACATTCTCTTATAGGAACCTGAAAATTCTCACTGACCTTAGATAAATTCATAGGTTTCCTAGCTCTTCCGCAGAGGGTCATGTAAGAGCAATGGGTGATACCTGGTAAAGCCCTCTGGGCCTTGCTAGGAATTGAGATCCCACATTGTTGGTGTAGTGGCCAAAAGAGTTTCTCTCAAGTGGGGAGTGCCCGCTCGCTGACCATCAGGTTCACTGACTGCTTACTGGGCCTCTGTCTGGAAGGGCTACCCTCCTCCGTTGTGAACAGCACCTGGAAAAGTTGTTGGCAAGCATTCCAGGTGGGCTGATGAGTATGGAAGTCATACCAGTACTAGTGTGTGTGGGGGGCTGCTTGTTAGGGGTGGGAGTGAGGTTGTGGGGCCGGTGGGGGAGGGAGTGACTCAATAAGGGCCTGTTAGAAGTTTTCTATTTCTGGACCCTAGAAACCTTATAGGGCGGGGGTTGAAAGAAAGGGATTGAAGCCAGCTCTCCCACTCTCAGAGTTCTCCTGCAAAATGGGATAAAGCCGATTAGGGGAGAGAGATCGGGAGGGGAGGGGAGGGGAGGGGAGGGGAGGGGAGGGGAGGGGAGGGGAGGGGAGGGGAGGGGACGGGTTGGGGAGGGGACGGGTTGGGGAGGGGAGGGGAGGGGGGGATGGTGATGGGGAGGGGAGGGGAGGGGAGGGGAGGGTGATGGGGAGGGATGGCCTCCACCTATGTGGTTTTGGGAACTTGGACCGTTTGTTTTTCCGGTCCTTCCATGTTTCCTGAAACCTTGGAAACAAGGGCCCTTTCTTTGCGGGAGGGAGTAAGTCTTTTATATTTGCAGGCTTCTTAGTGGCAATGTCAGCCCACACTTGAAGTAACGGGATCAGATCGGGATATCCTGGTTCCCTTTAACCATAACTATGAACTCTTAGTAATAGGGGATGGGAAAACTAGTCTTGCGTGGGTCAATCAGGGACTCCTTCTGCCCCATCACTTTTAAACAAATTGTAGAGTCTCCAAGCTTTTGGGTTGAAACCACATCCTCTTGGTGAATGCCGAGAGCAGGGGTCCTCAAACTACAACCTGTGGTCCACATGCAGACAGCCGAGGACGTTGATCCTTTCTGCCGGGTGTATGTGCCCCATTTATTTTTTTTTGAACTTCAAATCAATATGTGCAGTGTGTACATGAATTTGTTCGTAATATTTGTTTTTTTAAACTATAGTCTTTCCTTCAAAAGGCCTGAGGGATAGTGAACTGGCCCCCTGGGTAAACAGTTTCAGGACCCCTGCCCTAAGGTATCCTGGACTTAGGGGTTATTAATCTCCCAGCCCTGAAACATCCCTGAACATTCTACCCGTTGTAGGAGGCACCATGGGAATTTGGACCCCGGGTAATTTACAAGCCTTTACTCCAATTGAACCCAAGAAAATTCAAAATGACTTAGGCAGTTACTCTATTTTGGTCACTTTTGACTCGTCCTGCACTAGCCCATTATTTCCATTTAACTCTATAACGCGAAGCATGATGTTTTCATAACATTAAAAAATGTATATATTAATACATATATATATATTTATAACTATGAAAGTCCACAACAAAAAGAAAAATTTTTCCCAAAATTAAAATTGAAGCGTTATAGGGTTAAAAAGAAGGATGGGTCTGATCAGCGTGTCCAAGACCTTAGCATCATAAATGAATCAGTGATCCGACTGCACCTAGTAGTGCCCAAACCTGTGCCCTCCTAGGGGAAAGTGTGAATGCTTTTATCCCTCTTCCTGTACTTCCAATGAACAAACACACATGTCTGGTAATCCTAAGATTTTTTTTGTTTCCTGTGACACTCACCTAATTTCAAGGCCACTGCCACCTCACAAGCTTAGCCTTGTCGTAGTCAAACTGTTCACCTTTTAGACCGTTTGTTTTTCTCAGAAGTTATCGGGTGATTAAAGCTTCTGAACCAAGTGTGCCAGGCCCACGACTACCATCTCCTGGACCACCTCAACCTTATCCATCCTGGATAAAGTTGCCCTCAATGGACAACCCCTCCCAGCAGTGTAGGAAGGGTATGGACCCAAAGCCCCACCTCGCCCCTTTTGCCAGCAGGAAGTAGCTAGAGATGTCGTCGCCCAGTACCCCAAAGATTTGGGTCCATATCTCTTCAGGGGGGCAAATGTTAGGTAGCTATGCTAGGGACTGGGGCATCCGTTATGCATGCCCATAGGGCCAAGATAAGAGCCCAGTTAGGAGAGGCACCCTGTGCATGCTCAGAGGTCCAGATTTCTGGCCATGAAGGGGAGGTCACCTGGGTGGTTCCTGTACCTGGATTGACCAATCTAGGCCATGTAAATTCAATTCAGCCACTGGGGTCGGCCAGACTTGCCCACCACGCCTCCCTAACGCTCATAAAACTCTCTTGAGTGCAGACCAGGCTTCTGCATGATTTCTCTCACACTCAGGAAGGCTCTTTGGAGGCAGCTGGGCTGCACAAGAGTGGCTGGTGGATACTGTTCAGATGCATGGCTTTCTGCTTGCAAGGGTTTTTGTCTCAGCTGACTGGAAGGGAGGAGGTAGTACATCTGGATCACAGAGTATCCATGTCCACAAACGAGGCTGCTCATTCCACTGTCCTGGAAGTGCTTTATGAAAACCCTCTGCTTTGCAATGTCACTCCTTGTAGATTAGAGTGGGAGGGGCTGGGACCAAGGTATGCTGCCTCTTGCTCCCAGTTGCAGGTTTCTGGATGCTGATTGTATCTCTTACAGCATCAGTTAGTGGGCTTGTTGTCTGCCTCAGGCTTTGTTCACGGAGATCCTCCAGCTAGGTGGTGGTGTATGCACATGAGCAGAGCCTTCCTGCCAATCCCCCATGAGTAGTAGAGCTCCCATGGTGTGGACTCCATGAAAGCCTTGCCCCAGGCAGCACGCTTACAAAGGAGGGTGGGCCCTGCAGGACAGAAGACCATTCCCCCTGTGGAATGGCCTCAGAGATCCACCTCTCTCTCTGGCCAGCTTCTGGGGCTGTGGGTCCTAAGCATCATGGCTGACTCAGTAATAGACACAGGGTGAGGCCACTCCAGTAGCTGTTTTGATTGGTCTCATCCAGCCTGAGATCATCCTTGCATGAGCCCTCTGCCCAGATTATTTTTGTTTCTTTTATGATCTTTTCATTAGTGGCTCCTACAACACTAACAGCAATCCATAAATACATCATCTGTTTGAAGCACATCTGTACATTAATTGCCCTCCTTATTCACAAAATATCCACTCTCCACCCAAGCCCCTGGCCTCAGCTCCTCATTTTTCCCCCATCAATGCCCACCACCCATCCCTCATCAATCCTTGGAAATGTACTAATTCTTTTGTCATATTTTCACCCACCTTTCTTTTGAGGTCAATGAAGATGCTTGTAATCGGTTCCCACTTTCCATCCTGCCCTTCCTCCACCCTCCCAGTATCTCCACTCATAACACTGGTAAAGGGCCCATCCACTCTGGATTCCCCGTGTTTGAAATTCCTATCGGTACTAGAATACCTTCTCTAGTTTGGCCAGATTAGTATGGTAGAACTGGGATCATGATAGTGGGGCAAGAGGAAGCATTAAGAACTAGAGGAAAGTTGTGTTTCATCTTTGTTGTCTCTTACCCTGTATTCTTTAATCTCCACTCTGAGATCCTTCTGTAAGGGGATGTCCAGTGCACTGCAAATAGGTTTTGGGTCTATACCCGGCAGTCCCCTCTCATTCTCCATGATAAGATTTATTGTTTTCATGATGCCTGTTGCCTTATCCCTTTAAAACTTTGTGATCACACAGGCTGGTATGCTTTCTCCATGTGGGCTCTGTTGCTTCAGAGCCAGATGGCTGTTTCTTTACCCTCAAGCCTTTAAGACCCCACACGCTATATCTTTAGGTAGCTGGACACCATCGGATTTCTTCACCACATTTGCTTATGCAGCCGCTTTGTGGTCAGTGATTGTGTAGGAAAGGTGAGCATCTTAGAATGCCAATTTTATAAAACAGTGTTCTTGCAATGAGGGATTCCTTGAGCGGAGGCCCTATGTCCATCTGCTACCTCAATACTAAATCTATAAACATATGGACATAGATCTATTTCCCCATGCCCCTTTGTAAATATATGTACATATGTACATGCCTTTTTTTAGACGTCTATAACTGACCCTTGCTTCCCAGCTCACTCTTCTATACCCTTTGATTTTCCTCTTGTGCCCACTGACATGCTCAGTCTTCCTTTGGGTTTCAGTAATTCCTCTTGGTTACATTACCTTTGATCACGCCCTACCAGGCCTCCTACATCCCCCTCACTACCGTTTTCCATCACTTGTTGTACCCTTGTCTCTGGGTTTCTTTACACCACTTCCTTTCCCCCCACCCTCCTCACTCCCATGCCCAATGGAAAGGGCCGGTCACATGTTTACTCCTCCAGATTCTTCATCCAGCCTCTCTTAATTAGACAGACCTGTAAAGGTAATAACATGCACAAAACAAGACTGAGCTAAAGCAAGCAGCAAAAAGAAAAACAAACAAAAATGAAAACAAAACCCAACCCAAATCCAATGACACTAAAAGAAAACAACACTAACCAGAAAGAAAAGTACAAGGACTGTGTGGTGAACTTTAGGAGTGTTTTCCAGTCCAGTCTGTGGGGGCACCGAACCCTGACCACAAAGTCCACCTTTGGCATTCACCGGGGACTTTGATGCTCCGTTTTCTTTCTCTTCCGCTGACTCTCTTAGTATCATGCCTCGAAGTGGCAGGATCAGTTCGGGCGCAGTTCCCACACTGTGTGTCCAGTGTTGTCCCCTCTAAGGCTATGGGTCTTTGAGGGACGTTTCTCATCGTGGGGCTGCCCATGTGGTCTTCTCTGTGGATTGGCTTCTCTTACTGGGAACATCATCCTCAAGGTGTATTGGGCCAGGGTGTGCTCCATTCTTCCCTCCTCCCCCTTGTTCTGCCCTGTGTTCTCTGATCAGATATGTCCCTCTCCGCGAGCTGCAGATCCGGTGCCATCCTGTGAAATACAATCTTTTGGGGCTGCAAGGATGTGGGGGGGGTGGGTGTCAGCTCAGATCTTTTGAGAGTCCAGGAGATATTGACTGCTCGATGGGCACAGTTCTGTGGGGCACCGTGCTCTTGGTCCAGACGCTGGTTTGAATATGACTTTGTTGTTAACCAGTTGTGTGTCTCTGGGTGAACTCCCGTGTGTTTTTGAGTGAGTTTTCTAATCTGCAAAGTAAATGTACAGGATTATCCAGACTCCCATGTCAGCAAGTTATCCAGAGGAGTTAATCAGAGACTGTTTCATATAGTGTGTACCTGCGCGCCGCATTCTAGACCTGGGATGGCAATTATGAGCTCAGGATAGAGATGGTGTCCAGCAGGTAACATACGTGGCTCCATATTGAAACAGGAAGCCCACTGTGGAGATTTGGTCCTTCCGTTGATGGCCACCGGCCACCTAGTCTTCTCCTGCTATAACTGCTTCACTGGCTCAGCAGCTGAGCCAGAAGCCAGTGATATCATAACCAGGTGGCTAACTGGGCCAAAGGGCTGATAGATATTTGTTATCTTGTTGTCTTGGGAAACCCACCTACCCTCCATGCAAACCTTCTGGTGTGAGTTATCTGTGGAAGGAATCATGGGCTCACAGTAATTCACATCTTTCTTCTTGAAAATGTGCCCATATTCCTTTCTGAACCTGAGAAGGTGGCCCCTGTGTCCACCAAGAAATTTACTGCCTGGCCTCCTACTTGGAGAGTTAGCCTGGGCTTTTGGCGGCGAAGCGAAACAGAGCCCTGACCCCTTCATTGAGCTTCTTCAAGCATTATTGTCTCTTGCTTGGGTCTTTCTACGTGCAGATGAGGCCCATCCACTCTAGTGGAGGGTCGTGCACCTCTCCTGGGGTTTTCAAGGCACTGATTTTTCCAGTGTCCTTCTTTCCTGCAGTAGGCACATTGGTCCTTCCCCATGGCTTGGCGGTGCCCACAGGTTAGTCTCTCCGTGAGTGAGCCATGCTCTCCTTTTCCTGAGTCTCTGGGGTATCTCATGGCAATTACGATTATTTTAGCTAGCTTCTTTGTCTCTGTCGTGCTAGGGTCATCTCTGTTGTTATACACTCAATGAGCCACTTGTACCAAATCGCTAAGATTTTCCTTTCAAACCCTTCCCACTTCGTTGTCATGTCTGAGGCAGACTGACTGAGCAATAAAGGCAATACTTATTGCCCTCCTGTTCTCAGTGCCTCCGGGCCGTTAGGGGTATAAAGCCCGTAGGCTTACATCAGCCACTCTAGAAAGGCAGGCGGACATTCTCTTATAGGAACCTGAAAATTCTCACTGACCTTAGATAAATTCATAGGTTTCCTAGCTCTTCCGCAGAGGGTCATGTAAGAGCAATGGGTGATACCTGGTAAAGCCCTCTGGGCCTTGCTAGGAATTGAGATCCCACATTGTTGGTGTAGTGGCCAAAAGAGTTTCTCTCAAGTGGGGAGTGCCCGCTCGCTGACCATCAGGTTCACTGACTGCTTACTGGGCCTCTGTCTGGAAAGGCTACCCTCCTCCGTTGTGAACAGCACCTGGAAAAGTTGTTGGCAAGCATTCCAGGTGGGCTGATGAGTATGGAAGTCATACCAGTACTAGTGTGTGTGGGGGGCTGCTTGTTAGGGGTGGGAGTGAGGTTGTGGGGCCGGTGGGGGAGGGAGTGACTCAATAAGGGCCTGTTAGAAGTTTTCTATTTCTGGACCCTAGAAACCTTATAGGGCGGGGGTTGAAAGAAAGGGATTGAAGCCAGCTCTCCCACTCTCAGAGTTCTCCTGCAAAATGGGATAAAGCCGATTAGGGGAGAGAGATCGGGAGGGGAGGGGAGGGGAGGGGAGGGGAGGGGAGGGGAGGGGAGGGGAGGGGAGGGGAGGGGCTGGGGAGGGGAGGGGTTGGGGAGGGGAGAGGGGAGGGGCTGGGGAGGGGAGAGGGGAGGGGCTGGGGAGGGGAGGGGTTGGGGAGGGGAGAGGGGAGGGGTTGGGGAGGGGAGGGGTTGGGGAAGGTGATGGGGAGGGGAGGGGTGGGGGAGGGGAGGGGAGGGGTGGGGGAGGGTGATGGGGAGGGATGGCCTCCACCTATGTGGTTTTGGGAACTTGAACCGTTTGTTTTTCCGGTCCTTCCATGTTTCCTGAAACTTGGAAACAAGGGCCCTTTCTTTGCGGGAGGGAGTAAGTCTTTTATATTTGCAGGCTTCTTAGTGGCAATGTCAGCCCACACTTGAAGTAACGGGATCAGATCGGGATATCCTGGTTCCCTTTAACCATAACTATGAACTCTTAGTAATAGGGGATGGGAAAACTAGTCTTGCGTGGGTCAATCAGGGACTCCTTCTGCCCCATCACTTTTAAACAAATTGTAGAGTCTCCAAGCTTTTGGGTTGAAACCGCATCCTCTTGGTGAATGCCGAGAGCAGGGGTCCTCAAACTACAACCTGTGGGCCACATGCAGACAGCCGAGGACGTTGATCCTTTCTGCCGGGTGTATGTGCCCCATTTATTTTTTTTTTGAACTTCAAATCAATATGTGCAGTGTGTACATGAATTTTTTCGTAATATTTGTTTTTTTAAACTATAGTCTTTCCTTCAAAAGGCCTGAGGGATAGTGAACTGGCCCCCTGGGTAAACAGTTTCAGGACCCCTGCCCTAAGGTATCCTGGACTTAGGGGTTATTAATCTCCCAGCCCTGAAACATCCCTGAACATTCTACCCGTTGTAGGAGGCACCATGGGAATTTGGACCCCGGGTAATTTACAAGCCTTTACTCCAATTGAACCCAAGAAAATTCAAAATGACTTAGGCAGTTACTCTATTTTGGTCACTTTTGACTCGTCCTGCACTAGCCCATTATTTCCATTTAACTCTATAACGCGAAGCATGATGTTTTCATAACATTAAAAATGTATATATTAATACATATATATATATTTATAACTATGAAAGTCCACAACAAAAAGAAAATTTTTTCCCAAAATTAAAATTGAAGCGTTATAGGGTTAAAAAGAAGGATGGGTCTGATCAGCGGGTCCAATACGTTAACATCATAAATGTGTCAGTGATCCGACTGCACCTAGTAGTGCCCAAACCTGTGCCCTCCTAGGGGAAAGTGTGAATGCTTTTATCCCTCTTCCTGTATTTCCAATGAACAAACACACATGTCTGGTAATCCTAAGATTTTTTTTGTTTCCTGTGACACTCACCTAATTTCAAGGCCACTGCCACCTCACAAGCTTAGCCTTGTCGCATTCAAAATGTTCACCTTTTTGACAGTTTGTTTTTCCCAGAAGTTATCGGGTGACTAAAGCTTCCGAACCAAGTGTGCCAGCTCCACGACTACCATCTCCTGAACCACCTCAACCTTATCCATCCTGGATAAAGTTGCCCTCAATGGACAACCCCTCCCAGCAGTGTAGGAAGGGTATGGACCCAAAGCCCCACTTTGCCCCTTTTGCCAGCAAGAAGTAGCTAGAGATATGGTCGGCCAGTACCCCAAAGATTTGGGTCCATATCTCTTCAGGGGGGCAAATGTTAGGTAGCTATGCTAGGGACTGGGGCATCCGTTATGCATGCCCATAGGGCCAGGATAAGAGCCCAGTTAGGAGAGGCACCCGGTGCATGCTCAGAGATCCAGGTTCTGGCCATGAAGGGGAGGTACACCTGGGTGGGTCCTGTACCTGGATTGACCAACCTAGGCCATGTAAATTAAATTCATCCACTGGGGTCCGCCAGGCTTCCCCACCACACCTCCCTAACGCTCATAAAACTCACGTGAGTGACTGACCAGGCTTCTGCGTGATTTCTCTCTAACTCAGGAAGGCTCTTTGGAGGCAGCTGGGCTGCACAAGAGTGGCTGGTGGATACTGTTCAGATGCATGGCTTTCTGCTTGCAAGGGTTTTTGTCTCAGCTGACTGGAAGGGAGGAGGTAGTGCGTCTGGATCACAGAGTATCCATGTCCACAAATGAGGCTGCTCATTTCACAGTCCTGGCAGTGCTTTATGAAAACCCTCTGCTTTGCAATGTCACTCCTTGTAGATTAGAGTGGGAGGAGCTGGGACCAAGGTATGCTGCCTCTTACTCCCACTTGCAGGTTTCTGGATGTTGATTGTATCTCTTACAGCATCAGTTAGTGGGCTTCTTGTCTGCCTCAGGCTTTGTTCACAGAGATCCTCCAGCTAGTTGGTGGTGAGTGCGCATGAGCAGAGGCTTCCTGCCAATCCCCCATGAGTAGTAGAGCTCCCATGGTGTGGACTCCATGTAAGCCCTGTCCCAGACAGCACGCTTACATAGGAGGGTGGGCCCTGCAGGAAAGAGGACCATTCCCCCTGTGGAATGGCCTCAGAGACCCACGTCCCTCACTAGCCAGCTGCTGGGGCTGTGGGCCCTAAGCTTCATGCCTGACTCAGGAATTGACACAGGGTGAGGCGACTCCAGTAGCTGTTTTGACTGGTCTAATCCAGCCTGAGATCATCCTTGCATGAGCCCTCTGCCAAGATTATTTTTGTTTCTTTTATGATCTTTTCATTAGTGGCTCCTACAACACTACCCACAAAATATATATACATCAGCTGTTTGATGCACATCTGTACATTAAGTGCCCTCATTATTCTCAAAATATCTACTCTTCACCCAAGCCCCTGGGCTCAGCTCCTCATTTTTCCCCCCTCAATGCCCGCCACCCATCCCTAATCAATCCTTTGAAATGTACTAATTCTTTTGTCATATCTTCACCCACCTTTCTTTTGAGGTCAATGAAGATCCTTGTAATCGGTACCCACTTTCCATTCTGCCCTTCCTCCACCCTCCCAATATCTCCACTCATAACACTGGTCCTAAAGGGCCCATCCACCCTGGATTCCCCGTGTTTGAAATTCCTATCGGTACTAGAATACCTTCTCTAGTTTGGCCAGATTAGTATGGTAGAACTGGGATCATGATAGTGGGGCAAGAGGAAGCATTAAGAACTAGAGGAAAGTTGTGTTTCATCTTTGCTGTCTCATAACCTGTATTCTTTAATCTCCTCTCTGAGATCCTTCTGTAAAGGGATTTCCAGTGCACTGCAAATAGGTTTTGGTTCTATACCCGGCAGTCCCCTCTCATTTTCCATGATAAGTTTTATTTGTTTTCATGATGCCTGTTGCCTTATCCCTTTGAAACTTTGTGATCACACAGGCTGGTATGCTTCCTACATGTGGGCTCTGTTGCTTCTGAGCTACATGGCTGCTTCTGTACCTTCAAGACTTTAAGACCCCACACGCTATATCTTTTGGTAGCTGGACACCATCGGCTTTCTTCACCACATTTGCTTATGCAGCCGCTTTGTGCTGAGTGATCATGTAGGGAAGGTGAGCATTGTAGAATGCCAAATTAATAGAACACTGTTCTTGCAATGAGGGCGTCCTTGAGCGGAGGCCCTATGTCCATCTGCCTACTTAATACTAAATCTATAAACATATGGACATAGATCTATTTCCCCATGCCTCTTTGAAAATATATGTACATGACTTTATTTAGACGTCTATAACTGGCCCTTGCTTCCCAGCTCACTCTTCAATACCCTTTGATTTTCCTCTTGTGCCCACTGCCATGCTCAGCCTTCCTTTGGGTTTCAGTAATTCCTCTTGGTTACATTACCCTTGATTATGCCCTACCAGGCCTCCTACATCCCCCTAATCACCGATTTCCATCACTTGTTGTTCCCTTGTCTCTGGATTTCTTTACACCACTCCCTTTACCCCCAGCGTGCTCACTCCCATGCCCAATGAAAGGGCCGGTCACATGTTTACTCCTCCAGATTGTTCATCCAGCCTCTCTTAATTAGACAGACCTGTAAAGGTAATAACATGCACAAAACAAGACTGAGCAAATCCAAGCAGCAAAAAGAAAAAAAACATACAAAAATGAAAACAAAACCCAACCAAAATCCAATGACACTAAAAGAAAACAACACTAACCAAGAAAGAAAAGTACAAGGACTGTGTGGTGAACATTAGGAGTGTTTTCCAGTCCAGTCTGTTGGGGCACCGAGCTCTGACCACAAAGTCCACCTTTGGCATTCCCCGGGGACTTTGATGCTCCATTTTCTTTCTCTTCCGCTGCACTCTCTTAGTGTCATGCCTCGATGTGGCAGGATCAGTTCGGGCGCAGTTCCCACACTGTGTCTCCAGTGTTGTCCACTCTTGGGCTATGGGTCTTTGAGGGACGTTTCTCATCGTGGGGCTGCCCATGTGGTCTTCTCTGTGGACTGGCTTCTCTGATTGGGAACATCATCCTCAAGGTGTAGAGGGCCAGGATGTGCTCCATTTTCCCCTCCTCCCCCTTGTTCTGCCCTGTGTTCTCTGATCAGATATGTCCCTCTCCGCGAGCTGCAGATCCGGTGCCATCCTGTGAAATACAATCTTTGGGGGCTGCAAGGATGTGGGGGATGGGTGGCAGCTCAGATTTTTTGAGAGTCCAGGAGATATTGACTGCTTGATGGGCACAGTTCTTTGCGGCACCGTGCTCTTGTTGCAGACGCTGGTTGTGAATATGACTTTGTTGTTAACCAATTGTGTGTCTCTGGGTCAACTCCTGTGTGTTTTTAAGTGAGTTTTCTCATCTGGAAAGTAAATGTACTGGATTATCCAGACTCCCATGTCAGCAAGTTATCCAGAGGAGTTAATCAGAGACTGTTTCATATAGTGTGTACCTGCGCGCCGCATTCTAGACCTGGGATGGCAATTATGAGCTCAGGATAGAGATGTTGTCCAGCAGGTGACATACGTGGCTTCATATTGAAACAGGAAGCCCACTGTGGAGATTTGGTCCTTCAGTTGATGGCCACTGGCCACCTAGTCTTCTCCTGCTATAACTGCTTCACTGGCTCAGCAGCTGAGCCAGGAGCCAGTGATATCATAACCAGGTGGCTAACTGGGACAAAGGGCAGATAGATATTTGTTATCTTCTTGTCTTGGGAAGCCCACCTAACCTCCATGAAAACCTTCTGGTGTGAGTGATCTGTGGAAGGAATCATAGGCTCACAGTAATTCACATCTTTCTTTTTGAAAATGTGCCCGTATTCCTTTCTGAACCTGAGAAGGTGGCCCCTGTGTCCACCAAGAAATTTACTGGCTGGCCCCCTACAAGGAGAGTTAGCCTGGGCTTGGTGGCGAAGGGAAAAAGAGCTCTGACCCCTTCATTCAGCTTCTTCAAGCATTATTGTCTCTTGCTTGGTTTTTCTAGGTGCAGATGAGGCCCGTCCACTCTAGTGGAGGGTCGTGCACCTCTCCTGGGGTTTCAAGACACTGATTTTTCCAGTGTCCTTCTTTCCTGCAGTAGGCACATTGATCCTTCCCCATGGCCTGTCGGTGCCCACAGGTTAGTCTCTCCGTGAGTGGGCCATGCTCTCCTTTTCCTGAGTCTCTGGGGTCTCTCATGGCAATTACTAGTATTTTAGCTAGTTTCTTTGTCTCTGTCATGCTAGGGTCATCTCTGTTGTTATACACTCAATGAGCCACTTGTACCAAATCACTAAGATTTTTCCGTTCAAACCCTTCCAACTTCTTTTTCATGTCTGAGACAGACTGACTGAGAAATAAAGGCAATACTTATTGCCCTCCGGTTCTCGGGGCCGTTAGGGGTATAAAGCCCGTAGGCTTACATCAGCTACTCTAGAAAGGCAGGCGGACATTCTCTTATAAGAGCCCGAAAGTTCTCACTGAGCTTAGATACAGTCATAGGTTTCCTAGTTCTTCCGCAGAGGGTCATGTAAGAGCAATGGGTGATACCTGGTAAAGCCCTCTGGGCCTTGCTAGGAATTGAGATCCCACATTGATCCGTAGTGGCCAAAGGAGTTTCTCTCAAGTGGGGAGTGCCCGCTCGCTGACCATCAGGTTCACTGACTGCTTACTGGGCCTCTGTCTGGAAGGGCTACCCTTCCTCCGTGGTGAAGAGCACCTGGAGAAGTTGCTGGCAATCATACAGGTGGGCTGATGAGTATGGAAGTCATACCAGTACTAGTGTGTGTGGGGGGCTGCTGGTTCGGGGTGGGGGTGAGGTTGGTGGGGGCGGTGGGGGAGGGAGTGACTCAATAAGGGCCTGTTAGAAGTTTTCTATTTCTGGACCCTAGAAAACTTATAGGGCGGGGTTGGAACCAAAGGGTCTGAAGCCAGCTCTCCCACTCCCAGAGTTCTCCTGCAAAATGGGATAAAGCCGATTAGGGGAGAGAGATCGGGAGGGGAGGGGAGGGGAAGATGGGGGAGAGGGAGGTGGTGGTGGGGGGGGGGGTAGGGGAGGGATGGCCTCCACCTATGTGGTTTTGGGAACTTGGACCGTTTGTTTTTCCGGTCCTGCCATGTTTCCTGAAACCTTGGAAACAAGGACCCTGTCTTTGAGGGAGGGAGTAAGTCTTATATTTGCAGGCTTCTTCGTGGCAATGTCAGCCCACACTTGAATTAAAGGGATCAGATCGGGATGTCCTGGTTCCCCTTAACCATAACTATGAACTCTTAATAATAGGGGATGGGAAAACTAATCTTGCGTGGGTCAATCAGGGACTACTTCTGCCCCATTACTTTTAAACAAATTGTAGTGTCTCCAAGCTATTGGGTGAAAACCACATCCTCTTGGTGACCGCCTAGAGCATGGGTCCTCAAACTACAGCCTATGGGCCACATGCAGACAGCCGAGGACATTGAGCCTTTCTGCCGGGTGTATGTGACGCATTTATTTTTCTTTGAACTTCAAATCAAGATGTGCATGGTGCACATGAATTTTTTCATAATTTTTGTTGTTTTTTTTAACTATAGTCTGCCCCTCCAATAGCCTGAGGTACAGTAAACTGGCCCCCTGGGCACTTGGACTATGTAGGTTAACTACCGGGCACTTGCACTATCTAGGTTACCGAACGGGCATTTGGACAGTCTAGGTTACCTAGCGGGCACTTGGACAGTCTAGGTTACCTAGCGGGCACTTGGACTTCTAGGTTAACGAACGGGCACTTGGACTATGTATGTTGCATAGCGGGCAATTGGACTATCTAGGTTAGGTAACGGGCACTTGGACTATCTAGGTTACCTAGCGGGAACTTGGACTATGTAGGTTACCTAGCGGGCACTTGGACTATCTAGGTTACCTAACGGGCACTTGGACCATCTAGGTTTCTTAGCGGGCACTTGGACTATGTAGGTTAACTAGCGGGCACTTGGACTATATAGGTTACCTAGAGGGCCCTTGGACTATGTAGGTTACGTAGCGGGCACGTGGACTATCTAGGTTAACGAATGTGCACTTGGACTATGTAGGTAACCTAGCGGACAATTGGACAGTCTAGGTTACCTAGCGGGCACTTGGATTATATAGGTTAACGAAAGGGCACTTGGACTATGTAGGTTACCTAGCGGGCACTTGGATTATCTAGGTAAGCTAACAGGAACTTGGAATATCTATGTTACCTAGCGGGCACTTGGACTATGTAGGTTACATTGCGGGCACTTGTACTATCTAGGTTACCTAACTGTAACTTGTACTATGTAGTTTAACTAGCGGACACTTGGACTATCTAGGTTAACTAGTGGGCACTTGGAATATCTAGGTTAACTAGCGGGCCCTTGGACTATGTAGGTTAACTAGCGGGCACTTGGACAATCTTGGTTAACTAGCGGGCACTTGGACTATGTAGGTTAACTAGCGGGCACTTGGACAATCTTGGTTAACTAGCGGGCACTTGGACTATCTAGGTTAACTAGCGGGCACTTGCACAATGCAGGTTCCCTAGCGGGCACTTTGACTATGTAGGTTCCCTAGCGGGCACTTGGACTATATAGGTTCCCTACGGGCACTTGGACTATCTAGGTACCCTAACGGGCACTTGGAATATGTAGGTTCCCTATCGGGCAATTGGACTATGTAGGTTCCTCAGCGGGCACTTGGACTATGTAGGTTCCCTATCAGGCACTTGGACTATGTAGGTTAACTAGCGAGCACGTGGATGATCAATGTTAACTAGTGGGCACTTTGACTATCTAGGTTAACTAGCGGGCAATTGGACTATCTAGGTTAATTAGCGTGCACTTGTACAATGCAGGTTCCCTAGCGGGCACTTTGACTATGTAGGTTCCCTACGGGCACTTGGACTATCTAGGTTCCCTAACGGGCACTTGGACTATGTAGGTTCCTCAGCGGGCACTTAGACTATGTAGGCTAACTAGGGGGCCCTTGGACGATCTAGGTTACCTAGCGCACACTTGCACTCTTTAGGTTACCTAGAGGGCACTTGGACTATGTACGTTCCCTAGCGGGCACTTGGAATATCTATGTTAACTAGCGGGCACTTGGAATATGTAGGTTAACTAGTGGACACTTGCACTATGTAGGTTACCTAGCAGGCACTTGGACTATCTAGGTTAACTAGTGTGCACTTGGATTATGTAGGTTCCTTAGCAGGCACTTGGACTATCTAGGTTACGTAGCGGGCACTTGGTATATAGGTTAACTAGCGGGCACTTGGACTATGTAGGTTAACTAGAGGACACTTGGACTATCTAGGTTAACTTGTGGGCCCTTGGACTATGTAGGTTAACTAGCGGGCACTTGGACAATCTAGGTTAACTAGCAGGCATTTGGATGATCTAGGTTAACTAGCGGGCACTTGGACTATGTAGGTTAACTAGAGGACACTTGGACTATCTAGGTTAACTTGTGGGCCCTTGGACTATGTAGGTTAACTAGCGGGCACTTGGACAATCTAGGTTAACTAGCAGGCATTTGGACGATCTAGGTTAACTAGCGGGCACTTGGACTATCAAAGTTAACAAGTGAGCCCTTGGACTATGTAGGTTAACTAGCGGGCCCTTGGACTATCTAGGTTACCTAGCGGGCACTTGGACTATCTAGGTTACCTAGCGGGCACTTGGACTATCTAGGTTACCTAGTGGGTACTTGGACTATCTAGGTTAACTAACGGGCACTTGGTATGTGCAGGTAACCTAGCGGGCACTTGGACTGTCTAGGTTCCCTAGCGGGCACTTGGACTTCTAGGTTAACGAGGGGCACTTGGACTATGTAGGTTGCTTAGCGGGAACTTGGACTATCTAGGTTAGGTAACGGGCACTTTGAGTATCTAGGTTACCTAGCGGGAACTTGGACAATGTAAGTTACATAGCGGGCACTTGGACTATGTAGGTTAACTAGCGAGCACTTGGACTCTAGGTTACCTAGCGGGCCCTTTGACTATGTAGGTTTCCTAGCGGGTACTTGGACTATCTAGGTTAACGAACGGGCACTTGGACTATGTAGGTAACCTAGCGGGCATTTGGACAGTCTAGGTTACCTAGCGTGCACTTGCACTATCTAGGTTAACGAACGGGTACTTGGACTATATAGGTTACCTAGCGGGCACTTGGACTATACTATGTAGGATCCCTATCGGACATTTGAACTACTTAGGCCACCTAACGGGCACTTGGACTATCTAGGTTAACTAGCGGGCCCTTGTACTATGTAGGTTAACTAGCGAGCACTTGGACTATCTAGGTTAACTAGCGGACCTTGGACTACGTAGGTTAACTAGCGGGCACTTGGATGATCAATGTTAACTAGCGGAGCCCTTGGACTATCTAGGTTAGCTAACGGGCACTTGGACTAAGTATGTCCCCTAGTGGGCACTTGGACACTCTAGGTTAACTAACGTGCACTAGGACTATCTAGGTTAACGAGCGGGGACTTGGACTATCTAAGTTACCTAGCTGGCACTTGGACTATGAAGGTTCCCTAGCGGGCACTTGGATTATCTAGGTTACCTAGCGGGCACTTGGATTATCTAGGTTACCTAGCGGGCACTTGGACTATGAAGGTCAACTAGCGGGCCCTTGGACTATCTAGGTTAGCTAACTGGCACTTGGACTATGTAGGTTAACTAGCGGACACTTGGACTATATAGGTTACCTAACGGGCACTTGGACTATGCAGGTAACCTAGCGGGCACTTGGACTGTCTAGGTTACCTAGCGGGCACTTGGACTTCTATGTTAACGAACGGGCACTCGGACTATGTAGGTTGCCCAGCGGACAATTGGACAATCTAGGATAGGTAACGGGCCCTTGACTATCTAGGTTACCTAGCGGGAACTTGGACTATGTAGGTTACCTAAGGGCACTTGGACTATGTAGGTTAACTAGCGGACACTTGGACAATCTAGGTTAACTAGCGGGCACTGAGACTATCTAGGTTACCTAGCGGGCACTTGGACTATGTAGGTTAACTAGAAGGCACTTGGACTATCAAGGTTACCTAGCGGGCTCTTGGACTATGTAGGTTACCAGAGGACACTTGGACTATCTAGGTAAACGAAAGTGCACTTGGGCTATGTAGGTAACCTAACGGGCACTTGGACTGTCTAGGTTACCTAGCGGGCACTTGGACTATCTAGGTTAACGATCGGGCACTTGGACTATGTAGGTTAACTAGCGGACACTTGGACTATCTAGATTAGCTAACGGGCAATTGGACTATCAAGGTTACCTAACGGGCACTTGGACTATGTAGGTTACCTAGCGGGCAATTGGACTATCTAGCTTACCTAGCAGGCACTTTGACTATCTTGGTTAACTAAGGGGCACTTGAACTATGTAGGTAGCCAAGCGAGCACTTGGACTATGTAGGTTCCCTAGCGGGCGCTTGGACTATGTAGGTTCCCTAGCGGGTACTTGGACTGTCTAGTTTAACTAGCGGGCAATTGGACTGTCTAGGTTACCTAGTGGGCACTTGGACTATGTAGTTTACCTAGCAGGCACTTGGACTATGTAGGTTAACTAGCGGGCACTTGGACTATCTAGGTTACCTAGCGGGCACTTGGACTATGTACGTTCCCTAGCGGGCACTTGGGCTATCTACGTTACCTAGCGGGCACTTGGACTATGTAGGTTAACGAACGGGCACTTGGACTATGTAGGTAACCTAGAGGTCACTTGGACTGTCTAGGTTACCTAGCGGACACTTGGACTATGTAGGTTAACTAGCGTGCACGTGGACTATCTAGGTTACCTAGCGGGCACTTAGACTATGTAGGTTCCCTAGGGGGCATTTGGACTATATAGGTTACCTAGCGGGCACTTGGATCATGTAGGTTGCCTAGCGGGCACTTGGACTATGTAGGTTAACTAGCGGGCACTTGGATTATCTAGGTTAACTAACAGGCACTTGAACTATGTATGTTCCAGAGCGGACAATTGGACTATGTAGGTTCCTTAGCGGGCACTTGGACTATCTAGGTTCCCTAAAGGACACATGGACTATGTAGGTTAACTAGCGGACAATTTGATGATCTAGGTTAACTAGCGGGTACTTGGACTATCTAGGTTAACTAGGGGTTCCTTGGACTACGTAGGTTAACTAGCGGACACTTGCACTATGTAGGTTACCTAGCGGGCACTTAGACTATCTAGGTTAACTAGCAGGCCCTTGGATTATCTAGGTTACCTGGCAGGCACTTGGACTATGTAGGTTAACTAGCGGACACTTGAACGATCTAGGTTAACCAGCGAGCCCTTGCACTATGTAGGTTAACTAGCGGGCCCATGAATTATGTAGGTTTACTAGGGGGCACTTGGACTATCTAGGTTAACTAGCGGGCACTTGGACTATGTAGTTTCCCTAGCGGGCATTTGGACTATTTAGGTTGCCTAGCGGGCACTTGGACTATGTAGGTTACCTAGCGGGCTCTTGGACTGTCTAGGTTACCTAGCAGGCACTTTGACTATCTAGATTAACTAACGGGCACTTGGACTATGTAGGGTAACTAGCGGGCACTTGGACTGTCTAGGTCACCTAACGGGCACTTGGATTATCTAGGTTAACGAACGGGCACTTGGACTATGTAGGTTACCTAGCCACCACTTGGACTATCTAGGTTAGCTAACAGGCACTTGGACTGTCTAGGTTCCCTAGCGGGCACTTGTACTATCTAGGTTACCTAGCTGGCACTTGGACTATGTAGGTCAACTAGCGGGCCCTTGGACTATCTAGGATAGCTAACGGGCACTTGGACTATGTATGTTCCAAGCGGGCACTTGGATTATGTAGGTTGCCTAGTGGACATTTAGACTATGTAGGTTTCCTTGCGGGCATTTGGACTGTGTAGGTTACCTAGCGGGCACTTGGACTATGTAGGTTAACTAGCGGGCATTTGGACAATCTAGGTTAACTAGCGGGCACTTGGACTATGTAGGTTCCCTAGCGGGCATTTGAACTATATAGTTTATGTAGCGGGCACTTGGATTATGTAGGTTGGCTAGCGGGCACTTGGAGTATGTAGGTTAACTAGCGGGCACTTGGATTATCTAGGTTAACTAACAGGCACTTGAACTATGTATGTTCCAGAGCGGACAATTGGACTATGTAGGTTCCTTAGCGGGCACTTGGACTATCTAGGTTCCCTAAAGGACACTTGGACTATGTAGGTTAACTAGCGGACAATTTGATGATCTAGGTTAACTAGCGGGTACTTGGACTATCTAGGTTAACTAGGGGTTCCTTGGACTACGTAGGTTAACTAGCGGACACTTGCACTCTGTAGGTTACCTAGCGTGCACTTGGACTATCTAGGTTAACTAGCAGGCCCCTGGACTATCTAGGTTACCTAGCAGGCACTTGGACTATGTAGGTTAACTAGCGGGCCTTTGCACTCTCTAGGTTACCTAGCGGGCACTTGGACTATCTAGGTTAACTAGCAGGCCCTTGGACTATCTAGGTTACCTAGCAGGCACTTGGACTATGTAGGTTAACTAGCGGGCCTTTGCACTCTCTAGGTTACCTAGCGGGCACTTGGACTATGTACCTTCCCTAGCGGGCACTTGGACTATCTATGTTAACTTTCGGGCACTTGGACTATGTAGGTTACCTAGCGGACACCTGCAATATGTAGGTTACCTAGCGGGCACTTGGACTATGTAGGTTAACTAGCGGACACTTGCACGATCTAGGTTAACTAGCGGGCCCTTGCACTATGTAGGTTAACTAGCGGGCCCATGGATTATGTAGGTTTACTACGGGGCACTTGGACTATCTAGGTTAACTAGCGGACACTTGGACTATGTAGTTTCCCTAGCGGACATTTGGACTATTTAGGTTACCTAGCGGGCACTTGGACTATGTAGGTTATCTAGCGGGCACTTGGACTATCTAGGTTACCTAGCAGGCACTTTGACTATCTAGGTTAACTAACGGGCACTTGGACTATATAGGGTAACTAGCGGGCACTTGGACTGTCTAGGTCACCTAACGGGCACTTGGATTATCTAGGTTAACGAACGGGCACTTGGACTATGTAGGTTACCTAGCCACCACTTGGACTACCTAGGTTAGCTAACAGGCACTTGGACTATCTAGGTTCCCTAGCGGGCACTTGTACTATCTAGGTTACCTAGCTCGCACTTGGACTATGTAGGTCAACTAGCGGGCCCTTGGACTATCTAGGTTAGCTAACGGGCACTTGGACTATGTATGTTCCAGAGTGGGCACTTGGATTATGTAGGTTGCCTAGCGGACATTTAGACTATGTAGGTTTCCTTGCGGGCATTTGGACTCTGTAGGTTCCCTAGCGGTCACGTGGACTATGTAGGCTCCCTAGAAGGCACTTGGACTATGTAGGTTAACTAGCGGGCACTTGGACTAACCAGGTTACCAAGCGGGCACTTGGACTATGTAGGTTACCCAATGGGCACTTGGACTATCTAGGTTAACGAACGGACACTTGGACTATGTAGGTTAGCTATCAGGCACTTGGACTATCTAGGTTACCTAGAAGGCACTTGGACTATGTAGGTTACCTAGCGGACACTTGGACGATTTAGGTTAACTAGCGGGCACTTGGACTATCTAGGTTAACTAGCAGGCCCTTGGACTATCTAGGTTTACTAGCGGGCACTTGGACTATGTAGGTAAACTAGCGGGCACTTGCACTCTCTAGGTTACCTAGCGGACACTTGGACTATGTACCTTCCGTAGCGGGCAATTGGACTATCTAGGTTACCTAGCAGGCACTTGGATTATGAAGGATCCCTAGCAGGCAATTGGACTATCTAGGTTACCTATCTGGCACTTGGACTATGTAGGTTAACTAGCGGACACTTGCACGATCTAGGTTAACTAGCGGGCCCTTGCACTATGTAGGTTAACTAGCTGGCCCATGGATTATGTAGGATTACTAGGGGGCACTTGGACTATCTAGGTTAACTAGCGGGCACTTGTACTATGTAGTTTCCCTAGCGGGCATTTGGACTATTTAGGTTACCTAGCGGGCACTTGGACTATGTAGGTTACCTGGCGGGCACTTGGACTATCTAGGTTACATAGCAGGCACTTTGACTATCTAGGTTAACTAATGGACGTGGACTATGTAGGGTAACTAGCGGGCACTTGGACTGTCTAGGTCACCTAACGGGCACTTGGATTATCTAGGTTAACGAACGGGCACTTGGACTATGTAGGTTACCTAGCCACCACTTGGACTATCTAGGTTAGCTAAAAGGCACTTGGACTATCTAGGTTCCCTAGCGGGCACTTGTACTATCTAGGTTACCTAGCTGGCACTTGGACTATGTAGGTCAACTAGCGGGCCCTTGGACTATCTAGGTTAGCTAATGGGCACTTGGACTATGTATGTTCCAGAGCGGGCACTTTGATTATGTAGGTTGCCTAGCGGACATTTAGACTATATAGGTTCCCTAACGGGCACTTGGACTATGTAGGTTCCCTAGCGGTCACGTGGACAATGTAGGCTCCCTAGAAGGCACTTGGACTATGTAGGTTAACTAGCGGGCACTTGGACTATGTAGGTTACCCAATGGGCACTTGGACTATCTAGGTTAACGAACGGACACTTGGACTATGTAGGTTAGCTATCAGGCACTTGGACTATCTAGGTTACCTAGCGGACACTTGGACGATTTAGGTTAACTAGCGGGCACTTGGACTATCTAGGTTAACTAGCAGGCCCTTGGACTATCTAGGTTTACTAGCGGGCACTTGGACTATCTAGGTTAACTAACGGGCACTTGGTATGTGCAGGTAACCTAGCGGGCACTTGGACTGTCTAGGTTACCTAGCGGGCACTTGGACTTCTAGGTTAACGACGGGGACTTGGACTATGTAGGTTGCTTAGCGGGCACTTGGACTATCTAGGTTAGGTAACGGGCACTTTGAGTATCTAGGTTACCTAGCGGGAACTTGGACAATATAAGTTACCTAGTGGGCACTTTGACTATGAAGGTTCCCTAGCGGGCACTTGGATTATCTAGGTTACCTAGCGGGCACTTGGACTATGTAGGTCAACTAGCGGGCCCTTAGACTATCTAGGTTAGCTAACTGGCACTTGGACTATGTAGGTTAACTAGCGGACACTTGGACTATGTAGGTTAACTAACGGGCACTTGGACTATGCAGGTAACCTAGCGGGCACTTGGACAGTCTAGGTTACCTAGCGTGCACTTGGACTATCTAGGTTAACGAACGGGAACTTGGACTATATAGGTTACCTAGCGGGCACTTGGACTATGTAGGATGCCTATCGGACATTTGGACTACTTCGGCCACCTAGCGGGCAATTGAACTATCTAGGTTAACTAGCGGGCACTTGGACTATCTAGGTCAACTAGCGGACACTTGGACAATCTAGGTTAACTAGCGGGCACGTGGA
This sequence comes from Tenrec ecaudatus, assembly GCF_050624435.1. NCBI lineage: Eukaryota > Metazoa > Chordata > Mammalia > Afrosoricida > Tenrecidae > Tenrec > Tenrec ecaudatus. Next base: position 145,785,631 of record NC_134536.1, read on the forward strand.
CTATCTAGGTTAACTAAGGGGCCCTTCGACTATGTAGGTTAACTAGCGGGCACTTGGACTATCTAGGTTACCTAGCGGGCACTTGGTCTATGTACATAACCTAGCGGGCACTTGGACTATCTGGGTTACCTAGCGGGCACTTGGACTATCTAGGTTAACTAACGGGCAATAGGACAATCTAGGTTACCTAACGGGTACTTGGACTATGTAGGTCAACTAGCGGGCTCTTGGACTATGTAGGTTAACTAGCTGGCCTTTGGACTATGTAGGTTAACTAGCGGGCACTTGGATTATCTAAGTTACCTAGCGGGCACTTGAACTATGTAGGTTAACTAGTGGGCCCTTAGACTATCTAGGTTAGCTAATGGTCACTTGGACTATGTAGGTTAATTAGCGGGTACGTGGACTATGTAGGTTCCCTAGCGGGCATTTGGAGTATATAGATAACCTAGCGGGCACTTGGACTTTGTAGGTTACCTAGCGGGCACTTGGACTATCTAGGTTACCTAGCGGGCACTTGGATGATACAGGTTCCCTAGCCAGCACTAAGACTATTGGTTCCCTAACGGGCACTTGGACTATGTAGGTTCCCTAAAGGGCACTTGGACTATATAGGTTTCTATCGGGCACTTGGACTATGTAGGTTAACTAGCGGGCACATGGACTATCTAGGTTACCTAGCGGGCACTGAGACTATCTAGGTTACCTAGCGGGCACTTGGACTATGTAGGTTAACTAGAAGGCACTTGGACTATCAAGGTTACCTAGCGGGCTCTTGGACTATGTAGGTTACCAGCGGGCCCTTGGACTATCTAGGTAAACGAAAGTGCACTTGGGCTATGTAGGTAACCTAACGGGCACTTGGACTGTCTAGGTTACCTAGCGGGCACTTGGACTATCTAGGTTACCTAGCGGGCACTTGGTTATGTACATACCCTAGCGGGCACTTGGACTATCTGGGTTAACTAACGGGCAATAGGACAATCTAGGTTACCTAGCGGGCACTTGGACTATGTAGGTCAACTAGCGGGCCCTTGGACTATGTAGGTTAACTAGCGGGCCTTTGGACTATGTAGGTTAACTAGCGGGCACTTGGATTATCTAAGTTACCTAGCGGGCACTTGAACTATGTAGGTTAACTAGTGGGCCCTTAGATTATCGAGGTTAGCTAATGGTCACGTGGACTATGTAGGTTAATTAGCGGGTACGTGGACTTTGTAGGTTCCCTAGCGGGCATTTGGACTATATAGATAACCTAGCGGGCACTTGGCCTTTGTAGGTTACCTAGCGGGCACTTGGACTATCTAGGTTACCTAGCGGGCACTTGGATGATACAGGTTCCCTAGCCAGCACGAAGACTATTGGTTCCCTAACGGGCACTTGGACTATGTAGGTTCCCTAAAGGGCACTTGGACTATATAGGTTTCTATCGGGCACTTGGACTATGTAGGTTAACTAGCGGGCACATGAACTATCTAGGTTACCTAGCGGGCACTGAGACTATCTCGTTACCTAGCGGGCACTTGGACTATGTAGGTTAACTAGAAGGCACTTGGTCTATCAAGGTTACCTAGCGGGATCTTGGACTATGTAGGTTACCAGCGGGCACTTGGACTATCTAGGTAAACGAAAGTGCACTTGGGCTATGTAGGTAACCTAACGGGCACTTGGACTGTCTAGGTTACCTAGCGGGCACTTGGACTATCTAGGTTACCTAGCGGGCACTTGGTTATGTACATACCCTAGCGGGCACTTGGACTATCTGGGTTAACTAACGGGCAATAGGACAATCTAGGTTACCTAGCGGGCACTTGGACTATGTAGGTCAACTAGCGGGCCCTTGGACTATGTAGGTTAACTAGCGGGCCTTTGGACTATGTAGGTTAACTAGCGGGCACTTGGATTATCTAAGTTACCTAGCGGGCACTTGAACTATGTAGGTTAACTAGTGGGCCCTTAGATTATCCAGGTTAGCTAATGGTCACGTGGACTATGTAGGTTAATTAGCGGGTACGTGGACTATGTAGGTTCCCTAGCGGGCATTTGGACTATATAGATAACCTAGCGGGCACTTGGACTTTGTAGGTTACCTAGCGGGCACTTGGACTTTGTAGGTTACCTAGCGGGCACTTGGATGATACAGGTTCCCTAGCCAGCACGAAGACTATTGGTTCCCTAACGGGCACTTGGACTATGTAGGTTCCCTAAAGGGCACTTGGATTATATAGGTTTCTATCGGGCACTTGGACTATGTAGGTTAACTAGCGGGCACATGGACTATCTAGGTTACCTAGCGGGCACTGAGATTATCTCGTTACCTAGCGGGCACTTGGACTATGTAGGTTAACTAGAAGGCACTTGGACTATCAAGGTTACCTAGCGGGCTCTTGGACTATGTAGGTTACCAGCGGGCACTTGGACTATCTAGGTAAACGAAAGTGCACTTGGGCTATGTAGGTAACCTAACGGGCACTTGGACTGTCTAGGTTACCTAGCGGGCACTTGAACTATCTAGGTTACCTAGCGGGCACTTGGTTATGTACATACCCTAGCGGGCACTTGGACTATCTGGGTTAACTAACGGGCAATAGGACAATCTAGGTTACCTAGCGGGCACTTGGACTATGTAGGTCAACTAGCGGGCCCTTGGACTATGTAGGTTAACTAGTGGGCCTTTGGACTATGTAGGTTAACTAGCGGGCACTTGGATTATCTAAGGTACCTAGCGGGCACTTGAAGTATGTAGGTTAACTAGTGGGCCCTTAGACTATCTAGGTTAGCTAATGGTCACTTGGACTATGTAGGTTAATTAGCGGGTACGTGGACTATGTAGGTTTCCTAGCGGGCATTTGGACTATATAGATAACCTAGCGGGCACTTGGACTTTGTAGGTTACCTAGCGGGCACTTGGATGATACAGGTTCCCTAGCCAGCACTAAGACTATTGGTTCCCTAACGGGCACTTGGACTATGTAGGTTCCCTAAAGGGCACTTGGATTATATAGGTTTCTATCGGGCACTTGGACTATGTAGGTTAACTAGCGGGCACGTGGACTATCTAGGTTACCTAGCGGGCACTTGGACTATGTAGGTTAACTAGAAGGCACTTGGACTATCAAGGTTACCTAGCGGGCTGTTGGACTATGTAGGTGACCAGCGGGCACTTGGACTATCTAGGTAAACGAAAGTGCACTTGGGCTATGTAGGTAACCTAACGGGCACTTGGACTGTCTAGGTTACCTAGCGGGCACTTGGACTATCTAGGTTAACGAACGGGCACTTGGACTATGTAGGTTAACTTGCGGACACTTGGACTATCTAGATTAGCTAACGGGCAATTGGACTATCAAGGTTACCTAACGGGCACTTGGACTATGTAGGTTACCTAGCGGGCAATTGGACTATCTAGCTTACCTAGCAGGCACTTTGACTATCTTGGTTAACTAAGAGGCACTTGAACTATGTAGGTTGCCAAGCGAGCACTTGGATTATGTAGGTTCCCTAGCGGGCGCTTGGACTATGTAGGTTCCCTAGCGGGTACGTGGACTGTGTATTTTAACTAGCGGGCAATTGGACTGTCTAGGTTACCTAGTGGGCACTTGGACTATGTAGGTTACCTAGCAGGCACTTGGACTATGTAGGTTAACTAGCGGGCCTTTGCACTCTCTAGGTTACCTAGCGGGCACTTGGACTATGTACCTTCCCTAGCGGGCACTTGGACTATCTATGTTAACTTTCGGGCACTTGGACTATGTAGGTTACCTAGCGGACACCTGCAATATGTAGGTTACCTAGCGGGCACTTGGACTATGTAGGTTAACTAGCGGACACTTGCACGATCTAGGTTAACTAGCGGGCCCTTGCACTATGTAGGTTAACTAGCGGGCCCATGGATTATGTAGGTTTACTACGGGGCACTTGGACTATCTAGGTTAACTAGCGGACACTTGGACTATGTAGTTTCCCTAGCGGACATTTGGACTATTTAGGTTACCTAGCGGGCACTTGGACTATGTAGGTTATCTAGCGGGCACTTGGACTATCTAGGTTACCTAGCAGGCACTTTGACTATCTAGGTTAACTAACGGGCACTTGGACTATATAGGGTAACTAGCGGGCACTTGGACTGTCTAGGTCACCTAACGGGCACTTGGATTATCTAGGTTAACGAACGGGCACTTGGACTATGTAGGTTACCTAGCCACCACTTGGACTACCTAGGTTAGCTAACAGGCACTTGGACTATCTAGGTTCCCTAGCGGGCACTTGTACTATCTAGGTTACCTAGCTCGCACTTGGACTATGTAGGTCAACTAGCGGGCCCTTGGACTATCTAGGTTAGCTAACGGGCACTTGGACTATGTATGTTCCAGAGTGGGCACTTGGATTATGTAGGTTGCCTAGCGGACATTTAGACTATGTAGGTTTCCTTGCGGGCATTTGGACTCTGTAGGTTCCCTAGCGGTCACGTGGACTATGTAGGCTCCCTAGAAGGCACTTGGACTATGTAGGTTAACTAGCGGGCACTTGGACTAACCAGGTTACCAAGCGGGCACTTGGACTATGTAGGTTACCCAATGGGCACTTGGACTATCTAGGTTAACGAACGGACACTTGGACTATGTAGGTTAGCTATCAGGCACTTGGACTATCTAGGTTACCTAGAAGGCACTTGGACTATGTAGGTTACCTAGCGGACACTTGGACGATTTAGGTTAACTAGCGGGCACTTGGACTATCTAGGTTAACTAGCAGGCCCTTGGACTATCTAGGTTTACTAGCGGGCACTTGGACTATGTAGGTAAACTAGCGGGCACTTGCACTCTCTAGGTTACCTAGCGGACACTTGGACTATGTACCTTCCGTAGCGGGCAATTGGACTATCTAGGTTACCTAGCAGGCACTTGGATTATGAAGGATCCCTAGCAGGCAATTGGACTATCTAGGTTACCTATCTGGCACTTGGACTATGTAGGTTAACTAGCGGACACTTGCACGATCTAGGTTAACTAGCGGGCCCTTGCACTATGTAGGTTAACTAGCTGGCCCATGGATTATGTAGGATTACTAGGGGGCACTTGGACTATCTAGGTTAACTAGCGGGCACTTGTACTATGTAGTTTCCCTAGCGGGCATTTGGACTATTTAGGTTACCTAGCGGGCACTTGGACTATGTAGGTTACCTGGCGGGCACTTGGACTATCTAGGTTACATAGCAGGCACTTTGACTATCTAGGTTAACTAATGGACGTGGACTATGTAGGGTAACTAGCGGGCACTTGGACTGTCTAGGTCACCTAACGGGCACTTGGATTATCTAGGTTAACGAACGGGCACTTGGACTATGTAGGTTACCTAGCCACCACTTGGACTATCTAGGTTAGCTAAAAGGCACTTGGACTATCTAGGTTCCCTAGCGGGCACTTGTACTATCTAGGTTACCTAGCTGGCACTTGGACTATGTAGGTCAACTAGCGGGCCCTTGGACTATCTAGGTTAGCTAATGGGCACTTGGACTATGTATGTTCCAGAGCGGGCACTTTGATTATGTAGGTTGCCTAGCGGACATTTAGACTATATAGGTTCCCTAACGGGCACTTGGACTATGTAGGTTCCCTAGCGGTCACGTGGACAATGTAGGCTCCCTAGAAGGCACTTGGACTATGTAGGTTAACTAGCGGGCACTTGGACTATGTAGGTTACCCAATGGGCACTTGGACTATCTAGGTTAACGAACGGACACTTGGACTATGTAGGTTAGCTATCAGGCACTTGGACTATCTAGGTTACCTAGCGGACACTTGGACGATTTAGGTTAACTAGCGGGCACTTGGACTATCTAGGTTAACTAGCAGGCCCTTGGACTATCTAGGTTTACTAGCGGGCACTTGGACTATCTAGGTTAACTAACGGGCACTTGGTATGTGCAGGTAACCTAGCGGGCACTTGGACTGTCTAGGTTACCTAGCGGGCACTTGGACTTCTAGGTTAACGACGGGGACTTGGACTATGTAGGTTGCTTAGCGGGCACTTGGACTATCTAGGTTAGGTAACGGGCACTTTGAGTATCTAGGTTACCTAGCGGGAACTTGGACAATATAAGTTACCTAGTGGGCACTTTGACTATGAAGGTTCCCTAGCGGGCACTTGGATTATCTAGGTTACCTAGCGGGCACTTGGACTATGTAGGTCAACTAGCGGGCCCTTAGACTATCTAGGTTAGCTAACTGGCACTTGGACTATGTAGGTTAACTAGCGGACACTTGGACTATGTAGGTTAACTAACGGGCACTTGGACTATGCAGGTAACCTAGCGGGCACTTGGACAGTCTAGGTTACCTAGCGTGCACTTGGACTATCTAGGTTAACGAACGGGAACTTGGACTATATAGGTTACCTAGCGGGCACTTGGACTATGTAGGATGCCTATCGGACATTTGGACTACTTCGGCCACCTAGCGGGCAATTGAACTATCTAGGTTAACTAGCGGGCACTTGGACTATCTAGGTCAACTAGCGGACACTTGGACAATCTAGGTTAACTAGCGGGCACGTGGACTATCTAGGTTAACTAAGGGGCCCTTCGACTATGTAGGTTAACTAGCGGGCACTTGGACTATCTAGGTTACCTAGCGGGCACTTGGTCTATGTACATAACCTAGCGGGCACTTGGACTATCTGGGTTACCTAGCGGGCACTTGGACTATCTAGGTTAACTAACGGGCAATAGGACAATCTAGGTTACCTAACGGGTACTTGGACTATGTAGGTCAACTAGCGGGCTCTTGGACTATGTAGGTTAACTAGCTGGCCTTTGGACTATGTAGGTTAACTAGCGGGCACTTGGATTATCTAAGTTACCTAGCGGGCACTTGAACTATGTAGGTTAACTAGTGGGCCCTTAGACTATCTAGGTTAGCTAATGGTCACTTGGACTATGTAGGTTAATTAGCGGGTACGTGGACTATGTAGGTTCCCTAGCGGGCATTTGGAGTATATAGATAACCTAGCGGGCACTTGAACTTTGTAGGTTACCTAGCGGGCACTTGGACTATCTAGGTTACCTAGCGGGCACTTGGATGATACAGGTTCCCTAGCCAGCACTAAGACTATTGGTTCCCTAACGGGCACTTGGACTATGTAGGTTCCCTAAAGGGCACTTGGACTATATAGGTTTCTATCGGGCACTTGGACTATGTAGGTTAACTAGCGGGCACATGGACTATCTAGGTTACCTAGCGGGCACTGAGACTATCTAGGTTACCTAGCGGGCACTTGGACTATGTAGGTTAACTAGAAGGCACTTGGACTATCAAGGTTACCTAGCGGGCTCTTGGACTATGTAGGTTACCAGCGGGCCCTTGGACTATCTAGGTAAACGAAAGTGCACTTGGGCTATGTAGGTAACCTAACGGGCACTTGGACTGTCTAGGTTACCTAGCGGGCACTTGGACTATCTAGGTTACCTAGCGGGCACTTGGTTATGTACATACCCTAGCGGGCACTTGGACTATCTGGGTTAACTAACGGGCAATAGGACAATCTAGGTTACCTAGCGGGCACTTGGACTATGTAGGTCAACTAGCGGGCCCTTGGACTATGTAGGTTAACTAGCGGGCCTTTGGACTATGTAGGTTAACTAGCGGGCACTTGGATTATCTAAGTTACCTAGCGGGCACTTGAACTATGTAGGTTAACTAGTGGGCCCTTAGATTATCGAGGTTAGCTAATGGTCACGTGGACTATGTAGGTTAATTAGCGGGTACGTGGACTTTGTAGGTTCCCTAGCGGGCATTTGGACTATATAGATAACCTAGCGGGCACTTGGACTTTGTAGGTTACCTAGCGGGCACTTGGACTATCTAGGTTACCTAGCGGGCACTTGGATGATACAGGTTCCCTAGCCAGCACGAAGACTATTGGTTCCCTAACGGGCACTTGGACTATGTAGGTTCCCTAAAGGGCACTTGGACTATATAGGTTTCTATCGGGCACTTGGACTATGTAGGTTAACTAGCGGGCACATGAACTATCTAGGTTACCTAGCGGGCACTGAGACTATCTCGTTACCTAGCGGGCACTTGGACTATGTAGGTTAACTAGAAGGCACTTGGTCTATCAAGGTTACCTAGCGGGATCTTGGACTATGTAGGTTACCAGCGGGCACTTGGACTATCTAGGTAAACGAAAGTGCACTTGGGCTATGTAGGTAACCTAACGGGCACTTGGACTGTCTAGGTTACCTAGCGGGCACTTGGACTATCTAGGTTACCTAGCGGGCACTTGGTTATGTACATACCCTAGCGGGCACTTGGACTATCTGGGTTAACTAACGGGCAATAGGACAATCTAGGTTACCTAGCGGGCACTTGGACTATGTAGGTCAACTAGCGGGCCCTTGGACTATGTAGGTTAACTAGCGGGCCTTTGGACTATGTAGGTTAACTAGCGGGCACTTGGATTATCTAAGTTACCTAGCGGGCACTTGAACTATGTAGGTTAACTAGTGGGCCCTTAGATTATCCAGGTTAGCTAATGGTCACGTGGACTATGTAGGTTAATTAGCGGGTACGTGGACTATGTAGGTTCCCTAGCGGGCATTTGGACTATATAGATAACCTAGCGGGCACTTGGACTTTGTAGGTTACCTAGCGGGCACTTGGACTTTGTAGGTTACCTAGCGGGCACTTGGATGATACAGGTTCCCTAGCCAGCACGAAGACTATTGGTTCCCTAACGGGCACTTGGACTATGTAGGTTCCCTAAAGGGCACTTGGATTATATAGGTTTCTATCGGGCACTTGGACTATGTAGGTTAACTAGCGGGCACATGGACTATCTAGGTTACCTAGCGGGCACTGAGATTATCTCGTTACCTAGCGGGCACTTGGACTATGTAGGTTAACTAGAAGGCACTTGGACTATCAAGGTTACCTAGCGGGCTCTTGGACTATGTAGGTTACCAGCGGGCACTTGGACTATCTAGGTAAACGAAAGTGCACTTGGGCTATGTAGGTAACCTAACGGGCACTTGGACTGTCTAGGTTACCTAGCGGGCACTTGAACTATCTAGGTTACCTAGCGGGCACTTGGTTATGTACATACCCTAGCGGGCACTTGGACTATCTGGGTTAACTAACGGGCAATAGGACAATCTAGGTTACCTAGCGGGCACTTGGACTATGTAGGTCAACTAGCGGGCCCTTGGACTATGTAGGTTAACTAGTGGGCCTTTGGACTATGTAGGTTAACTAGCGGGCACTTGGATTATCTAAGGTACCTAGCGGGCACTTGAAGTATGTAGGTTAACTAGTGGGCCCTTAGACTATCTAGGTTAGCTAATGGTCACTTGGACTATGTAGGTTAATTAGCGGGTACGTGGACTATGTAGGTTTCCTAGCGGGCATTTGGACTATATAGATAACCTAGCGGGCACTTGGACTTTGTAGGTTACCTAGCGGGCACTTGGATGATACAGGTTCCCTAGCCAGCACTAAGACTATTGGTTCCCTAACGGGCACTTGGACTATGTAGGTTCCCTAAAGGGCACTTGGATTATATAGGTTTCTATCGGGCACTTGGACTATGTAGGTTAACTAGCGGGCACGTGGACTATCTAGGTTACCTAGCGGGCACTTGGACTATGTAGGTTAACTAGAAGGCACTTGGACTATCAAGGTTACCTAGCGGGCTGTTGGACTATGTAGGTGACCAGCGGGCACTTGGACTATCTAGGTAAACGAAAGTGCACTTGGGCTATGTAGGTAACCTAACGGGCACTTGGACTGTCTAGGTTACCTAGCGGGCACTTGGACTATCTAGGTTAACGAACGGGCACTTGGACTATGTAGGTTAACTTGCGGACACTTGGACTATCTAGATTAGCTAACGGGCAATTGGACTATCAAGGTTACCTAACGGGCACTTGGACTATGTAGGTTACCTAGCGGGCAATTGGACTATCTAGCTTACCTAGCAGGCACTTTGACTATCTTGGTTAACTAAGAGGCACTTGAACTATGTAGGTTGCCAAGCGAGCACTTGGATTATGTAGGTTCCCTAGCGGGCGCTTGGACTATGTAGGTTCCCTAGCGGGTACGTGGACTGTGTATTTTAACTAGCGGGCAATTGGACTGTCTAGGTTACCTAGTGGGCACTTGGACTATGTAGTTTACCTAGCAGGCACTTGGACTATGTAGGTTAACTAGCGGGCACTTGGACTATCTAGGTTACCTAGCGGGCACTTGGAATATGTACGTTCCCTAGCGGGCACTTGGGCTATCTACGTTACCTAGCGGGCACTTGGACTATGTAGGTTAACGAACGGGCACTTGGACTATGTAGGTAACCTAGTGGTCACTTGGACTGTCTAGGTTACCTAGCGGACACTTGAACTATGTAGGTTAAATAGCGGGCACTTGGACTCTCTAGGTTAACTAGCGGGCACTTGGACTATGTAGGTTCCCTAGCGGGCATTTGGACTATATAGGTTACCTAGCGGGCACTTGGATTATGTAGGTTGCCTAGCGGGCACTTGGACTATGTAGGTTAACTAGCAGGCACTTGGATTATCTAGGTTAACTAACAGGCACTTGAACTATGTATGTTCCAGAGCGGACAATTGGACTATGTAGGTTCCTTAGCGGGCACTTGGATTATCTAGGTTCCCTAAAGGACACTTGGACTATGTAGGTTAACTAGCGGACAATTGGATGATCTAGGTTAACTAGCGGGTACTTGGACTATCTAGGTTAACTAGGGGTTCCTTGGACTACGTAAGTTAACTAGCGGACACTCGCACTATGTAGGTTACCTAGCGGGCACTTGGACTATCTAGGTTAACTAACAGGCCCTTGGACTATCTAGGTTACCTATGAGGCACTTGGACTATGTAGGTTAACTAGCGGGCATTTGCACTCTCTAGGTTACCCAGCGGGCACTTGGACTATGTACCTTCCCTAGCGGGCACTTGGACAATCTATGTTAACTAGCGGGCACTTGGACTATGTAGGTTACCTAGCGGACACCTGCACTATGTAGGTTACCTAGCGGGCAATTGGACTATGTAGGTTAACTAGCGGACACGTGCACGATCTAGGTTAACTAGCGGGCCCTTGGACTATCTAGGTTTACTAGCGGGCACTTGGACTATCTAAGTTAACTAACGGGCACTTGGACTATCTAGGTTAACGAACGGGCACTTGGTATGTGCAGGTAACCTAGCGGGCACTTGGACTGTCTAGGTTACCTAGCGGGCACTTGGATTATCTAGGTTACCTAGCGGGCACTTGGACTATGTAGGTCAACTAGCGGGCCCTTGGATTATCTAGGTTAGCTAATTGGCATTGGACTATGTAGGTTAACTAGCGGACATTTGGAGTATGTAGGTTACCTAACGGGCACTTGGACTATGCAGGTAACCTAGCGGGCACTTGGACTGTCTAGGTTACCTAGCGGGCACTTGGACTTCTATGTTAACCAACGGGCACTCGGACTATGTAGGTTGCCCAGCGGGCAATTGGACTATCTAGTTACCTAGCAGGCACTTTGACTATCTAGGTTAACTAACGGGCACTTGGACTATGTAGGGTAACTAGCGGGCACTTGGACTGTCTAGGTTACCTAACGGGCACTTGGATTATCTAGGTTAACGAACGGGCACTTGGACTATGTAGGTTACCCAGCCACCACTTGGACTATCTAGGTTAGCTAAAAGGCAATTGGACTATCTAGGTCCCCTAGCGGGCACTTGTAGTATCTAGGTTACCTAGCTGGAACTTGGACTATGTAGGTCAACTAGCGGGCCCTTGGACTATCTTGGTTAGCTAACGGGCACTTGGACTATGTATGTTCCACAGCGGGAAATTGGATTATGTAGGTTGCCTAGCGGACATTTAGACTATGTAGGTTTCCTTGCGGGCATTTGGACTATGTAGGTTACCTAGCGGGCACTTGGACTATGTAGGTTCCCTAACGGGCACTTGGACTATGTAGGTTCCCTAGCGGTCACGTGGACTATGTAGGCTCCCTAGAAGGCACTTGGACTATGTAGGTTAACTAGCGGACACTTGGACTATGTAGGTTACCCAATGGGCACTTGGACTATCTAGGTTAACGAACGGACACTTGGACTATGTAGGTTAGCTATCAGGCACTTGGACTATCTAGGTTACCTAGCGGACACTTGGACTATCTACGTTAACTAGCAGGCCCTTGGACTATCTAGGTTTACTTGCGGGCACTTGGACTATCTAGGTTAACTAACGGGCACTTGGACTATCTAGGTTAACGAACGGGCACTTGGTATGTGCAGGTAACCTAGCGGGTACTTGGACTGTCTAGGTTACCTAGCGGGCACTTGGACTTCTAGGTTAACGACGGGCACTTGGACTATGTAGGTTGCTTAGCGGGCACATGGACTATCTAGGCTAGTTAACGGGCACTTTGAATATCTAGGTTACCTAGCGGGAACTTGGACAATGTAAGTTACCTAGCGGGCACTTTGAATATCTAGGTTACATAGCGGGCACTTGGACTATGTAGGTTAACTAGCGAGCACTTGGATTCTAGGTTACCGAGCGGGGTCTTTGACTATGTAGGTTTCCTAGCGGGTCCTTGGACTATCTAGGTTAACGAACGGGCACTTGGACAATGTAGGTAACCGAGCGGGCACTTGGACAGTCTAGGTTACCTAGCGTGCACTTGGACTATCTAGGTTAACGAACAGGCACTTGGACTATATAGGTTACCTAGCGGGCACTTGGACTATGTAGGATCCCTATCGGACATTTGGACTACTTAGGCCACCTAGCGGGCACTTGGACTATCTAGGTCAACTAGCGGGCCCTTGTACTATGTAGGTTAACTAGCGAGCACTTGGACTATCTAGGTTAACTAGCGGACCTTGGACTACGTAGGTTAACTAGCGGGGCCCTTGGAGTATCTAGGTTAGCTAACGGGCACTTGGACTAAGTACGTCCCCTCGTGGGCACTTGGACACTCTAGGTTAACTAACGGGCACTAGGACTCTCTAGGTTAACGAGCGGGCACTTGGACTATCTAAGTTACCTAGCTGGCACTTGGACTATGAAGGTTCCCTAGCGGGCACTTGGATTATCTAGGTTACCTAGCGGGCACTTGGACTATGTAGGTCAACTAGCGGGCCCTTGGACTACCTAGGATAGCTAACTGGCAATTGGACTATGTAGGTTAACTAGCGGGCACTTGGGCTATGCAGGTAACCTAGCGGGCCCTTGGACTGTCTAGGTTACCTAGCGGGCACTTGGACTTCTATGTTAACGAACGGGCACTCGGACTATGTAGGTTGCCCAGCGGGCAATTGGACGATCTAAGATAGGTATCGGGCCCTTGACTATCTAGGTTACCTAGCGGGAACTTGGACTATGTAGGTTACCTAAGGGCACTTGGACTATGTAGGTTAACTAGCGGACACGTGGACAATCTAGGTTAACTAGCGGGCACGTGGACTATCTAGGTTAACTAAGGGGCCCTTCGACTATGTAGGTTAACTAGCGGGCACTTGGATTATCTAAGTTACCTAGCGGGCACTTGAACTATGTAGGTTAACTAGTGGGCCCTTAGACTATCTAGGTTAGCTAATGGTCACTTGGACTATGTAGGTTAATTAGCGGGTACGTGGACTATGTAGGTTCCCTAGCGGGCATTTGGACTATATAGATAACCTAGCGGGCACTTGGAGTATGTAGGTTATCTAGCGGGCACTTGGACTATCTAGGTTACCTAGCAGGCACTTTGACTATCTAGGTTAACTAACGGGCACTTGGACTATGTAGGGTAACTAGCGGGCACTTGGACTGTCCAGGTTACCTAACGGGCACTTGGATTATCTAGGTTAAGGAACGGCACTTGGACTATGTAGGTTACCTAGCCACCACTTGGACTATCTAGGTTCCCTGCGGGCACTTGTACTATCTAGGTTACCTAGCTGGCACTTGGACTATGTAGGTCAACTAGCGGGCCCTTGGACTATCTAGGTTAGCTAACGGGCACTTGGACTATGTATGTTCCAGAGCGGGCACTTGGATTATGTAGGTTGCCTAGCGGACATTTAGACTATGTAGGTTTCCTTGCGGGCATTTGGACTATGTAGGTTACCTAGCGGGCACTTGGACTATGTAGGTTCCCTAAAGGGCACTTTGAGTATGTAGGTTCCCTCGCGGTCACGTGGACTATGTAGGCTCCCTAGAAGGCACTTGGACTATGTAGGTTAACTAGCGGGCACTTGGACTATGTAGGTTACCCAATGGGCACTTGGACTATCTAGGTTAACGAACGGACACTTGGACTATGTAGGTTAGCTATCAGGCACTTGGACTATCTAGGTTACCTAGCGCACATGTGGACGATTTAGGTTAACTAGCGGGCACTTGGACTCTCTAGGTTAAATAGCAGGCCCTTGGACTATCTAGGTTTACTAGAGGGCACTTGGACTATCTAGGTTAACTAACGGGCACTTGGACTATGTAGTTTCCCTAGCGGGCATTTGGATTATTTAGGTTACCTAGTGGGCACTTGGACTATGTAGGTTATCTAGCTGGCACTTGGACTATGTAGGTCAACTAGCGGGCCCTTGGACTATCTAGGTTAGCTAACGGGCACTTGGACTATGTATGTTCCAGAGTGGGCACTTGTATTATGTAGGTTGGGTAGCGGACATTTAGACTATGTAGGTTTCCTTGCGGGCATTTGGACTATGTAGGTTACCTAGCGGGCACTTGGACTATGTAGGTTACCTAGCGGGCACTTGGACTATGTAGGTTCCCTAAAGGGCACTTTGAGTATATAGGTTCCCTAGCGGTCACGTGGACTATGTAGGCTCCCTAGAAGGCACTTGGACTATGTAGGTTAAAAAGCGGGCACTTGGGCTATGCAGGTAACCTAGCGGGCGCTTGGACTGTCTAGGTTACCTAGCGGGCACTTGGACTTCTATGTTAACGAACGGGCACTCGGACTATGTAGGTTGCCCAGCGGGCAATTGGACAATCTAGGATAGGTAACGGGCCCTTGAGTATCTAGGTTACCTAGCGGGAACTTGGACTATGTAGGTTACCTAAGGGCACTTGGACTATGTAGGTTAACTAGCGGACACTTGGACAATCTAAGTTAACTAGCGGGCACGTGGACTATCTTGGTTAACTAAGGGGCCCTTCGACTATGTAGGTTAACTAGCGGGCACTTGGATTATCTAAGTTACCTAGCGGGCACTTGAACTATGTAGGTTAACTAGTGGGCCCTTAGACTATCTAGATTAGCTAATGGTCACTTGGACTATGTAGGTTAATTAGCGGGTACGTGGACTATGTAGTTTCCCTAGCGGACATTTGGACTATTTAGGTTACCTAGCGGGCACTTGGACTATGTAGGTTATCTAGCGGGCACTTGGACTATCTAGGTTACCTAGCAGGCACTTTGACTATCTAGGTTAACTAACGGGCACTTGGACTATGTAGGGTAACTAGCGGGCACTTGGACTGTCTAGGTTACCTAACGGGCACTTGGATTATCTAGGTTAACGAACGGGCACTTGGACTATGTAGGTTACTCAGCCACCACTTGGACTATCTAGGTTAGCTAAAAGGCACTTGGACTATCTAGGTTCCCTAGCGGGCACTTGTACTATCTAGGTTACCTAGCTGGCACTTGGACTATGTAGGTCAACTAGCGGGCCCTTCGACTATCTAGGTTAGCTAACGGGCACTTGGACTATGTATGTTCCAGAGTGGGCACTTGTTTTATGTAGGTTGCCTAGCGGACATTTAGACTATGTAGGTTTCCTTGCGGGTATTTGGACTATGTAGGTTACCTAGCGGGCACTTGGACTATGTAGGTTCCCTAGCGGTCACGTGGACTATGTAGGCTCCCTAGAAGGCACTCGGACTATGTAGTTTAACTAGCGGGCACTTGGACTAACCAGGTTACCAGGCGGGCACTTGGACTATGTAGGTTACTCAATGGGCACTTGGACTATCTAGGTTAACGAACGGACACTTGGACTATGTAGGTTAGGTATCAGGCACTTGAACTATCTAGGTTACCTAGCAGGCACTTGGACTATGTAGGTTACCTAGCGGACACTTGGACGATTTAGGTTAAGTAGCGGGCACTTGGACTATCTAAGTTAACTAGCAGGCCCTTGGACTATCTAGCTTTACTAGCGGGCACTTGGACTATCTAGGTTAACTAGCGGGCACTTGGACTATGTAGGTTAACTAACGGGCACTTGAACTCTCTAGGTTACCTAGCGGACACTTGGACTATGTACCTTCCCTAGCGGGCACTTGGACTATCTAGGTTACCTAGCAGGCACTTGGATTATGAAGTATCCCTAGCGGGCAATTGGACTATCTAGGTTACCTAGCTGGCACTTGGACTATGTAGGTTAACTAGCGGACACTTGCACGATCTAGGTTAACTAGCGGGCCCTTGCACTATGTAAGTTAACTAGCGGGCCCATGGATTATGTAGGTTTACTAGAGGGCACTTGGAACATCTAGGTTAACTAGCGGGCACTTGGACTATGTAGTTTCCCTAGCGGGCATTTGGACTATTTAGGTTGCCTAGCGGGCACTTGGACTATGTAGGTTACCTAGCGGGCACTTTGACTATCTAGGTTAACTAACGGGCACTTGGACTATGTAGGGTAACTAGCGGGCACTTGGACTGTCCAGGTTACCTAACGGGCACTTGGATTATCTAGGTTAAGGAACGGGCACTTGGACTATGTAGGTTACCTAGCCACCACTTGGACTATCTAGGTTCCCTAGCGGGCACTTGTACTATCTAGGTTACCTAGCTGGCACTTGGACTATGTAGGTCAACTAGTGGGCCCTTGGACTATCTAGGGTAGCTAACGGGCACTTGGACTATGTATGTTCCAGAGCGGGCACTTGGATTATGTAGGTTGCCTAGCGGACATTTAGACTATGTAGGTTTCCTTGCGGGCATTTGGACTATGTAGGTTACCTAGCGGGCACTTGGACTATGTAGGTTCCCTAAAGGGCACTTTGAGTATGTAGGTTCCCTCGCGGTCACGTGGACTATGTAGGCTCCCTAGAAGGCACTTGGACTATGTAGGTTAACTAGCGGGCACTTAGACTATGTAGGTTACCCAATGGGCACTTGGACTATCTAGGTTAACGAACGGACACTTGGACTATGTAGGTTAGCTATCAGGCACTTGGACTATCTAGGTTACCTAGCGCACACGTGGACGATTTAGGTTAACTAGCGGGCACTTGGACTATCTAGGTTAACTAGCAGGACCTTGGACTATCTAGGTTTACTAGCAGCCACTTGGACTATGTAGGTTAACTAACGGGCACTTGGACTATGTAGTTTCCCTAGCGGGCATTTGGATTATTTAGGTTACCTAGTGGGCACTTGGACTATGTAGGTTATCTAGCTGGCACTTGGACTATGTAGGTCAACTAGCGGGCCCTTGGACTATCTAGGTTAGCTAACGGGCACTTGGACTATGTATGTTCCAGAGTGGGCACTTGTATTATGTAGGTTGGGTAGCGGACATTTAGACTATGTAGGTTTCCTTGCGGGCATTTGGACTATGTAGGTTCCCTAGCGGTCACGTGGACTATGTAGGCTCCCTAGAAGGCACTTGGACTATGTAGGTTAACTAGCGGGCACTTGGACTAACCAGGTTACCAGGCGGGCACTTGGACTATGTAGGTTACTCAATGGGCACTTGGACTATCTAGGTTAACGAACGGACACTTGGACTATGTAGGTTAGGTATCAGGCACTTGAACTATCTAGGTTACCTAGCAGGCACTTGGACTATGTAGGTTACCTAGCGGACACTTGGACGATTTAGGTTAACTAGCGGGCACTTGGACTATCTAGGTTAACTAGCAGGCCCTTGGACTATCTAGCTTTACTAGCGGGCACTTGGACTATCAAGGTTAACTAGCGGGCACTTGGACTATATAGGTTAACTAGCGGGCACTTGAACTCTCTAGGTTACCTAGCGGACACTTGGACTATGTACCTTCCCTAGCGGGCACTTGGACTATCTAGGTTACCTAGCAGGCACTTGGATTATGAAGGATCCCTAGCGTGCAATAGGACTATCTAGGTTACCAAGCTGGCACTTGGACTATGTAGGTTAACTAGCGGACACTTGCATGATCTAGGTTAACTAGCGGGCCCTTGCACTATGTAGGTTAACTAGCGGGCCCATGGATTATGTAGGTTTACTAGGGGGCACTTGGAACATCTAGGTTAACTTGCGGGCACTTGGACTATGTAGTTTCCCTAGCGGGCATTTGGACTATTTAGGTTGCCTAGCGGGCACTTGGACTATGTAGGTTACCTAGCAGGCACTTTAACTATCTAGGTTAACTAACGGGCACTTGGACTATGTAGGGTAACTAGCGGGCACTTGGACTGTCTATGTTACCTAACGGGCACTTGGATTATCTAGGTTAACGAACGGGCACTTGGACTATGTAGGTTACCTAGCCACCACTTGGACTATCTAGGTTCCCTAGCGGGCACTTGTACTATCTAGGTTACCTAGCTGGCACTTGGACTATGTAGGTCAACTAGCGGGCCCTTGGACTATCTAGGTTAGCTAACGGGCACTTGGACTATGTATGTTCCAGAGCGGGCACTTGGATTATATAGGTTGCCTAGCGGACATTTAGACTATGTAGGTTTCCTTGCGGGCATTTGGACTATGTAGGTTACCTAGCGGGCACTTGGACTATGTAGGTTCCCTAACGGGCACTTTGAGTATGTAGGTTCCCTAGCGGTCACGTGGACTATGTAGGCTCCCTAGAAGGCACTTGGACTATGTAGGTTAAAAAGCGGGCACTTGGGCTATGCAGGTAACCTAGCGGGCCCTTGGACTGTCTAGGTTACCTAGCGGGCACTTGGACTTCTATGTTAACGAACGGGCACTCGGACTATGTAGGTTGCCCAGCGGGCAATTGGACAATCTACGATAGGTAACGGGCCCTTGACTATCTAGGTTACCTAGCGGGAACTTGGACTATGTAGGTTACCTAAGGGCACTTGGACTATGTAGGTTAACTAGCGGACACTTGGACAATCTAAGTTAACTAGCGGGCACGTGGACTATCTTGGTTAACTAAGGGGCCCTTCGACTATGTAGGTTAACTAGCGGGCACTTGGATTATCTAAGTTACCTAGCGGGCACTTGAACTATGTAGGTTAACTAGTGGGCCCTTAGACTATCTAGATTAGCTAATGGTCACTTGGACTATGTAGGTTAATTAGCGGGTACGTGGACTATGTAGTTTCCCTAGCGGGCATTTGGACTATATAGATAACCTAGCAGGCACTTGGACTTTGTAGGTTACCTAGCGGCACTTGGACTATCTAGGTTACCTAGCGTGCACTTGGATGATACAGGTTCCCTAGCCAGCACTAAGACTATTGGTTCCCTAACGGGCACTTGGTCTATGTAGGTTCCCTAAAGGGCACTTGGACTATATAGGTTTCTATCGGGCACTTGGACTATGTAGGTTAACTAGCGGGCACATGGACTATCTAGGTTACCTAGCGGGCACTGAGACTATCTAGGTTACCTAGCGGGCACTTCGATTATGTAGGTTAACTAGAAGGCTCTTGGACTATGTAGGTTACCAGCGGGCACTTGGACTATCTAGGTAAACGAAAGTGCACTTGGGCTATGTAGGTAACCTAACGGGCACTTGGACTGTCTAGGTTACCTAGCGGGCACTTGGACTATCTAGGTTAACGAACGGGCACTTGGACTATGTAGGTTAACTAGCGGACACTTAGACTATCTAGATTAGCTAACGGGCAAATGGACTATCAAGGTTACCTAACGGGCACTTGGACTATGTATGTTACCTAGCGGGCAATTGGACTATCTAGGTTACCTAGCAGGCACTTTGACTATCTTGGTTAACTAAGGGGCACTTGAACTCTGTAGGTTGCCAAGCGAGCACTTGGACTATGTAGGTTCCCTAGCGGGCGCTTGGATTGTGTAGGTTCCCTAGCGGGTACTTGGACTGTCTAGGTTAACTAGCGGGCAATTGGACTGTCTAGGTTACCTAGTGGGCACTTGGACTATGTAGTTTACCTAGCAGGCACTTGGACTATGTAGGTTAACTAGCGGGCACTGGGACTATCTAGGTTACCTAGCGGGCACTTGGACTATGTACGTTCCTTAGCGGGCACTTGGGCTATCTACGTTACCTAGCGGGCACTTGGACTATGTAGGTTAACTAGCGGGCACTTGGACTATCTAGGTTACCTAGTGGGCACTTGGACTATGTACGTTCCTTAGCGGGCACTTGGGCTATCTACGTTACCTAGCGGGCACTTGGACTATGTAGGTTAACGAACGGGCACTTGGACTATGTAGGTAACCTAGTGGTCACTTGGACTGTCTAGGTTACCTAGCGGACACTTGGACTATGTAGGTTAACTAGCGTGCACTAGGACTATCTAGGTTACCTAGCGGGCACTTGGATTATGTAGGTTGCCTAGCGGGCACTTGGACTATGTAGGTTAACTAGCGGGCACTTGGATTATCTAGGTTAACTAACAGGCACTTGAACTATGTATGTTCCAGAGCGGACAATTGGACTATGTAGGTTCCTTAGCGGGCACTTGGATTATCTAGGTTCCCTAAAGGACACTTGGACTATGTAGGTTAACTAGCGGACAATTGGATGATCTAGGTTAACTAGCGGGTACTTGGACTATCTAGGTTAACTAGGGGTTCCTTGGACTACGTAGGTTAACTAGCGGACACTTGCACAATGTAGGTTACCTAGCGGGCACTTGGACTATCTAGGTTAACTAGCAGGCCCTTGGCTATCTAGGTTACCTAGCAGGCACTTGGACTATGTAAGTTAACTAGCGGGCATTTGCACTCTCTAGGTTACCTAGCGGGCAGTTGGACTATGTACCTTCCCTAGCGGGCACTTGGACTATCTATGTTAACTAGCGGGCACTTGGACTATGTAGGTTACCTAGCGGACACCTGCACTATGTAGGTTACCTAGCGGGCACTTGGACTATCTAGGTTAACTAGCGGGCCCTTGCACTATGTAGGTTAACTAGCGGGCCCATGGATTATGTAGGTTTACTAGGGGGCACTTGGAGTATCTAGGTTAACTAGCGGGCAATTGCACTATCTAGGTTACCTAGCAGGCACTTTGACTATCTAGGTTAACTAACGGGCACTTGGACTATGTAGGGCAACTAGCGGGCACTTGAACTGTCTAGGTTACCTAACGGGCACTTGGATTATCTAGGTTAACGAACGGGCACTTGGACTATGTAGTTTACCTAGCCACCTCTTGGACTATCTAGGTTACCTAACAGGCACTTGGACTATCTAGGTTCCCTAGCGGGCACTTGTACTATCTAGGTTACCTAGCGGGCACTTGGACTGTCTAGGTTACCTAGCGGGCACTTGGACTTCTATGTTAACGAACGGGCACTCGGACTATGTAGGTTGCCCAGCGGGCAATTGGACGATCTAGGATAGGTAACGGGCCCTTGACTATCTAGGTTACCTAGCGGGAACTTGGACTATGTAGGTTACCTAAGGGCACTTGGACTATGTAGGTTAACTAGCGGACACTTGGACAATCTAGGTTAACTAGCGGGCACGTGGACTATCTAGGTTAACTAAGGGGCCCTTCGACTATGTAGGTTAACTAGCGGGCACTTGGACTATCTAGGTTGCCTAGGGGGCACTTGGTCTATGTACATACCCTAGCGGGCTCTTGGACTATCTGGGTTACCTAGCGGGCACTTGGACTATCTAGGTTAACTAACGGGTAATAGGACAATCTAGGTTACCTAGTGGGCACTTGGACTATGTAGGTCAACTAGCGGGCCCTTGGACTATGTAGGTTAACTAGCGGGCCTTTGGACTATGTAGGTTAACTAGCGGGCACTTGGATTATCTAAGTTACCTAGCGGGCACTTGAAGTATGTAGGTTAACTAGTGGGCCCTTAGACTATCTAGGTTAGCTAATGGTCACTTGGACTATGTAGGTTAATTAGCGGGTACGTGGACTATGTAGGTTTCCTAGCGGGCATTTGGACTATATAGATAACCTAGCGGGCACTTGGACTTTGTAGGTTACCTAGCGGGCACTTGGATGATACAGGTTCCCTAGCCAGCACTAAGACTATTGGTTCCCTAACGGGCACTTGGACTATGTAGGTTCCCTAAAGGGCACTTGGATTATATAGGTTTCTATCGGGCACTTGGACTATGTAGGTTAACTAGCGGGCACGTGGACTATCTAGGTTACCTAGCGGGCACTTGGACTATGTAGGTTAACTAGAAGGCACTTGGACTATCAAGGTTACCTAGCGGGCTGTTGGACTATGTAGGTGACCAGCGGGCACTTGGACTATCTAGGTAAACGAAAGTGCACTTGGGCTATGTAGGTAACCTAACGGGCACTTGGACTGTCTAGGTTACCTAGCGGGCACTTGGACTATCTAGGTTAACGAACGGGCACTTGGACTATGTAGGTTAACTTGCGGACACTTGGACTATCTAGATTAGCTAACGGGCAATTGGACTATCAAGGTTACCTAACGGGCACTTGGACTATGTAGGTTACCTAGCGGGCAATTGGACTATCTAGCTTACCTAGCAGGCACTTTGACTATCTTGGTTAACTAAGAGGCACTTGAACTATGTAGGTTGCCAAGCGAGCACTTGGATTATGTAGGTTCCCTAGCGGGCGCTTGGACTATGTAGGTTCCCTAGCGGGTACGTGGACTGTGTATTTTAACTAGCGGGCAATTGGACTGTCTAGGTTACCTAGTGGGCACTTGGACTATGTAGTTTACCTAGCAGGCACTTGGACTATGTAGGTTAACTAGCGGGCACTTGGACTATCTAGGTTACCTAGCGGGCACTTGGAATATGTACGTTCCCTAGCGGGCACTTGGGCTATCTACGTTACCTAGCGGGCACTTGGACTATGTAGGTTAACGAACGGGCACTTGGACTATGTAGGTAACCTAGTGGTCACTTGGACTGTCTAGGTTACCTAGCGGACACTTGAACTATGTAGGTTAAATAGCGGGCACTTGGACTCTCTAGGTTAACTAGCGGGCACTTGGACTATGTAGGTTCCCTAGCGGGCATTTGGACTATATAGGTTACCTAGCGGGCACTTGGATTATGTAGGTTGCCTAGCGGGCACTTGGACTATGTAGGTTAACTAGCAGGCACTTGGATTATCTAGGTTAACTAACAGGCACTTGAACTATGTATGTTCCAGAGCGGACAATTGGACTATGTAGGTTCCTTAGCGGGCACTTGGATTATCTAGGTTCCCTAAAGGACACTTGGACTATGTAGGTTAACTAGCGGACAATTGGATGATCTAGGTTAACTAGCGGGTACTTGGACTATCTAGGTTAACTAGGGGTTCCTTGGACTACGTAAGTTAACTAGCGGACACTCGCACTATGTAGGTTACCTAGCGGGCACTTGGACTATCTAGGTTAACTAACAGGCCCTTGGACTATCTAGGTTACCTATGAGGCACTTGGACTATGTAGGTTAACTAGCGGGCATTTGCACTCTCTAGGTTACCCAGCGGGCACTTGGACTATGTACCTTCCCTAGCGGGCACTTGGACAATCTATGTTAACTAGCGGGCACTTGGACTATGTAGGTTACCTAGCGGACACCTGCACTATGTAGGTTACCTAGCGGGCAATTGGACTATGTAGGTTAACTAGCGGACACGTGCACGATCTAGGTTAACTAGCGGGCCCTTGGACTATCTAGGTTTACTAGCGGGCACTTGGACTATCTAAGTTAACTAACGGGCACTTGGACTATCTAGGTTAACGAACGGGCACTTGGTATGTGCAGGTAACCTAGCGGGCACTTGGACTGTCTAGGTTACCTAGCGGGCACTTGGATTATCTAGGTTACCTAGCGGGCACTTGGACTATGTAGGTCAACTAGCGGGCCCTTGGATTATCTAGGTTAGCTAATTGGCATTGGACTATGTAGGTTAACTAGCGGACATTTGGAGTATGTAGGTTACCTAACGGGCACTTGGACTATGCAGGTAACCTAGCGGGCACTTGGACTGTCTAGGTTACCTAGCGGGCACTTGGACTTCTATGTTAACCAACGGGCACTCGGACTATGTAGGTTGCCCAGCGGGCAATTGGACTATCTAGTTACCTAGCAGGCACTTTGACTATCTAGGTTAACTAACGGGCACTTGGACTATGTAGGGTAACTAGCGGGCACTTGGACTGTCTAGGTTACCTAACGGGCACTTGGATTATCTAGGTTAACGAACGGGCACTTGGACTATGTAGGTTACCCAGCCACCACTTGGACTATCTAGGTTAGCTAAAAGGCAATTGGACTATCTAGGTCCCCTAGCGGGCACTTGTAGTATCTAGGTTACCTAGCTGGAACTTGGACTATGTAGGTCAACTAGCGGGCCCTTGGACTATCTTGGTTAGCTAACGGGCACTTGGACTATGTATGTTCCACAGCGGGAAATTGGATTATGTAGGTTGCCTAGCGGACATTTAGACTATGTAGGTTTCCTTGCGGGCATTTGGACTATGTAGGTTACCTAGCGGGCACTTGGACTATGTAGGTTCCCTAACGGGCACTTGGACTATGTAGGTTCCCTAGCGGTCACGTGGACTATGTAGGCTCCCTAGAAGGCACTTGGACTATGTAGGTTAACTAGCGGACACTTGGACTATGTAGGTTACCCAATGGGCACTTGGACTATCTAGGTTAACGAACGGACACTTGGACTATGTAGGTTAGCTATCAGGCACTTGGACTATCTAGGTTACCTAGCGGACACTTGGACTATCTACGTTAACTAGCAGGCCCTTGGACTATCTAGGTTTACTTGCGGGCACTTGGACTATCTAGGTTAACTAACGGGCACTTGGACTATCTAGGTTAACGAACGGGCACTTGGTATGTGCAGGTAACCTAGCGGGTACTTGGACTGTCTAGGTTACCTAGCGGGCACTTGGACTTCTAGGTTAACGACGGGCACTTGGACTATGTAGGTTGCTTAGCGGGCACATGGACTATCTAGGCTAGTTAACGGGCACTTTGAATATCTAGGTTACCTAGCGGGAACTTGGACAATGTAAGTTACCTAGCGGGCACTTTGAATATCTAGGTTACATAGCGGGCACTTGGACTATGTAGGTTAACTAGCGAGCACTTGGATTCTAGGTTACCGAGCGGGGTCTTTGACTATGTAGGTTTCCTAGCGGGTCCTTGGACTATCTAGGTTAACGAACGGGCACTTGGACAATGTAGGTAACCGAGCGGGCACTTGGACAGTCTAGGTTACCTAGCGTGCACTTGGACTATCTAGGTTAACGAACAGGCACTTGGACTATATAGGTTACCTAGCGGGCACTTGGACTATGTAGGATCCCTATCGGACATTTGGACTACTTAGGCCACCTAGCGGGCACTTGGACTATCTAGGTCAACTAGCGGGCCCTTGTACTATGTAGGTTAACTAGCGAGCACTTGGACTATCTAGGTTAACTAGCGGACCTTGGACTACGTAGGTTAACTAGCGGGGCCCTTGGAGTATCTAGGTTAGCTAACGGGCACTTGGACTAAGTACGTCCCCTCGTGGGCACTTGGACACTCTAGGTTAACTAACGGGCACTAGGACTCTCTAGGTTAACGAGCGGGCACTTGGACTATCTAAGTTACCTAGCTGGCACTTGGACTATGAAGGTTCCCTAGCGGGCACTTGGATTATCTAGGTTACCTAGCGGGCACTTGGACTATGTAGGTCAACTAGCGGGCCCTTGGACTACCTAGGATAGCTAACTGGCAATTGGACTATGTAGGTTAACTAGCGGGCACTTGGGCTATGCAGGTAACCTAGCGGGCCCTTGGACTGTCTAGGTTACCTAGCGGGCACTTGGACTTCTATGTTAACGAACGGGCACTCGGACTATGTAGGTTGCCCAGCGGGCAATTGGACGATCTAAGATAGGTATCGGGCCCTTGACTATCTAGGTTACCTAGCGGGAACTTGGACTATGTAGGTTACCTAAGGGCACTTGGACTATGTAGGTTAACTAGCGGACACGTGGACAATCTAGGTTAACTAGCGGGCACGTGGACTATCTAGGTTAACTAAGGGGCCCTTCGACTATGTAGGTTAACTAGCGGGCACTTGGATTATCTAAGTTACCTAGCGGGCACTTGAACTATGTAGGTTAACTAGTGGGCCCTTAGACTATCTAGGTTAGCTAATGGTCACTTGGACTATGTAGGTTAATTAGCGGGTACGTGGACTAT
Source organism: Tenrec ecaudatus (assembly GCF_050624435.1). Classification (NCBI taxonomy): domain Eukaryota; kingdom Metazoa; phylum Chordata; class Mammalia; order Afrosoricida; family Tenrecidae; genus Tenrec; species Tenrec ecaudatus. Next base: position 145,811,996 of record NC_134536.1, read on the forward strand.
GTAGGTTCCCTAGCGGGCATTTGGACTATATAGATAACCTAGCGGGCACTTGGAGTATGTAGGTTATCTAGCGGGCACTTGGACTATCTAGGTTACCTAGCAGGCACTTTGACTATCTAGGTTAACTAACGGGCACTTGGACTATGTAGGGTAACTAGCGGGCACTTGGACTGTCCAGGTTACCTAACGGGCACTTGGATTATCTAGGTTAAGGAACGGCACTTGGACTATGTAGGTTACCTAGCCACCACTTGGACTATCTAGGTTCCCTGCGGGCACTTGTACTATCTAGGTTACCTAGCTGGCACTTGGACTATGTAGGTCAACTAGCGGGCCCTTGGACTATCTAGGTTAGCTAACGGGCACTTGGACTATGTATGTTCCAGAGCGGGCACTTGGATTATGTAGGTTGCCTAGCGGACATTTAGACTATGTAGGTTTCCTTGCGGGCATTTGGACTATGTAGGTTACCTAGCGGGCACTTGGACTATGTAGGTTCCCTAAAGGGCACTTTGAGTATGTAGGTTCCCTCGCGGTCACGTGGACTATGTAGGCTCCCTAGAAGGCACTTGGACTATGTAGGTTAACTAGCGGGCACTTGGACTATGTAGGTTACCCAATGGGCACTTGGACTATCTAGGTTAACGAACGGACACTTGGACTATGTAGGTTAGCTATCAGGCACTTGGACTATCTAGGTTACCTAGCGCACATGTGGACGATTTAGGTTAACTAGCGGGCACTTGGACTCTCTAGGTTAAATAGCAGGCCCTTGGACTATCTAGGTTTACTAGAGGGCACTTGGACTATCTAGGTTAACTAACGGGCACTTGGACTATGTAGTTTCCCTAGCGGGCATTTGGATTATTTAGGTTACCTAGTGGGCACTTGGACTATGTAGGTTATCTAGCTGGCACTTGGACTATGTAGGTCAACTAGCGGGCCCTTGGACTATCTAGGTTAGCTAACGGGCACTTGGACTATGTATGTTCCAGAGTGGGCACTTGTATTATGTAGGTTGGGTAGCGGACATTTAGACTATGTAGGTTTCCTTGCGGGCATTTGGACTATGTAGGTTACCTAGCGGGCACTTGGACTATGTAGGTTACCTAGCGGGCACTTGGACTATGTAGGTTCCCTAAAGGGCACTTTGAGTATATAGGTTCCCTAGCGGTCACGTGGACTATGTAGGCTCCCTAGAAGGCACTTGGACTATGTAGGTTAAAAAGCGGGCACTTGGGCTATGCAGGTAACCTAGCGGGCGCTTGGACTGTCTAGGTTACCTAGCGGGCACTTGGACTTCTATGTTAACGAACGGGCACTCGGACTATGTAGGTTGCCCAGCGGGCAATTGGACAATCTAGGATAGGTAACGGGCCCTTGAGTATCTAGGTTACCTAGCGGGAACTTGGACTATGTAGGTTACCTAAGGGCACTTGGACTATGTAGGTTAACTAGCGGACACTTGGACAATCTAAGTTAACTAGCGGGCACGTGGACTATCTTGGTTAACTAAGGGGCCCTTCGACTATGTAGGTTAACTAGCGGGCACTTGGATTATCTAAGTTACCTAGCGGGCACTTGAACTATGTAGGTTAACTAGTGGGCCCTTAGACTATCTAGATTAGCTAATGGTCACTTGGACTATGTAGGTTAATTAGCGGGTACGTGGACTATGTAGTTTCCCTAGCGGACATTTGGACTATTTAGGTTACCTAGCGGGCACTTGGACTATGTAGGTTATCTAGCGGGCACTTGGACTATCTAGGTTACCTAGCAGGCACTTTGACTATCTAGGTTAACTAACGGGCACTTGGACTATGTAGGGTAACTAGCGGGCACTTGGACTGTCTAGGTTACCTAACGGGCACTTGGATTATCTAGGTTAACGAACGGGCACTTGGACTATGTAGGTTACTCAGCCACCACTTGGACTATCTAGGTTAGCTAAAAGGCACTTGGACTATCTAGGTTCCCTAGCGGGCACTTGTACTATCTAGGTTACCTAGCTGGCACTTGGACTATGTAGGTCAACTAGCGGGCCCTTCGACTATCTAGGTTAGCTAACGGGCACTTGGACTATGTATGTTCCAGAGTGGGCACTTGTTTTATGTAGGTTGCCTAGCGGACATTTAGACTATGTAGGTTTCCTTGCGGGTATTTGGACTATGTAGGTTACCTAGCGGGCACTTGGACTATGTAGGTTCCCTAGCGGTCACGTGGACTATGTAGGCTCCCTAGAAGGCACTCGGACTATGTAGTTTAACTAGCGGGCACTTGGACTAACCAGGTTACCAGGCGGGCACTTTGACTATGTAGGTTACTCAATGGGCACTTGGACTATCTAGGTTAACGAACGGACACTTGGACTATGTAGGTTAGGTATCAGGCACTTGAACTATCTAGGTTACCTAGCAGGCACTTGGACTATGTAGGTTACCTAGCGGACACTTGGACGATTTAGGTTAAGTAGCGGGCACTTGGACTATCTAAGTTAACTAGCAGGCCCTTGGACTATCTATCTTTACTAGCGGGCACTTGGACTATCTAGGTTAACTAGCGGGCACTTGGACTATGTAGGTTAACTAGCGGGCACTTGAACTCTCTAGGTTACCTAGCGGACACTTGGACTATGTACCTTCCCTAGCGGGCACTTGGACTATCTAGGTTACCTAGCAGGCACTTGGATTATGAAGTATCCCTAGCGGGCAATTGGACTATCTAGGTTACCTAGCTGGCACTTGGACTATGTAGGTTAACTAGCGGACACTTGCACGATCTAGGTTAACTAGCGGGCCCTTGCACTATGTAAGTTAACTAGCGGGCCCATGGATTATGTAGGTTTACTAGAGGGCACTTGGAACATCTAGGTTAACTAGCGGGCACTTGGACTATGTAGTTTCCCTAGCGGGCATTTGGACTATTTAGGTTGCCTAGCGGGCACTTGGACTATGTAGGTTACCTAGCGGGCACTTTGACTATCTAGGTTAACTAACGGGCACTTGGACTATGTAGGGTAACTAGCGGGCACTTGGACTGTCCAGGTTACCTAATGGGCACTTGGATTATCTAGGTTAAGGAACGGGCACTTGGACTATGTAGGTTACCTAGCCACCACTTGGACTATCTAGGTTCCCTAGCGGGCACTTGTACTATCTAGGTTACCTAGCTGGCACTTGGACTATGTAGGTCAACTAGTGGGCCCTTGGACTATCTAGGGTAGCTAACGGGCACTTGGACTATGTATGTTCCAGAGCGGGCACTTGGATTATGTAGGTTGCCTAGCGGACATTTAGACTATGTAGGTTTCCTTGCGGGCATTTGGACTATGTAGGTTACCTAGCGGGCACTTGGACTATGTAGGTTCCCTAAAGGGCACTTTGAGTATGTAGGTTCCCTCGCGGTCACGTGGACTATGTAGGCTCCCTAGAAGGCACTTGGACTATGTAGGTTAACTAGCGGGCACTTGGACTATGTAGGTTACCCAATGGGCACTTGGACTATCTAGGTTAACGAACGGACACTTGGACTATGTAGGTTAGCTATCAGGCACTTGGACTATCTAGGTTACCTAGCGCACACGTGGACGATTTAGGTTAACTAGCGGGCACTTGGACTATCTAGGTTAACTAGCAGGACCTTGGACTATCTAGGTTTACTAGCAGCCACTTGGACTATGTAGGTTAACTAACGGGCACTTGGACTATGTAGTTTCCCTAGCGGGCATTTGGATTATTTAGGTTACCTAGTGGGCACTTGGACTATGTAGGTTATCTAGCTGGCACTTGGACTATGTAGGTCAACTAGCGGGCCCTTGGACTATCTAGGTTAGCTAACGGGCACTTGGACTATGTATGTTCCAGAGTGGGCACTTGTATTATGTAGGTTGGGTAGCGGACATTTAGACTATGTAGGTTTCCTTGCGGGCATTTGGACTATGTAGGTTCCCTAGCGGTCACGTGGACTATGTAGGCTCCCTAGAAGGCACTTGGACTATGTAGGTTAACTAGCGGGCACTTGGACTAACCAGGTTACCAGGCGGGCACTTGGACTATGTAGGTTACTCAATGGGCACTTGGACTATCTAGGTTAACGAACGGACACTTGGACTATGTAGGTTAGGTATCAGGCACTTGAACTATCTAGGTTACCTAGCAGGCACTTGGACTATGTAGGTTACCTAGCGGACACTTGGACGATTTAGGTTAACTAGCGGGCACTTGGACTATCTAGGTTAACTAGCAGGCCCTTGGACTATCTAGCTTTACTAGCGGGCACTTGGACTATCAAGGTTAACTAGCGGGCACTTGGACTATATAGGTTAACTAGCGGGCACTTGAACTCTCTAGGTTACCTAGCGGACACTTGGACTATGTACCTTCCCTAGCGGGCACTTGGACTATCTAGGTTACCTAGCAGGCACTTGGATTATGAAGGATCCCTAGCGTGCAATTGGACTATCTAGGTTACCTAGCTGGCACTTGGACTATGTAGGTTAACTAGCGGACACTTGCATGATCTAGGTTAACTAGCGGGCCCTTGCACTATGTAGGTTAACTAGCGGGCCCATGGATTATGTAGGTTTACTAGGGGGCACTTGGAACATCTAGGTTAACTTGCGGGCACTTGGACTATGTAGTTTCCCTAGCGGGCATTTGGACTATTTAGGTTGCCTAGCGGGCACTTGGACTATGTAGGTTACCTAGCAGGCACTTTAACTATCTAGGTTAACTAACGGGCACTTGGACTATGTAGGGTAACTAGCGGGCACTTGGACTGTCTATGTTACCTAACGGGCACTTGGATTATCTAGGTTAACGAACGGGCACTTGGACTATGTAGGTTACCTAGCCACCACTTGGACTATCTAGGTTCCCTAGCGGGCACTTGTACTATCTAGGTTACCTAGCTGGCACTTGGACTATGTAGGTCAACTAGCGGGCCCTTGGACTATCTAGGTTAGCTAACGGGCACTTGGACTATGTATGTTCCAGAGCGGGCACTTGGATTATATAGGTTGCCTAGCGGACATTTAGACTATGTAGGTTTCCTTGCGGGCATTTGGACTATGTAGGTTACCTAGCGGGCACTTGGACTATGTAGGTTCCCTAACGGGCACTTTGAGTATGTAGGTTCCCTAGCGGTCACGTGGACTATGTAGGCTCCCTAGAAGGCACTTGGACTATGTAGGTTAAAAAGCGGGCACTTGGGCTATGCAGGTAACCTAGCGGGCCCTTGGACTGTCTAGGTTACCTAGCGGGCACTTGGACTTCTATGTTAACGAACGGGCACTCGGACTATGTAGGTTGCCCAGCGGGCAATTGGACAATCTACGATAGGTAACGGGCCCTTGACTATCTAGGTTACCTAGCGGGAACTTGGACTATGTAGGTTACCTAAGGGCACTTGGACTATGTAGGTTAACTAGCGGACACTTGGACAATCTAAGTTAACTAGCGGGCACGTGGACTATCTTGGTTAACTAAGGGGCCCTTCGACTATGTAGGTTAACTAGCGGGCACTTGGATTATCTAAGTTACCTAGCGGGCACTTGAACTATGTAGGTTAACTAGTGGGCCCTTAGACTATCTAGATTAGCTAATGGTCACTTGGACTATGTAGGTTAATTAGCGGGTACGTGGACTATGTAGTTTCCCTAGCGGGCATTTGGACTATATAGATAACCTAGCAGGCACTTGGACTTTGTAGGTTACCTAGCGGCACTTGGACTATCTAGGTTACCTAGCGTGCACTTGGATGATACAGGTTCCCTAGCCAGCACTAAGACTATTGGTTCCCTAACGGGCACTTGGTCTATGTAGGTTCCCTAAAGGGCACTTGGACTATATAGGTTTCTATCGGGCACTTGGACTATGTAGGTTAACTAGCGGGCACATGGACTATCTAGGTTACCTAGCGGGCACTGAGACTATCTAGGTTACCTAGCGGGCACTTCGATTATGTAGGTTAACTAGAAGGCTCTTGGACTATGTAGGTTACCAGCGGGCACTTGGACTATCTAGGTAAACGAAAGTGCACTTGGGCTATGTAGGTAACCTAACGGGCACTTGGACTGTCTAGGTTACCTAGCGGGCACTTGGACTATCTAGGTTAACGAACGGGCACTTGGACTATGTAGGTTAACTAGCGGACACTTAGACTATCTAGATTAGCTAACGGGCAAATGGACTATCAAGGTTACCTAACGGGCACTTGGACTATGTATGTTACCTAGCGGGCAATTGGACTATCTAGGTTACCTAGCAGGCACTTTGACTATCTTGGTTAACTAAGGGGCACTTGAACTCTGTAGGTTGCCAAGCGAGCACTTGGACTATGTAGGTTCCCTAGCGGGCGCTTGGATTGTGTAGGTTCCCTAGCGGGTACTTGGACTGTCTAGGTTAACTAGCGGGCAATTGGACTGTCTAGGTTACCTAGTGGGCACTTGGACTATGTAGTTTACCTAGCAGGCACTTGGACTATGTAGGTTAACTAGCGGGCACTGGGACTATCTAGGTTACCTAGCGGGCACTTGGACTATGTACGTTCCTTAGCGGGCACTTGGGCTATCTACGTTACCTAGCGGGCACTTGGACTATGTAGGTTAACTAGCGGGCACTTGGACTATCTAGGTTACCTAGTGGGCACTTGGACTATGTACGTTCCTTAGCGGGCACTTGGGCTATCTACGTTACCTAGCGGGCACTTGGACTATGTAGGTTAACGAACGGGCACTTGGACTATGTAGGTAACCTAGTGGTCACTTGGACTGTCTAGGTTACCTAGCGGACACTTGGACTATGTAGGTTAACTAGCGTGCACTAGGACTATCTAGGTTACCTAGCGGGCACTTGGATTATGTAGGTTGCCTAGCGGGCACTTGGACTATGTAGGTTAACTAGCGGGCACTTGGATTATCTAGGTTAACTAACAGGCACTTGAACTATGTATGTTCCAGAGCGGACAATTGGACTATGTAGGTTCCTTAGCGGGCACTTGGATTATCTAGGTTCCCTAAAGGACACTTGGACTATGTAGGTTAACTAGCGGACAATTGGATGATCTAGGTTAACTAGCGGGTACTTGGACTATCTAGGTTAACTAGGGGTTCCTTGGACTACGTAGGTTAACTAGCGGACACTTGCACAATGTAGGTTACCTAGCGGGCACTTGGACTATCTAGGTTAACTAGCAGGCCCTTGGCTATCTAGGTTACCTAGCAGGCACTTGGACTATGTAAGTTAACTAGCGGGCATTTGCACTCTCTAGGTTACCTAGCGGGCAGTTGGACTATGTACCTTCCCTAGCGGGCACTTGGACTATCTATGTTAACTAGCGGGCACTTGGACTATGTAGGTTACCTAGCGGACACCTGCACTATGTAGGTTACCTAGCGGGCACTTGGACTATCTAGGTTAACTAGCGGGCCCTTGCACTATGTAGGTTAACTAGCGGGCCCATGGATTATGTAGGTTTACTAGGGGGCACTTGGAGTATCTAGGTTAACTAGCGGGCAATTGCACTATCTAGGTTACCTAGCAGGCACTTTGACTATCTAGGTTAACTAACGGGCACTTGGACTATGTAGGGCAACTAGCGGGCACTTGAACTGTCTAGGTTACCTAACGGGCACTTGGATTATCTAGGTTAACGAACGGGCACTTGGACTATGTAGTTTACCTAGCCACCTCTTGGACTATCTAGGTTACCTAACAGGCACTTGGACTATCTAGGTTCCCTAGCGGGCACTTGTACTATCTAGGTTACCTAGCTGGCACTTGGACTATGTAGGTAAACTAGCGGTCCCTTGGACTATCTATGTTAGCTAACGGGCACTTGGACTATGTATGTTCCAGAGTGGGCACTTGGATTATGTAGTTTGCCTAGCGGACATTTAGACTATGTAGGTTTCCTTGCGGGCACTTGGACTATGTAGGTTAACTAGCGGGCACTTGGACTATCTAGGTTACCTAGTGGGCACGTGGACTATGTACGTTCCTTAGCGGGCACTTGGGCTATCTACGTTACCTAGCGGGCACTTGGACGATGTAGGTTAACGAACGGGCACTTGGACTATGTAGGTAACCTAGTGGTCACTTGGACTGTGTAGGTTACCTAGCGGACACTTGGACTATGTAGGTTAACTAGCGTGCACTAGGACTATCTAGGTTACCTAGCGGGCACTTGGATTATGTAGGTTAACTAGCGTGCACTAGGACTATCTAGGTTACCTAGCGGGCACTTGAATTATGTAGGTTGCCTAGCGGGCCCTTGGACTATCTAGGTTAGCTAACGGGCACTTGGACTATGTATGTTCCAGAGCGGGCACTTGGATTATGTAGGTGGCCTAGCGGACATTTAGACTATGTAGGTTTCCTTGCGGGCATTTGGACTATGTAGGTTACCTAGCGGGCACTTGGACTATGTAGGTTCCCTAGCGGTCACGTGGACTATGTAGGCTCCCTAGAAGGCACTTGGACTATGTAGGTTAACTAGCGGGGACTTAGACTAACCAGGTTACCAGGTGGGCACTTGGACTATGTAGGTTACCCAATGGGCACTTGGACTATCTAGGTTAAAGAACGGACACTTGGACTATGTAGGTTAGGTATCAGGCACATGAACTATCTAGGTTACCTAGCAGGCACTTGGACTATGTAGGTTACCTAGCGGACACTTGGATGATTTAGGTTAACTAGCGGGCACTTGGACTATCTAGGTTAACTAGCAGGCCCTTGGACTATCTAGCTTTACTAGCGGGCACTTGGACTATCTAGGTTAACTAGCGGGCACTTGGACTATGTAGGTTAACTAGCGGGCACTTGAACTCTCTAGGGTACCTAGCGGACACTTGGACTATGTACCTTCCCTAGCGGGCACTTGGACTATCTAGGTTACCTAGCAGGCACTTGGATTATGAAGGATCCCTAGCGTGCACTAGGACTATCTAGGTTACCTAGCGGGCACTTGGATTATGTAGGTTAACTAGCGTGCACTAGGACTATCTAGGTTACCTAGCGGGCACTTGAATTATTTAGGTTGCCTAGCGGGCACTTGGACTATGTAGGTTAACTAGCGGGCACTTGGATTATCTAGGTTAACTAACAGGCACTTGAACTATGTATGTTCCAGAGCGGACAATTGGACTATGTAGGTTCCTTAGCGGGCACTTGGATTATCTAGGTTCCCTAAAGGACACTTGGTCTATGTAGGTTAACTAGCGGACAATTGGATGATCTAGGTTAACTAGCGGGTACTTGGACTATCTAGGTTAACTAGGGGTTCCTTGGACTACGTAGGTTAACTAGCGGACACTTGCACAATGTAGGTTACCTAGCGGGCACTTGGACTATCTAGGTTAACTAGCAGGCCCTTGGCTATCTAGGTTACCTACCAGGCACTTGGACTATGTAGGTTAACTAGCGGGCATTTGCACTCTCTAGGTTACCTAGCGGGCTTTTGGACTATGTACCTTCCCTAGCGGGCACTTGGACTATCTATGTTAACTAGCAGGCACTTGGACTATGTAGGTTACCTAGCGGACACCTAGCGGGCACTTGGTTACCTAGCGGGCACTTGGACTATCTAGGTTAACTAGCGGGCCCTTGCACTATGTAGGTTAACTAGCGGGCCCATGGATTATGTAGGTTTACTAGGGGGCACTTGGAGTATCTAGGTTAACTAGCGGGCACTTGGACTATCTAGGTTACCTAGCAGGCACTTTGACTATCTAGGTTAACTAACGGGCACTTGGACTATGTAGGGCAACTAGCGGGCACTTGAACTGTCTAGGTTACCTAACGGGCACTTGGAGTAGCCAGGTTAACGAACGGGCACTTGGACTATGTAGGTTACCTAGCCACCACTTGGACTATCTAGGTTACCTAACAGGCACTTGGACTATCTAGGTTCCCTAGCGCGCACTTGTACTATCTAGGTTACCTAGCTGGCACTTGGACTATGTAGGTCAACTAGCGGGCCCTTGGACTATCTATGTTAGCTAACGGGCACTTGGACTATGTATGTTACAGAGTGGGCACTTGGATTATGTAGGTGGCCTAGCGGACATTTAGACTATGTAGGTTTCCTTGCGGGCATTTGGACTATGTAGGTTACCTAGCGGGCACTTGGACTATGTAGGTTCCCTAGCAGTCACGTGGACTATGTAGGCTCCCTAGAAGGCACTTGGACTATGTAGGTTAACTATCGGGCACTTAGACTAACCAGGTTACCAGGTGGCCACTTGGACTATGTAGGTTACTCAATGGGCACTTGGACTATCTAGGTTAACGAACGGACACTTGGACTATGTAGGTTAGGTATCAGGCACATGAACTATCTAGGTTACCTAGCAGGCACTTGGACTATGTAGGTTACCTAGCGGACACTTGGATCATTTAGGTTAACTAGGGGGCACTTGGACTATCTAGGTTAACTAGCAGGCCCTTGGACTATCTAGCTTTACTAGCGGGCACTTGGACTATCTAGGTTAACTAGCGGGCACTTGGACTATGTAGGTTAACTAGCGGGCACTTGAACTCTCTAGGGTACCTAGCGGACACTTGGACTATGTACCTTCCCTAGCGGGCACTGGGACTATCTAGGTTACCTAGCAGGCACTTGGATTATGAAGGATCCCTAGCGGGCAATTGGACTATCTAGGTTACCTAGCTGGCACTTGGACTATGTAGGTTAACTAGCGGACACTTGCACGATCTGGGTTAACTAGCGGGCCCTTGCACTATGTAGGTTAACTAGCGGGCCCATGGATTATGTAGGTTTACTAGGGGGCACTTGGAACATCTAGGTTAACTAGCGGGCACTTGGACTATGTAGTTTCCCAGCGGGCATTTGGACTATTTAGGTTGCCTAGCGGGCACTTGGACTATGTAGGTTACCTAGCAGGCACTTTAACTATCTAGGTTAACTAACGGACACTTGGACTATGTAGGGTAACTAGCGGGCACTTGGACTGTCTAGGTTACCTAAAGGGCACTTGGATTATCTAGGTTAACGAACGGGCACTTGGACTATGTAGGTTACCTAGCCACCACTTGGACTATCTAGGTTCCCTAGCGGGCACTTGTACTATCTAGGTTACCTAGCTGGCACTGGGACTATGTAGGTCAACTGGCGGGCCCTTGGACTATCTAGGTTAGCTAACGGGCACTTGGACTATGTATGTTCCAGAGCGGGCACTTGGATTATGTAGGTTGCCTAGCGGACATTTAGACTATGTAGGTTTCCTTGCGGGCATTTGGACTATGTAGGTTACCTAGCGGGCACTTGGACTATGTAGGTTCCCTAACGGGCACTTTGAGTATGTAGGTTCCCTAGCGGTCACGTGGACTATGTAGGCTCCCTAGAAGGCACTTGGACTATGTAGGTTAACTACCGGGCACTTGGACTATGTAGGTTACCCAATGGGCACTTGGACTATCTAGGTTAACGAACGGACACTTGGATGATACTGGTTCCCTAGCCAGCACTAAGACTATTGGTTCCCTAACGGGCACTTGGACTATGTAGTTTCCCTAAAGGGCACTTGGACTATATAGGTTTCTATCGGGCACTTGGACTATGTAGGTTAACTAGCGGGCACATGGACTATCTAGGTTACCTAGCGGGCACTGAGACTATCTAGGTTACCTAGCGGGCACTTCGACTATGTAGGTTAACTAGAAGGCTCTTGGACTATGTAGGTTACCAGCGGGCACTTGGACTATCTAGGTAAACGAAAGTGCACTTGGGCTATGTAGGTAACCTAACGGGCACTTGGACTGTCTAGGTTACCTAGCGGGCACTTGGACTATCTAGGTTAACGAACGGGCACTTGGACTATGTAGGTTAACTAGCGGACACTTAGACTATCTAGATTAGCTAACGGGCAAATGGACTATCAAGGTTACCTAACGGGCACTTGGACTATGTATGTTACCTAGCGGGCAATTGGACTATCTAGGTTACCTAGCAGGCACTTTGACTATCTTGGTTAACTAAGGGGCACTTGAACTATGTAGGTTGCCAAGCGAGCACTTGGACTATGTAGGTTCCCTAGCGGGCGCTTGGATTATGTAGGTTCCCTAGCGGGTACTTGGACTGTCTAGGTTAACTAGCGGGCAATTGGACTGTCTAGGTTACCTAGTGGGCACTTGGACTATGTAGTTTACCTAGCAGGCACTTGGACTATGTAGGTTAACTAGCGGGCACTTGGACTATCTAGGTTACCTAGCGGGCACTTGGACTATGTACGTTCCTTAGCGGGCACTTGGGCTATCTACGTTACCTAGCGGGCACTTGGACTATGTAGGTTAACTAGCGGGCACTTGGACTATCTAGGTTACCTAGTGGGCACTTGGACTATGTACGTTCCTTAGCGGGCACTTGGGCTATCTACGTTACCTAGCGGGTACTTGGACTATGTAGGTTAACGAACGGGCACTTGGACTATGTAGGTAACCTAGTGGTCACTTAGACTGTCTAGGTTACCTAGCGGACACTTGGACTATGTAGGTTAACTAGCGTGCACTAGGACTATCTAGGTTACCTAGCGGGCACTTGGATTATGTAGGTTGCCTAGCGGGCACTTGGACTATGTAGGTTAACTAGCGGGCACTTGGATTATCTAGGTTAACTAACAGGCACTTGAACTATGTATGTTCCAGAGCGGACAATTGGACTATGTAGGTTCCTTAGCGGGCACTTGGATTATCTAGGTTCCCTAAAGGACACTTGGACTATGTAGGTTAACTAGCGGACAATTGGATGATCTAGGTTAACTAGCGGGTACTTGGACTATCTAGGTTAACTAGGGGTTCCTTGGACTACGTAGGTTAACTAGCGGACACTTGCACAATGTAGGTTACCTAGCGGGCACTTGGACTATCTAGGTTAACTAGCAGGCCCTTGGCTATCTAGGTTACCTAGCAGGCACTTGGACTATGTAAGTTAACTAGCGGGCATTTGCACTCTCTAGGTTACCTAGCGGGCAGTTGGACTATGTACCTTCCCTAGCGGGCACTTGGACTATCTATGTTAACTAGCGGGCACTTGGACTATGTAGGTTACCTAGCGGACACCTGCACTATGTAGGTTACCTAGCGGGCACTTGGACTATCTAGGTTAACTAGCGGGCCCTTGCACTATGTAGGTTAACTAGCGGGCCCATGGATTATGTAGGTTTACTAGGGGGCACTTGGAGTATCTAGGTTAACTAGCGGGCAATTGGACTATCTAGGTTACCTAGCAGGCACTTTGACTATCTAGGTTAACTAACGGGCACTTGGACTATGTAGGGCTACTAGCGGGCACTTGAACTGTCTAGGTTACCTAACGGGCACTTGGATTATCTAGGTTAACGAACGGGCACTTGGACTATGTAGGTTACCTAGCCACCTCTTGGACTATCTAGGTTACCTAACAGGCACTTGGACTATCTAGGTTCCCTAGCGGGCACTTGTACTATCTAGGTTACCTAGCTGGCACTTGGACTATGTAGGTCAACTAGCGGTCCCTTGGACTATCTATGTTAGCTAACGGGCACTTGGACTATGTATGTTCCAGAGTGGGCACTTGGATTATGTAGGTTGCCTAGCGGACATTTCGACTATGTAGGTTTCCTTGCGGGCACTTGGACTATGTAGGTTAACTAGCGGGCACTTGGACTATCTAGGTTACCTAGTGGGCACGTGGACTATGTACGTTCCTTAGCGGGCACTTGGGCTATCTACGTTACCTAGCGGGCACTTGGACGATGTAGGTTAACGAACGGGCACTTGGACTATGTAGGTAACCTAGTGGTCACTTGGACTGTGTAGGTTACCTAGCGGACACTTGGACTATGTAGGTTAACTAGCGTGCACTAGGACTATCTAGGTTACCTAGCGGGCACTTGGATTATGTAGGTTAACTAGCGTGCACTAGGACTATCTAGGTTACCTAGCGGGCACTTGAATTATGTAGGTTGCCTAGCGGGCCCTTGGACTATCTAGGTTAGCTAACGGGCACTTGGACTATGTATGTTCCAGAGCGGGCACTTGGATTATGTAGGTGGCCTAGCGGACATTTAGACTATGTAGGTTTCCTTGCGGGCATTTGGACTATGTAGGTTACCTAGCGGGCACTTGGACTATGTAGGTTCCCTAGCGGTCACGTGGACTATGTAGGCTCCCTAGAAGGCACTTGGACTATGTAGGTTAACTAGCGGGCACTTAGACTAACCAGGTTACCAGGTGGGCACTTGGACTATGTAGGTTACTCAATGGGCACTTGGACTATCTAGGTTAAAAAACGGACACTTGGACTATGTAGGTTAGGTATCAGGCACATGAACTATCTAGGTTACCTAGCAGGCACTTGGACTATGTAGGTTACCTAGCGGACACTTGGATGATTTAGGTTAACTAGCGGGCACTTGGACTATCTAGGTTAACTAGCAGGCCCTTGGACTATCTAGCTTTACTAGCAGGCACTTGGACTATCTAGGTTAACTAGCGGGCACTTGGACTATGTAGGTTAACTAGCGGGCACTTGAACTCTCTAGGGTACCTAGCGGACACTTGGACTATGTACCTTCCCTAGCGGGCACTTGGACTATCTAGGTTACCTAGCAGGCACTTGGATTATGAAGGATCCCTAGCGTGCACTAGGACTATCTAGGTTACCTAGCGGGCACTTGGATTATGTAGGTTAACTAGCGTGCACTAGGACTATCTAGGTTACCTAGCGGGCACTTGAATTATTTAGGTTGCCTAGCGGGCACTTGGACTATGTAGGTTAACTAGCGGGCACTTGGATTATCTAGGTTAACTAACAGGCACTTGAACTATGTATGTTCCAGAGCGGACAATTGGACTATGTAGGTTCCTTAGCGGGCACTTGGATTATCTAGGTTCCCTAAAGGACACTTGGACTATGTAGGTTAACTAGCGGACAATTGGATGATCTAGGTTAACTAGCGGGTACTTGGACTATCTAGGTTAACTAGGGGTTCCTTGGACTACGTAGGTTAACTAGCGGACACTTGCACAATGTAGGTTACCTAGCGGGCACTTGGACTATCTAGGTTAACTAGCAGGCCCTTGGCTATCTAGGTTACCTAGCAGGCACTTGGACTATGTAAGTTAACTAGCGGGCATTTGCACTCTCTAGGTTACCTAGCGGGCAGTTGGACTATGTACCTTCCCTAGCGGGCACTTGGACTATCTATGTTAACTAGCGGGCACTTGGACTATGTAGGTTACCTAGCGGACACCTGCACTATGTAGGTTACCTAGCGGGCACTTGGACTATCTAGGTTAACTAGCGGGCACTTGGATTATGTAGGTTAACTAGCGTGCACTAGGACTATCTAGGTTACCTAGCGGGCACTTGAATTATTTAGGTTGCCTAGCGGGCACTTGGACTATGTAGGTTAACTAGCGGGCACTTGGATTATCTAGGTTAACTAACAGGCACTTGAACTATGTATGTTCCAGAGCGGACAATTGGACTATGTAGGTTCCTTAGCGGGCACTTGGATTATCTAGGTTCCCTAAAGGACACTTGGACTATGTAGGTTAACTAGCGGACAATTGGATGATCTAGGTTAACTAGCGGGTACTTGGACTATCTAGGTTAACTAGGGGTTCCTTGGACTACGTAGGTTAACTAGCGGACACTTGCACAATGTAGGTTACCTAGCGGGCACTTGGACTATCTAGGTTAACTAGCAGGCCCTTGGCTATCTAGGTTACCTAGCAGGCACTTGGACTATGTAAGTTAACTAGCGGGCATTTGCACTCTCTAGGTTACCTAGCGGGCAGTTGGACTATGTACCTTCCCTAGCGGGCACTTGGACTATCTATGTTAACTAGCGGGCACTTGGACTATGTAGGTTACCTAGCGGACACCTGCACTATGTAGGTTACCTAGCAGGCACTTGGACTATCTAGGTTAACTAGCGGGCCCTTGCACTATGTAGGTTAACTAGCGGGCATTTGCACTCTCTAGGTTACCTAGCGGGCTTTTGGACTATGTACCTTCCCTAGCGGGCACTTGGACTATCTATGTTAACTAGCAGGCACTTGGACTATGTAGGTTACCTAGCGGACACCTGCACTATGTAGGTTACCTAGCGGGCACTTGGACTATCTAGGTTAACTAGCGGGCCCTTGCACTATGTAGGTTAACTAGCGGGCCCATGGATTATGTAGGTTTACTAGGGGGCACTTGGAGTATCTAGGTTAACTAGCGGGCACTTGGACTATCTAGGTTACCTAGCAGGCACTTTGACTATCTAGGTTAACTAACGGGCCCTTGGACTATGTAGGGCAACTAGCGGGCACTTGAACTGTCTAGGTTACCTAACGGGCACTTGGAGTAGCCAGGTTAACGAACGGGCACTTGGACTATGTAGGTTACCTAGCCACCACTTGGACTATCTAGGTTACCTAACAGGCACTTGGACTATCTAGGTTCCCTAGCGGGCACTTGTACTATCTAGGTTACCTAGCTGGCACTTGGACTATGTAGGTCAACTAGCGGGCCCTTGGACTATCTAGGTTAGCTAACGGGCACTTGGACTATGTATGTTCCAGAGCGGGCACTTGGATTATGTAGGTTGCCTAGCGGACATTTAGACTATGTAGGTTTCCTTGCGGGCATTTGGACTATGTAGGTTACCTAGCGGGCACTTGGACTATGTAGGTTCCCTAACGGGCACTTTGAGTATGTAGGTTCCCTAGCGGTCACGTGGACTATGTAGGCTCCCTAGAAGGCACTTGGACTATGTAGGTTAACTAGCGGGCACTTGGACTATGTAGGTTACCCAATGGGCACTTGGACTATCTAGGTTAACGAACGGACACTTGGATGATACTGGTTCCCTAGCCAGCACTAAGACTATTGGTTCCCTAACGGGCACTTGGACTATGTAGTTTCCCTAAAGGGCACTTGGACTATATAGGTTTCTATCGAGCACTTGGACTATGTAGGTTAACTAGCGGGCACATGGACTATCTAGGTTACCTAGCGGGCACTGAGACTATCTAGGTTACCTAGCGGGCACTTCGACTATGTAGGTTAACTAGAAGGCTCTTGGACTATGTAGGTTACCAGCGGGCACTTGGACTATCTAGGTAAACGAAAGTGCACTTGGGCTATGTAGGTAACCTAACGGGCACTTGGACTGTCTAGGTTACCTAGCGGGCACTTGGACTATCTAGGTTAACGAACGGGCACTTGGACTATGTAGGTTAACTAGCGGACACTTGTACTATCTAGATTAGCTAACGGGCAATTGGACTATCAAGGTTACCTAACGGGCACTTGGACTATGTATGTTACCTAGCGGGCAATTGGACTATCTAGGTTACCTAGCAGGCACTTTGACTATCTTGGTTAACTAAGGGGCACTTGAACTATGTAGGTAGCCAAGCGAGCACTTGGACTATGTAGGTTCCCTAGCGGGCGCTTGGACTATGTAGGTTCCCTAGCGGGTACTTGGACTGTCTAGGTTAACTAGCGGGCAATTGGACTGTCTAGGTTACCTAGTGGGCACTTGGACTATGTAGTTTACCTAGCGGGCACTTGGACTATGTAGGTTAACTAGCGGGCACTTGGACTATCTAGGTTACCTAGCGGGCACGTGGACTATGTACGTTCCTTAGCGGGCACTTGGGCTATCTACGTTACCTAGCGGGCACTTGGACTATGTAGGTTAACGAACGGGCACTTGGACTATGTAGGTAACCTAGTGGTCACTTGGACTGTCTAGGTTACCTAGCGGACACTTGGACTATATAGGTTATCTAGCGTGCACTAGGACTATCTAGGTTACCTAGCGGGCACTTGGATTATGTAGGTTGCCTAGCGGGCACTTGGACTATGTAGGTTAACTAGCGGGCACTTGGATTATCTAGGTTAACTAACAGGCACTTGAACTATGTATGTTCCATAGCGGACAATTGGACTATGTAGGTTCCTTAGCGGGCACTTGGATTATCTAGGTTCCCTAAAGGACACTTGGACTATGTAGGTTAACTAGCGGACAATTGGATGATCTAGGTTAACTAGCGGGTACTTGGACTATCTAGGTTAACTAGGGGTTCCTTGGACTACGTAGGTTAACTAGCGGACACTTGCACAATGTAGGTTACCTAGCGGGCACTTGGACTATCTAGGTTAACTAGCAGGCCCTTGGCTATCTAGGTTACCTAGCAGGCACTTGGACTATGTAGGTTAACTAGCGGGCATTTGCACTCTCTAGGTTACCTAGCGGGCAGTTGGACTATGTACCTTCCCTAGCGGGCACTTGGACTATCTATGTTAACTAGCGGGCACTTGGACTATGTAGGTTACCTAGCGGACACCTGCACTATGTAGGTTACCTAGCGGGCACTTGGACTATCTAGGTTAACTAGCGGGCCCTTGCACTATGTAGGTTAACTAGCGGGCCCATGGATTATGTAGGTTTACTAGGGGGCACTTGGATTATCTAGGTTAACTAGCGGGCACTTGGACTATGTAGGTTATCTAGCGGGCACTTGGACTATCTAGGTTACCTAGCAGGCACTTTGACTATCTAGGTTAACTAACGGGCACTTGGACTATGTAGGGTAACTAGCGGGCACTTGGACTGTCGAGGTTACCTAACGGGCACTTGGATTATCTAGGTTAACGAACGGGCACTTGGACTATGTAGGTTACCTAGCCACCACTTGGACTATCTAGGTTTCCTAACAGGCACTTGGACTATCTAGGTTCCCTAGCGGGCACTTGTACTATCTAGGTTACCTAGCTGGCACTTGGACTATGTAGGTCAACTAGCGGGCCCTTGGACTATCTAGGTTAGCTAACGGGCACTTGGACTATGTATGTTCCAGAGTGGGCACTTGGATTATGTAGGTTGCCTAGCGGACATTTAGACTATGCAGGTTTCCTTGCGGGCATTTCGACTAAGTAGGTTACCTAGCGGGCACTTGGACTATGTAGGTTCCCTAGCGGTCACGTGGACTATGTAGGCTCCCTAGAAGGCACTTGGACTATGTAGGTTAATTAGCAGGCACTTGGACTAACCAGGTTACCAGGCGGGCACTTGGACTATGTAGGTTACTCAATGGGCACTTGGACTATCTAGGTTAACGAACGGACACTTGGACTATGTGGGTTAGGTATCAGGCACTTGAACTATCTAGGTTACCTAGCAGGCACTTGGACTATGTAGGTTACCTAGCGGACACTTGGATGATTTAGGTTAACTAGCGGGCACTTGGACTATCTAGGTTAACTAGCAGGCCCTTGGACTATCTAGCTTTACTAGCGGGCACTTGGACTATCTAGGTTAACTAGCGGGCACTTGGACTATGTAGGTTAACTAGCGGGCACTTGAACACTCTAGGTTACCTAGCGGACACTTGTACTATGTACCTTCCCTAGCGGGCACTTGGACTATCTAGGTTACCTAGCAGGCACTTGGATTATGAAGGATCCCTAGCGGGCAATTGGACTATCTAGGTTACCTAGCTGGCACTTGGACTATGTAGGTTAACTAGCGGACACTTGCACGATCTAGGTCAACTTGCGGGCCCTTGCACTATGTAGGTTAACTAGCGGGCCCATGGATTATGTAGGTTTACTAGGGGGCACTTGGAACATCAAGGTTAACTAGCGGGCACTTGGACTATGTAGTTTCCCTAGCGAGCATTTGGACTATTTAGGTTGCCTAGCGGGCACTTGGACTATGTAGGTTACCTAGCAGGCACTTTGACTATCTAGGTTAACTAACGGGCACTTGGACTATGTAGGGTAACTAGCGGGCACTTGGACTGTCTAGGTTACCTAACGGGCACTTGGATTATCTAGGTTAACGAACGGGCACTTGGACTATGTAGGTTACCTAGCCACCACTTGGACTATCTAGGTTCCCTAGCGGGCACTTGTACTATCTAGGTTACCTAGCTGGCACTTGGACTATGTAGGTCAACTAGCGGGCCCTTGGACTATCTAGGTTAGCTAACGGGCACTTGGACTATGTATGTTCCAGAGCGGGCACTTGGATTATGTAGGTTGCCTAGCGGACATTTAGACTATGTAGGTTTCCTTGCGGGCATTTGGACTATGTAGGTTCCCTAGCGGGCACTTGGACTATGTAGGTTCCCTAACGGGCACTTTGAGTATGTAGGTTCCCTAGCGGTCACGTGGACTATGTAGGCTCCCTAGAAGGCACTTGGACTATGTAGGTTAACTAGCGGGCACTTGGACTATGTAGGTTACCCAATGGGCACTTGGACTATCTAGGTTAACGAACGGACACTTGGATGATACAGGTTCCCTAGCCAGCACTAAGACTATTGGTTCCCTAACGGGCACTTGGACTATGTAGTTTCCCTAAAGGGCACTTGGACTATATAGGTTTCTATCGGGCACTTGGACTATGTAGGTTAACTAGCGGGCACATGGACTATCTAGGTTACCTAGCGGGCACTGAGACTATCTAGGTTACCTAGCGGGCACTTCGACTATGTAGGTTAACTAGAAGGCTCTTGGACTATGTAGGTTACCAGCGGGCACTTGGACTATCTAGGTAAACGAAAGTGCACTTGGGCTATGTAGGTAACCTAACGGGCACTTGGACTGTCTAGGTTACCTAGCGGGCACTTGGACTATCTAGGTTAACGAACGGGCACTTGGACTATGTAGGTTAACTAGCGGACACTTGTACTATCTAGATTAGCTAACGGGCAATTGGACTATCAAGGTTACCTAACGGGCACTTGGACTATGTATGTTACCTAGCGGGCAATTGGACTATCTAGGTTACCTAGCAGGCACTTTGACTATCTTGTTTAACTAAGGGGCACTTGAACTATGTAGGTAGCCAAGCGAGCACTTGGACTATGTAGGTTCCCTAGCGGGCGCTTGGACTATGTAGGTTCCCTAGCGGGTACTTGGACTGTCTAGGTTAACTAGCGGGCAATTGGACTGTCTAGGTTACCTAGTGGGCACTTGGACTATGTAGTTTACCTAGCGGGCACTTGGACTATGTAGGTTAACTAGCGGGCACTTGGACTATCTAGGTTACCTAGCGGGCACGTGGACTATGTACGTTCCTTAGCGGGCACTTGGGCTATCTACGTTACCTAGCGGGCACTTGGACTATGTAGGTTAACGAACGGGCACTTGGACTATGTAGGTAACCTAGTGGTCACTTGGACTGTCTAGGTTACCTAGCGGACACTTGGACTATATAGGTTATCTAGCGTGCACTAGGACTATCTAGGTTACCTAGCGGGCACTTGGATTATGTAGGTTGCCTAGCGGGCACTTGGACTATGTAGGTTAACTAGCGGGCACTTGGATTATCTAGGTTAACTAACAGGCACTTGAACTATGTATGTTCCATAGCGGACAATTGGACTATGTAGGTTCCTTAGCGGGCACTTGGATTATCTAGGTTCCCTAAAGGACACTTGGACTATGTAGGTTAACTAGCGGACAATTGGATGATCTAGGTTAACTAGCGGGTACTTGGACTATCTAGGTTAACTAGGGGTTCCTTGGACTACGTAGGTTAACTAGCGGACACTTGCACAATGTAGGTTACCTAGCGGGCACTTGGACTATCTAGGTTAACTAGCAGGCCCTTGGCTATCTAGGTTACCTAGCAGGCACTTGGACTATGTAGGTTAACTAGCGGGCATTTGCACTCTCTAGGTTACCTAGCGGGCAGTTGGACTATGTACCTTCCCTAGCGGGCACTTGGACTATCTATGTTAACTAGCGGGCACTTGGACTATGTAGGTTACCTAGCGGACACCTGCACTATGTAGGTTACCTAGCGGGCACTTGGACTATCTAGGTTAACTAGCGGGCCCTTGCACTATGTAGGTTAACTAGCGGGCCCATGGATTATGTAGGTTTACTAGGGGGCACTTGGATTATCTAGGTTAACTAGCGGGCACTTGGACTATGTAGGTTATCTAGCGGGCACTTGGACTATCTAGG
Organism: Tenrec ecaudatus; assembly: GCF_050624435.1. Taxonomy (NCBI): domain Eukaryota; kingdom Metazoa; phylum Chordata; class Mammalia; order Afrosoricida; family Tenrecidae; genus Tenrec; species Tenrec ecaudatus. The sequence goes on from NC_134536.1 coordinate 145,833,980, forward strand.
TTACCTAGCAGGCACTTTGACTATCTAGGTTAACTAACGGGCACTTGGACTATGTAGGGTAACTAGCGGGCACTTGGACTGTCGAGGTTACCTAACGGGCACTTGGATTATCTAGGTTAACGAACGGGCACTTGGACTATGTAGGTTACCTAGCCACCACTTGGACTATCTAGGTTTCCTAACAGGCACTTGGACTATCTAGGTTCCCTAGCGGGCACTTGTACTATCTAGGTTACCTAGCTGGCACTTGGACTATGTAGGTCAACTAGCGGGCCCTTGGACTATCTAGGTTAGCTAACGGGCACTTGGACTATGTATGTTCCAGAGTGGGCACTTGGATTATGTAGGTTGCCTAGCGGACATTTAGACTATGCAGGTTTCCTTGCGGGCATTTCGACTAAGTAGGTTACCTAGCGGGCACTTGGACTATGTAGGTTCCCTAGCGGTCACGTGGACTATGTAGGCTCCCTAGAAGGCACTTGGACTATGTAGGTTAATTAGCAGGCACTTGGACTAACCAGGTTACCAGGCGGGCACTTGGACTATGTAGGTTACTCAATGGGCACTTGGACTATCTAGGTTAACGAACGGACACTTGGACTATGTGGGTTAGGTATCAGGCACTTGAACTATCTAGGTTACCTAGCAGGCACTTGGACTATGTAGGTTACCTAGCGGACACTTGGATGATTTAGGTTAACTAGCGGGCACTTGGACTATCTAGGTTAACTAGCAGGCCCTTGGACTATCTAGCTTTACTAGCGGGCACTTGGACTATCTAGGTTAACTAGCGGGCACTTGGACTATGTAGGTTAACTAGCGGGCACTTGAACACTCTAGGTTACCTAGCGGACACTTGTACTATGTACCTTCCCTAGCGGGCACTTGGACTATCTAGGTTACCTAGCAGGCACTTGGATTATGAAGGATCCCTAGCGGGCAATTGGACTATCTAGGTTACCTAGCTGGCACTTGGACTATGTAGGTTAACTAGCGGACACTTGCACGATCTAGGTCAACTTGCGGGCCCTTGCACTATGTAGGTTAACTAGCGGGCCCATGGATTATGTAGGTTTACTAGGGGGCACTTGGAACATCAAGGTTAACTAGCGGGCACTTGGACTATGTAGTTTCCCTAGCGAGCATTTGGACTATTTAGGTTGCCTAGCGGGCACTTGGACTATGTAGGTTACCTAGCAGGCACTTTGACTATCTAGGTTAACTAACGGGCACTTGGACTATGTAGGGTAACTAGCGGGCACTTGGACTGTCTAGGTTACCTAACGGGCACTTGGATTATCTAGGTTAACGAACGGGCACTTGGACTATGTAGGTTACCTAGCCACCACTTGGACTATCTAGGTTCCCTAGCGGGCACTTGTACTATCTAGGTTACCTAGCTGGCACTTGGACTATGTAGGTCAACTAGCGGGCCCTTGGACTATCTAGGTTAGCTAACGGGCACTTGGACTATGTATGTTCCAGAGCGGGCACTTGGATTATGTAGGTTGCCTAGCGGACATTTAGACTATGTAGGTTTCCTTGCGGGCATTTGGACTATGTAGGTTCCCTAGCGGGCACTTGGACTATGTAGGTTCCCTAACGGGCACTTTGAGTATGTAGGTTCCCTAGCGGTCACGTGGACTATGTAGGCTCCCTAGAAGGCACTTGGACTATGTAGGTTAACTAGCGGGCACTTGGACTATGTAGGTTACCCAATGGGCACTTGGACTATCTAGGTTAACGAACGGACACTTGGATGATACTGGTTCCCTAGCCAGCACTAAGACTATTGGTTCCCTAACGGGCACTTGGACTATGTAGTTTCCCTAAAGGGCACTTGGACTATATAGGTTTCTATCGAGCACTTGGACTATGTAGGTTAACTAGCGGGCACATGGACTATCTAGGTTACCTAGCGGGCACTGAGACTATCTAGGTTACCTAGCGGGCACTTCGACTATGTAGGTTAACTAGAAGGCTCTTGGACTATGTAGGTTACCAGCGGGCACTTGGACTATCTAGGTAAACGAAAGTGCACTTGGGCTATGTAGGTAACCTAACGGGCACTTGGACTGTCTAGGTTACCTAGCGGGCACTTGGACTATCTAGGTTAACGAACGGGCACTTGGACTATGTAGGTTAACTAGCGGACACTTGGACTATCTAGATTAGCTAACGGGCAATTGGACTATCAAGGTTACCTAACGGGCACTTGGACTATGTATGTTACCTAGCGGGCAATTGGACTATCTAGGTTACCTAGCAGGCACTTTGACTATCTTGGTTAACTAAGGGGCACTTGAACTATGTAGGTAGCCAAGCGAGCACTTGGACTATGTAGGTTCCCTAGCGGGCGCTTGGACTATGTAGGTTCCCTAGCGGGTACTTGGACTGTCTAGGTTAACTAGCGGGCAATTGGACTGTCTAGGTTACCTAGTGGGCACTTGGACTATGTAGTTTACCTAGCGGGCACTTGGACTATGTAGGTTAACTAGCGGGCACTTGGACTATCTAGGTTACCTAGCGGGCACGTGGACTATGTACGTTCCTTAGCGGGCACTTGGGCTATCTACGTTACCTAGCGGGCACTTGGACTATGTAGGTTAACGAACGGGCACTTGGACTATGTAGGTAACCTAGTGGTCACTTGGACTGTCTAGGTTACCTAGCGGACACTTGGACTATATAGGTTATCTAGCGTGCACTAGGACTATCTAGGTTACCTAGCGGGCACTTGGATTATGTAGGTTGCCTAGCGGGCACTTGGACTATGTAGGTTAACTAGCGGGCACTTGGATTATCTAGGTTAACTAACAGGCACTTGAACTATGTATGTTCCATAGCGGACAATTGGACTATGTAGGTTCCTTAGCGGGCACTTGGATTATCTAGGTTCCCTAAAGGACACTTGGACTATGTAGGTTAACTAGCGGACAATTGGATGATCTAGGTTAACTAGCGGGTACTTGGACTATCTAGGTTAACTAGGGGTTCCTTGGACTACGTAGGTTAACTAGCGGACACTTGCACAATGTAGGTTACCTAGCGGGCACTTGGACTATCTAGGTTAACTAGCAGGCCCTTGGCTATCTAGGTTACCTAGCAGGCACTTGGACTATGTAGGTTAACTAGCGGGCATTTGCACTCTCTAGGTTACCTAGCGGGCAGTTGGACTATGTACCTTCCCTAGCGGGCACTTGGACTATCTATGTTAACTAGCGGGCACTTGGACTATGTAGGTTACCTAGCGGACACCTGCACTATGTAGGTTACCTAGCGGGCACTTGGACTATCTAGGTTAACTAGCGGGCCCTTGCACTATGTAGGTTAACTAGCGGGCCCATGGATTATGTAGGTTTACTAGGGGGCACTTGGATTATCTAGGTTAACTAGCGGGCACTTGGACTATGTAGGTTATCTAGCGGGCACTTGGACTATCTAGGTTACCTAGCAGGCACTTTGACTATCTAGGTTAACTAACGGGCACTTGGACTATGTAGGGTAACTAGCGGGCACTTGGACTGTCGAGGTTACCTAACGGGCACTTGGATTATCTAGGTTAACGAACGGGCACTTGGACTATGTAGGTTACCTAGCCACCACTTGGACTATCTAGGTTTCCTAACAGGCACTTGGACTATCTAGGTTCCCTAGCGGGCACTTGTACTATCTAGGTTACCTAGCTGGCACTTGGACTATGTAGGTCAACTAGCGGGCCCTTGGACTATCTAGGTTAGCTAACGGGCACTTGGACTATGTATGTTCCAGAGTGGGCACTTGGATTATGTAGGTTGCCTAGCGGACATTTAGACTATGCAGGTTTCCTTGCGGGCATTTCGACTAAGTAGGTTACCTAGCGGGCACTTGGACTATGTAGGTTCCCTAGCGGTCACGTGGACTATGTAGGCTCCCTAGAAGGCACTTGGACTATGTAGGTTAATTAGCAGGCACTTGGACTAACCAGGTTACCAGGCGGGCACTTGGACTATGTAGGTTACTCAATGGGCACTTGGACTATCTAGGTTAACGAACGGACACTTGGACTATGTGGGTTAGGTATCAGGCACTTGAACTATCTAGGTTACCTAGCAGGCACTTGGACTATGTAGGTTACCTAGCGGACACTTGGATGATTTAGGTTAACTAGCGGGCACTTGGACTATCTAGGTTAACTAGCAGGCCCTTGGACTATCTAGCTTTACTAGCGGGCACTTGGACTATCTAGGTTAACTAGCGGGCACTTGGACTATGTAGGTTAACTAGCGGGCACTTGAACACTCTAGGTTACCTAGCGGACACTTGTACTATGTACCTTCCCTAGCGGGCACTTGGACTATCTAGGTTACCTAGCAGGCACTTGGATTATGAAGGATCCCTAGCGGGCAATTGGACTATCTAGGTTACCTAGCTGGCACTTGGACTATGTAGGTTAACTAGCGGACACTTGCACGATCTAGGTCAACTAGCGGGCCCTTGCACTATGTAGGTTAACTAGCGGGCCCATGGATTATGTAGGTTTACTAGGGGGCACTTGGAACATCAAGGTTAACTAGCGGGCACTTGGACTATGTAGTTTCCCTAGCGAGCATTTGGACTATTTAGGTTGCCTAGCGGGCACTTGGACTATGTAGGTTACCTAGCAGGCACTTTGACTATCTAGGTTAACTAACGGGCACTTGGACTATGTAGGGTAACTAGCGGGCACTTGGACTGTCTAGGTTACCTAACGGGCACTTGGATTATCTAGGTTAACGAACGGGCACTTGGACTATGTAGGTTACCTAGCCACCACTTGGACTATCTAGGTTCCCTAGCGGGCACTTGTACTATCTAGGTTACCTAGCTGGCACTTGGACTATGTAGGTCAACTAGCGGGCCCTTGGACTATCTAGGTTAGCTAACGGGCACTTGGACTATGTATGTTCCAGAGCGGGCACTTGGATTATGTAGGTTGCCTAGCGGACATTTAGACTATGTAGGTTTCCTTGCGGGCATTTGGACTATGTAGGTTCCCTAGCGGGCACTTGGACTATGTAGGTTCCCTAACGGGCACTTTGAGTATGTAGGTTCCCTAGCGGTCACGTGGACTATGTAGGCTCCCTAGAAGGCACTTGGACTATGTAGGTTAACTAGCGGGCACTTGGACTATGTAGGTTACCCAATGGGCACTTGGACTATCTAGGTTAACGAACGGACACTTGGATGATACAGGTTCCCTAGCCAGCACTAAGACTATTGGTTCCCTAACGGGCACTTGGACTATGTAGTTTCCCTAAAGGGCACTTGGACTATATAGGTTTCTATCGGGCACTTGGACTATGTAGGTTAACTAGCGGGCACATGGACTATCTAGGTTACCTAGCGGGCACTGAGACTATCTAGGTTACCTAGCGGGCACTTCGACTATGTAGGTTAACTAGAAGGCTCTTGGACTATGTAGGTTACCAGCGGGCACTTGGACTATCTAGGTAAACGAAAGTGCACTTGGGCTATGTAGGTAACCTAACGGGCACTTGGACTGTCTAGGTTACCTAGCGGGCACTTGGACTATCTAGGTTAACGAACGGGCACTTGGACTATGTAGGTTAACTAGCGGACACTTGTACTATCTAGATTAGCTAACGGGCAATTGGACTATCAAGGTTACCTAACGGGCACTTGGACTATGTATGTTACCTAGCGGGCAATTGGACTATCTAGGTTACCTAGCAGGCACTTTGACTATCTTGGTTAACTAAGGGGCACTTGAACTATGTAGGTAGCCAAGCGAGCACTTGGACTATGTAGGTTCCCTAGCGGGCGCTTGGACTATGTAGGTTCCCTAGCGGGTACTTGGACTGTCTAGGTTAACTAGCGGGCAATTGGACTGTCTAGGTTACCTAGTGGGCACTTGGACTATGTAGTTTACCTAGCGGGCACTTGGACTATGTAGGTTAACTAGCGGGCACTTGGACTATCTAGGTTACCTAGCGGGCACGTGGACTATGTACGTTCCTTAGCGGGCACTTGGGCTATCTACGTTACCTAGCGGGCACTTGGACTATGTAGGTTAACGAACGGGCACTTGGACTATGTAGGTAACCTAGTGGTCACTTGGACTGTCTAGGTTACCTAGCGGACACTTGGACTATATAGGTTATCTAGCGTGCACTAGGACTATCTAGGTTACCTAGCGGGCACTTGGATTATGTAGGTTGCCTAGCGGGCACTTGGACTATGTAGGTTAACTAGCGGGCACTTGGATTATCTAGGTTAACTAACAGGCACTTGAACTATGTATGTTCCATAGCGGACAATTGGACTATGTAGGTTCCTTAGCGGGCACTTGGATTATCTAGGTTCCCTAAAGGACACTTGGACTATGTAGGTTAACTAGCGGACAATTGGATGATCTAGGTTAACTAGCGGGTACTTGGACTATCTAGGTTAACTAGGGGTTCCTTGGACTACGTAGGTTAACTAGCGGACACTTGCACAATGTAGGTTACCTAGCGGGCACTTGGACTATCTAGGTTAACTAGCAGGCCCTTGGCTATCTAGGTTACCTAGCAGGCACTTGGACTATGTAGGTTAACTAGCGGGCATTTGCACTCTCTAGGTTACCTAGCGGGCAGTTGGACTATGTACCTTCCCTAGCGGGCACTTGGACTATCTATGTTAACTAGCGGGCACTTGGACTATGTAGGTTACCTAGCGGACACCTGCACTATGTAGGTTACCTAGCGGGCACTTGGACTATCTAGGTTAACTAGCGGGCCCTTGCACTATGTAGGTTAACTAGCGGGCCCATGGATTATGTAGGTTTACTAGGGGGCACTTGGATTATCTAGGTTAACTAGCGGGCACTTGGACTATGTAGGTTATCTAGCGGGCACTTGGACTATCTAGGTTACCTAGCAGGCACTTTGACTATCTAGGTTAACTAACGGGCACTTGGACTATGTAGGGTAACTAGCGGGCACTTGGACTGTCGAGGTTACCTAACGGGCACTTGGATTATCTAGGTTAACGAACGGGCACTTGGACTATGTAGGTTACCTAGCCACCACTTGGACTATCTAGGTTTCCTAACAGGCACTTGGACTATCTAGGTTCCCTAGCGGGCACTTGTACTATCTAGGTTACCTAGCTGGCACTTGGACTATGTAGGTCAACTAGCGGGCCCTTGGACTATCTAGGTTAGCTAACGGGCACTTGGACTATGTATGTTCCAGAGTGGGCACTTGGATTATGTAGGTTGCCTAGCGGACATTTAGACTATGCAGGTTTCCTTGCGGGCATTTCGACTAAGTAGGTTACCTAGCGGGCACTTGGACTATGTAGGTTCCCTAGCGGTCACGTGGACTATGTAGGCTCCCTAGAAGGCACTTGGACTATGTAGGTTAATTAGCAGGCACTTGGACTAACCAGGTTACCAGGCGGGCACTTGGACTATGTAGGTTACTCAATGGGCACTTGGACTATCTAGGTTAACGAACGGACACTTGGACTATGTGGGTTAGGTATCAGGCACTTGAACTATCTAGGTTACCTAGCAGGCACTTGGACTATGTAGGTTACCTAGCGGACACTTGGATGATTTAGGTTAACTAGCGGGCACTTGGACTATCTAGGTTAACTAGCAGGCCCTTGGACTATCTAGCTTTACTAGCGGGCACTTGGACTATCTAGGTTAACTAGCGGGCACTTGGACTATGTAGGTTAACTAGCGGGCACTTGAACACTCTAGGTTACCTAGCGGACACTTGTACTATGTACCTTCCCTAGCGGGCACTTGGACTATCTAGGTTACCTAGCAGGCACTTGGATTATGAAGGATCCCTAGCGGGCAATTGGACTATCTAGGTTACCTAGCTGGCACTTGGACTATGTAGGTTAACTAGCGGACACTTGCACGATCTAGGTCAACTAGCGGGCCCTTGCACTATGTAGGTTAACTAGCGGGCCCATGGATTATGTAGGTTTACTAGGGGGCACTTGGAACATCAAGGTTAACTAGCGGGCACTTGGACTATGTAGTTTCCCTAGCGAGCATTTGGACTATTTAGGTTGCCTAGCGGGCACTTGGACTATGTAGGTTACCTAGCAGGCACTTTGACTATCTAGGTTAACTAACGGGCACTTGGACTATGTAGGGTAACTAGCGGGCACTTGGACTGTCTAGGTTACCTAACGGGCACTTGGATTATCTAGGTTAACGAACGGGCACTTGGACTATGTAGGTTACCTAGCCACCACTTGGACTATCTAGGTTCCCTAGCGGGCACTTGTACTATCTAGGTTACCTAGCTGGCACTTGGACTATGTAGGTCAACTAGCGGGCCCTTGGACTATCTAGGTTAGCTAACGGGCACTTGGACTATGTATGTTCCAGAGCGGGCACTTGGATTATGTAGGTTGCCTAGCGGACATTTAGACTATGTAGGTTTCCTTGCGGGCATTTGGACTATGTAGGTTCCCTAGCGGGCACTTGGACTATGTAGGTTCCCTAACGGGCACTTTGAGTATGTAGGTTCCCTAGCGGTCACGTGGACTATGTAGGCTCCCTAGAAGGCACTTGGACTATGTAGGTTAACTAGCGGGCACTTGGACTATGTAGGTTACCCAATGGGCACTTGGACTATCTAGGTTAACGAACGGACACTTGGATGATACAGGTTCCCTAGCCAGCACTAAGACTATTGGTTCCCTAACGGGCACTTGGACTATGTAGTTTCCCTAAAGGGCACTTGGACTATATAGGTTTCTATCGGGCACTTGGACTATGTAGGTTAACTAGCGGGCACATGGACTATCTAGGTTACCTAGCGGGCACTGAGACTATCTAGGTTACCTAGCGGGCACTTCGACTATGTAGGTTAACTAGAAGGCTCTTGGACTATGTAGGTTACCAGCGGGCACTTGGACTATCTAGGTAAACGAAAGTGCACTTGGGCTATGTAGGTAACCTAACGGGCACTTGGACTGTCTAGGTTACCTAGCGGGCACTTGGACTATCTAGGTTAACGAACGGGCACTTGGACTATGTAGGTTAACTAGCGGACACTTGGACTATCTAGATTAGCTAACGGGCAATTGGACTATCAAGGTTACCTAACGGGCACTTGGACTATGTATGTTACCTAGCGGGCAATTGGACTATCTAGGTTACCTAGCAGGCACTTTGACTATCTTGGTTAACTAAGGGGCACTTGAACTATGTAGGTTGCCAAGCGAGCACTTGGACTATGTAGGTTCCCTAGCGGGCGCTTGGACTATGTAGGTTCCCTAGCGGGTACTTGGACTGTCTAGGTTAACTAGCGGGCAATTGGACTGTCTAGGTTACCTAGTGGGCACTTGGACTATGTAGTTTACCTAGCAGGCACTTGGACTATGTAGGTTAACTAGCGGGCACTTGGACTATCTAGGTTACCTAGCGGGCACTTGGACTATGTACGTTCCTTAGCGGGCACTTGGGCTATCTACGTTACCTAGCGGGCACTTGGACTATGTAGGTTAACGAACGGGCACTTGGACTATGTAGGTAACCTAGTGGTCACTTGGACTGTCTAGGTTACCTAGCGGACACTTGGACTATGTAGGTTAACTAGCGTGCACTAGGACTATCTAGGTTACCTAGCGGGCACTTGGATTATGTAGGTTGCCTAGCAGGCACTTGGACTATGTAGGTTAACTAGCGGGCACTTGGATTATCTAGGTTAACTAACAGGCACTTGAACTATGTATGTCCCAGAGCGGACAATTGGACTATGTAGGTTCCTTAGCGGGCACTTGGATTATCTAGGTTCCCTAAAGGACAATTGGACTATGTAGGTTAACTAGCGGACAATTGGATGATCTAGGTTAACTAGCGGGTACTTGGACTATCTAGGTTAACTAGGGGTTCCTTGGACTACGTAGGTTAACTAGCGGACACTTGCACAATGTAGGTTACCTAGCGGGCACTTGGACTATCTAGGTTAACTAGCAGGCCCTTGGCTATCTAGGTTACCTAGCAGGCACTTGGACTATGTAGGTTAACTATCGGGCATTTGCACTCTCTAGGTTACCTAGCGGGCAGTTGGACTATGTACCTTCCCTAGCGGGCACTTGGACTATCTATGTTAACTAGCGGGCACTTGGACTATGTAGGTTACCTAGCGGACACCTGCACTATGTAGGTTACCTAGCGGGCACTTGGACTATCTAGGTTAACTAGCGGGCCCTTGCACTATGTAGGTTAACTAGTGGGCCCATGGATTATGTAGGTTTACTAGGGGGCACTTGGAGTATCTAGGTTAACTAGCGGGCACTTGGACTATGTAGTTTCCCTAGCGGACATTTGGACTATTTAGGTTACCTAGCGGGCACTTGGACTATGTAGGTTATCTAGCGGACACTTGGACTATCTAGGTTACCTAGCAGGCACTTTGACAATCTAGGTTAACTAACGGGCACTTGGACTATTTAGGGTAACTAGCGGGCACTTGGACTGTCTAGGTTACCTAACGGGCACTTGGATTATCTAGGTTAACGAACGGGCACTTGGACTATGTAGGTTACCTAGCCACCACTTGGACTATCTAGGTTACCTAACAGGCACTTGGACTATCTAGGTTCCCTAGCGGGCACTTGTACTATCTAGGTTACCTAGCTGGCACTTGGACTATGTAGGTCAACTAGCGGGCCCTTGGACTATCTAGGTTAGCTAACGGGCACTTGGACTATGTATGTTCCAGAGTGGGCACTTGGATTATGTAGGTTGCCTAGCGGACATTTAGACTATGTAGGTTTCCTTGCGGGCATTTGGACTATGTAGGTTACCTAGCGGGCACTTGGACTATGTAGGTTCCCTAGCGGTCACGTGGACTATGTAGGCTCCCTAGAAGGCACTTGGACTATGTAGGTTAACTAGCAGGCACTTGGACTAACCAGGTTACCAGGCGGGCACTTGGACTATGTAGGTTACTCAATGGGCACTTGGACTATCTAGGTTAACGAACGGACACTTGGACTATGTGGGTTAAGTATCAGGCACTTGAACTATCTAGGTTACCTAGCAGGCACTTGGACTATGTAGGTTACCTAGCGGACACTTGGATGATTTAGGTTAACTAGCGGGCACTTGGACTATCTAGGTTAACTAGCAGGCCCTTGGACTATCTAGCTTTACTAGCGGGCACTTGGACTATCTAGGTTAACTAGCGGGCACTTGGACTATGTAGGTTAACTAGCGGGCACTTGAACTCTCTAGGTTACCTAGCGGACACTTGTACTATGTACCTTCCCTAGCGGGCACTTGGACTATCTAGGTTACCTAGCAGGCACTTGGATTATGAAGGATCCCTAGCGGACAATTGGACTATCTAGGTTACCTAGCTGGCACTTGGACTATGTAGGTTAACTAGCGGACACTTGGACTATCTAGGTTACCTAGCGGGCACGTGGACTATGTACGTTCCTTAGCGGGCACTTGGGCTATCTACGTTACCTAGCGGGCACTTGGACTATGTAGGTTAACGAACGGGCACTTGGACTATGTAGGTAACCTAGTGGTCACTTGGACTGTCTAGGTTACCTAGCGGACACTTGGACTATATAGGTTATCTAGCGTGCACTAGGACTATCTAGGTTACCTAGCGGGCACTTGGATTATGTAGGTTGCCTAGCGGGCACTTGGACTATGTAGGTTAACTAGCGGGCACTTGGATTATCTAGGTTAACTAACAGGCACTTGAACTATGTATGTTCCATAGCGGACAATTGGACTATGTAGGTTCCTTAGCGGGCACTTGGATTATCTAGGTTCCCTAAAGGACACTTGGACTATGTAGGTTAACTAGCGGACAATTGGATGATCTAGGTTAACTAGCGGGTACTTGGACTATCTAGGTTAACTAGGGGTTCCTTGGACTACGTAGGTTAACTAGCGGACACTTGCACAATGTAGGTTACCTAGCGGGCACTTGGACTATCTAGGTTAACTAGCAGGCCCTTGGCTATCTAGGTTACCTAGCAGGCACTTGGACTATGTAGGTTAACTAGCGGGCATTTGCACTCTCTAGGTTACCTAGCGGGCAGTTGGACTATGTACCTTCCCTAGCGGGCACTTGGACTATCTATGTTAACTAGCGGGCACTTGGACTATGTAGGTTACCTAGCGGACACCTGCACTATGTAGGTTACCTAGCGGGCACTTGGACTATCTAGGTTAACTAGCGGGCCCTTGCACTATGTAGGTTAACTAGCGGGCCCATGGATTATGTAGGTTTACTAGGGGGCACTTGGATTATCTAGGTTAACTAGCGGGCACTTGGACTATGTAGGTTATCTAGCGGGCACTTGGACTATCTAGGTTACCTAGCAGGCACTTTGACTATCTAGGTTAACTAACGGGCACTTGGACTATGTAGGGTAACTAGCGGGCACTTGGACTGTCGAGGTTACCTAACGGGCACTTGGATTATCTAGGTTAACGAACGGGCACTTGGACTATGTAGGTTACCTAGCCACCACTTGGACTATCTAGGTTTCCTAACAGGCACTTGGACTATCTAGGTTCCCTAGCGGGCACTTGTACTATCTAGGTTACCTAGCTGGCACTTGGACTATGTAGGTCAACTAGCGGGCCCTTGGACTATCTAGGTTAGCTAACGGGCACTTGGACTATGTATGTTCCAGAGTGGGCACTTGGATTATGTAGGTTGCCTAGCGGACATTTAGACTATGCAGGTTTCCTTGCGGGCATTTCGACTAAGTAGGTTACCTAGCGGGCACTTGGACTATGTAGGTTCCCTAGCGGTCACGTGGACTATGTAGGCTCCCTAGAAGGCACTTGGACTATGTAGGTTAATTAGCAGGCACTTGGACTAACCAGGTTACCAGGCGGGCACTTGGACTATGTAGGTTACTCAATGGGCACTTGGACTATCTAGGTTAACGAACGGACACTTGGACTATGTGGGTTAGGTATCAGGCACTTGAACTATCTAGGTTACCTAGCAGGCACTTGGACTATGTAGGTTACCTAGCGGACACTTGGATGATTTAGGTTAACTAGCGGGCACTTGGACTATCTAGGTTAACTAGCAGGCCCTTGGACTATCTAGCTTTACTAGCGGGCACTTGGACTATCTAGGTTAACTAGCGGGCACTTGGACTATGTAGGTTAACTAGCGGGCACTTGAACACTCTAGGTTACCTAGCGGACACTTGTACTATGTACCTTCCCTAGCGGGCACTTGGACTATCTAGGTTACCTAGCAGGCACTTGGATTATGAAGGATCCCTAGCGGGCAATTGGACTATCTAGGTTACCTAGCTGGCACTTGGACTATGTAGGTTAACTAGCGGACACTTGCACGATCTAGGTCAACTTGCGGGCCCTTGCACTATGTAGGTTAACTAGCGGGCCCATGGATTATGTAGGTTTACTAGGGGGCACTTGGAACATCAAGGTTAACTAGCGGGCACTTGGACTATGTAGTTTCCCTAGCGAGCATTTGGACTATTTAGGTTGCCTAGCGGGCACTTGGACTATGTAGGTTACCTAGCAGGCACTTTGACTATCTAGGTTAACTAACGGGCACTTGGACTATGTAGGGTAACTAGCGGGCACTTGGACTGTCTAGGTTACCTAACGGGCACTTGGATTATCTAGGTTAACGAACGGGCACTTGGACTATGTAGGTTACCTAGCCACCACTTGGACTATCTAGGTTCCCTAGCGGGCACTTGTACTATCTAGGTTACCTAGCTGGCACTTGGACTATGTAGGTCAACTAGCGGGCCCTTGGACTATCTAGGTTAGCTAACGGGCACTTGGACTATGTATGTTCCAGAGCGGGCACTTGGATTATGTAGGTTGCCTAGCGGACATTTAGACTATGTAGGTTTCCTTGCGGGCATTTGGACTATGTAGGTTCCCTAGCGGGCACTTGGACTATGTAGGTTCCCTAACGGGCACTTTGAGTATGTAGGTTCCCTAGCGGTCACGTGGACTATGTAGGCTCCCTAGAAGGCACTTGGACTATGTAGGTTAACTAGCGGGCACTTGGACTATGTAGGTTACCCAATGGGCACTTGGACTATCTAGGTTAACGAACGGACACTTGGATGATACAGGTTCCCTAGCCAGCACTAAGACTATTGGTTCCCTAACGGGCACTTGGACTATGTAGTTTCCCTAAAGGGCACTTGGACTATATAGGTTTCTATCGGGCACTTGGACTATGTAGGTTAACTAGCGGGCACATGGACTATCTAGGTTACCTAGCGGGCACTGAGACTATCTAGGTTACCTAGCGGGCACTTCGACTATGTAGGTTAACTAGAAGGCTCTTGGACTATGTAGGTTACCAGCGGGCACTTGGACTATCTAGGTAAACGAAAGTGCACTTGGGCTATGTAGGTAACCTAACGGGCACTTGGACTGTCTAGGTTACCTAGCGGGCACTTGGACTATCTAGGTTAACGAACGGGCACTTGGACTATGTAGGTTAACTAGCGGACACTTGGACTATCTAGATTAGCTAACGGGCAATTGGACTATCAAGGTTACCTAACGGGCACTTGGACTATGTATGTTACCTAGCGGGCAATTGGACTATCTAGGTTACCTAGCAGGCACTTTGACTATCTTGGTTAACTAAGGGGCACTTGAACTATGTAGGTTGCCAAGCGAGCACTTGGACTATGTAGGTTCCCTAGCGGGCGCTTGGACTATGTAGGTTCCCTAGCGGGTACTTGGACTGTCTAGGTTAACTAGCGGGCAATTGGACTGTCTAGGTTACCTAGTGGGCACTTGGACTATGTAGTTTACCTAGCAGGCACTTGGACTATGTAGGTTAACTAGCGGGCACTTGGACTATCTAGGTTACCTAGCGGGCACTTGGACTATGTACGTTCCTTAGCGGGCACTTGGGCTATCTACGTTACCTAGCGGGCACTTGGACTATGTAGGTTAACGAACGGGCACTTGGACTATGTAGGTAACCTAGTGGTCACTTGGACTGTCTAGGTTACCTAGCGGACACTTGGACTATGTAGGTTAACTAGCGTGCACTAGGACTATCTAGGTTACCTAGCGGGCACTTGGATTATGTAGGTTGCCTAGCAGGCACTTGGACTATGTAGGTTAACTAGCGGGCACTTGGATTATCTAGGTTAACTAACAGGCACTTGAACTATGTATGTCCCAGAGCGGACAATTGGACTATGTAGGTTCCTTAGCGGGCACTTGGATTATCTAGGTTCCCTAAAGGACAATTGGACTATGTAGGTTAACTAGCGGACAATTGGATGATCTAGGTTAACTAGCGGGTACTTGGACTATCTAGGTTAACTAGGGGTTCCTTGGACTACGTAGGTTAACTAGCGGACACTTGCACAATGTAGGTTACCTAGCGGGCACTTGGACTATCTAGGTTAACTAGCAGGCCCTTGGCTATCTAGGTTACCTAGCAGGCACTTGGACTATGTAGGTTAACTATCGGGCATTTGCACTCTCTAGGTTACCTAGCGGGCAGTTGGACTATGTACCTTCCCTAGCGGGCACTTGGACTATCTATGTTAACTAGCGGGCACTTGGACTATGTAGGTTACCTAGCGGACACCTGCACTATGTAGGTTACCTAGCGGGCACTTGGACTATCTAGGTTAACTAGCGGGCCCTTGCACTATGTAGGTTAACTAGTGGGCCCATGGATTATGTAGGTTTACTAGGGGGCACTTGGAGTATCTAGGTTAACTAGCGGGCACTTGGACTATGTAGTTTCCCTAGCGGACATTTGGACTATTTAGGTTACCTAGCGGGCACTTGGACTATGTAGGTTATCTAGCGGACACTTGGACTATCTAGGTTACCTAGCAGGCACTTTGACAATCTAGGTTAACTAACGGGCACTTGGACTATTTAGGGTAACTAGCGGGCACTTGGACTGTCTAGGTTACCTAACGGGCACTTGGATTATCTAGGTTAACGAACGGGCACTTGGACTATGTAGGTTACCTAGCCACCACTTGGACTATCTAGGTTACCTAACAGGCACTTGGACTATCTAGGTTCCCTAGCGGGCACTTGTACTATCTAGGTTACCTAGCTGGCACTTGGACTATGTAGGTCAACTAGCGGGCCCTTGGACTATCTAGGTTAGCTAACGGGCACTTGGACTATGTATGTTCCAGAGTGGGCACTTGGATTATGTAGGTTGCCTAGCGGACATTTAGACTATGTAGGTTTCCTTGCGGGCATTTGGACTATGTAGGTTACCTAGCGGGCACTTGGACTATGTAGGTTCCCTAGCGGTCACGTGGACTATGTAGGCTCCCTAGAAGGCACTTGGACTATGTAGGTTAACTAGCAGGCACTTGGACTAACCAGGTTACCAGGCGGGCACTTGGACTATGTAGGTTACTCAATGGGCACTTGGACTATCTAGGTTAACGAACGGACACTTGGACTATGTGGGTTAAGTATCAGGCACTTGAACTATCTAGGTTACCTAGCAGGCACTTGGACTATGTAGGTTACCTAGCGGACACTTGGATGATTTAGGTTAACTAGCGGGCACTTGGACTATCTAGGTTAACTAGC
Source organism: Tenrec ecaudatus (assembly GCF_050624435.1). Lineage (NCBI taxonomy): Eukaryota > Metazoa > Chordata > Mammalia > Afrosoricida > Tenrecidae > Tenrec > Tenrec ecaudatus. The sequence goes on from NC_134536.1 coordinate 145,850,556, forward strand.
AGGCCCTTGGACTATCTAGCTTTACTAGCGGGCACTTGGACTATCTAGGTTAACTAGCGGGCACTTGGACTATGTAGGTTAACTAGCGGGCACTTGAACTCTCTAGGTTACCTAGCGGACACTTGTACTATGTACCTTCCCTAGCGGGCACTTGGACTATCTAGGTTAACTAGCGGGCCCTTGCACTATGTAGGTTAACTAGCGGGCCCATGGATTATGTAGGTTTACTAGGGGGCACTTGGAACATCAAGGTTAACTAGCGGGCACTTGGACTATGTAGTTTCCCTAGCGAGCATTTGGACTATTTAGGTTGCCTAGCGGGCACTTGGACTATGTAGGTTACCTAGCAGGCACTTTGACTATCTAGGTTAACTAACGGGCACTTGGACTATGTAGGGTAACTAGCGGGCACTTGGACTGTCTATGTTACCTAACGGGCACTTGGATTATCTAGGTTAACGAACGGGCACTTGGACTATGTAGGTTACCTAGCCACCACTTGGACTATCTAGGTTCACTAGCGGGCACTTGTACTATCTAGGTTACCTAGCTGGCACTTGGACTATGTAGGTCAACTAGCGGGCCCTTGGACTATCTAGGTTAGCTAACGGGCACTTGGACTATGTATGTTCCAGAGCGGGCACTTGGATTATGTAGGTTGCCTAGCGGACATTTAGACTATGTAGGTTTCCTTGCGGGCATTTGGACTATGTAGGTTACCTAGCGGGCACTTGGACTATGTAGGTTCCCTAACGGGCACTTTGAGTATGTAGGTTCCCTAGCGGTCACGTGGACTATGTAGGCTCCCTAGAAGGCACTTGGACTATGTAGGTTAACTAGCGGGCACTTGGACTATGTAGGTTACCCAATGGGCACTTGGACTATCTAGGTTAACGAACGGACACTTGAATGATACAGGTTCCCTAGCCAGCACTAAGACTATTGGTTCCCTAACGGGCACTTGGACTATGTAGTTTCCCTAAAGGGCACTTGGACTATATAGGTTTCTATCGGGCACTTGGACTATGTAGGTTAACTAGCGGGCACATGGACTATCTAGGTTACCTAGCGGGCACTGAGACTATCTAGGTTACCTAGCGGGCACTTCGACTATGTAGGTTAACTAGAAGGCTCTTGGACTATGTAGGTTACCAGCGGGCACTTGGACTATCTAGGTAAACGAAAGTGCACTTGGGCTATGTAGGTAACCTAACGGGCACTTGGACTGTCTAGGTTACCTAGCGGGCACTTGGACTATCTAGGTTAACGAACGGGCACTTGGACTATGTAGGTTAACTAGCGGACACTTGGACTATCTAGATTAGCTAACGGGCAATTGGACTATCAAGGTTACCTAACGGGCACTTGGACTATGTATGTTACCTAGCGGGCAATTGGACTATCTAGGTTACCTAGCAGGCACTTTGACTATCTTGGTTAACTAAGGGGCACTTGAACTATGTAGGTTGCCAAGCGAGCACTTGGACTATGTAGGTTCCCTAGCGGGCGCTTGGACTATGTAGGTTCCCTAGCGGGTACTTGGACTGTCTAGGTTAACTAGCGGGCAATTGGACTGTCTAGGTTACCTAGTGGGCACTTGGACTATGTAGTTTACCTAGCAGGCACTTGGACTATGTAGGTTAACTAGCGGGCACTTGGACTATCTAGGTTACCTAGCGGGCACTTGGACTATGTACGTTCCTTAGCGGGCACTTGGGCTATCTACGTTACCTAGCGGGCACTTGGACTATGTAGGTTAACGAACGGGCACTTGGACTATGTAGGTAACCTAGTGGTCACTTGGACTGTCTAGGTTACCTAGCGGACACTTGGACTATGTAGGTTAACTAGCGTGCACTAGGACTATCTAGGTTACCTAGCGGGCACTTGGATTATGTAGGTTGCCTAGCGGGCACTTGGACTATGTAGGTTAACTAGCGGGCACTTGGATTATCTAGGTTAACTAACAGGCACTTGAACTATGTATGTCCCAGAGCGGACAATTGGACTATGTAGGTTCCTTAGCGGGCACTAGGATTATCTAGGTTCCCTAAAGGACACTTGGACTATGTAGGTTAACTAGCGGACAATTGGATGATCTAGGTTAACTAGCGGGTACTTGGACTATCTAGGTTAACTAGGGGTTCCTTGGACTACGTAGGTTAACTAGCGGACACTTGCACAATGTAGGTTACCTAGCAGGCCCTTGGCTATCTAGGTTACCTAGCAGGCACTTGGACTATGTAGGTTAACTATCGGGCATTTGCACTCTCTAGGTTACCTAGCGGGCAGTTGGACTATGTACCTTCCCTAGCGGGCACTTGGACTATCTATGTTAACTAGAGGGCACTTGGACTATGTAGGTTACCTAGCGGACACCTGCACTATGTAGGTTACCTAGCGGGCACTTGGACTATCTAGGTTAACTAGCGGGCCCTTGCACTATGTAGGTTAACTAGCGGGCCCATGGATTATGTAGGTTTACTAGGGGGCACTTGGAGTATCTAGGTTAACTAGCGGGCACTTGGACTATGTAGTTTCCCTAGCGGACATTTGGACTATTTAGGTTACCTAGCGGGCACTTGGACTATGTAGGTTATCTAGCGGGCACTTGGACTATCTAGGTTACCTAGCAGGCACTTTGACAATCTAGGTTAACTAACGGGCACTTGGACTATGTAGGGTAACTAGCGGGCACTTGGACTGTCTAGGTTACCTAACGGGCACTTGGATTATCTAGGTTAACGAACGGGCACTTGGACTATGTAGGTTACCTAGCCACCACTTGGACTATCTAGGTTACCTAACAGGCACTTGGACTATCTAGGTTCCCTAGCGGGCACTTGTACTATCTAGGTTACCTAGCTGGCACTTGGACTATGTAGGTCAACTAGCGGGCCCTTGGACTATCTAGGTTAGCTAACGCGCACTTGGACTATGTATGTTCCAGAGTGGGCACTTGGATTATGTAGGTTGCCTAGCGGACATTTAGACTATGTAGGTTTCCTTGCGGGCATTTGGACTATGTAGGTTACCTAGCGGGCACTTGGACTATGTAGGTTCCCTAGCGGTCACGTGGACTATGTAGGCTCCCTAGAAGGCACTTGGACTATGTAGGTTAACTAGCGGGCACTTGGACTAACCAGGTTACCAGGCGGGCACTTGGACTATGTAGGTTACTCAATGGGCACTTGGACTATCTAGGTTAACGAACGGACACTTGGACTATGTAGGTTAGGTATCAGGCACTTGAACTATCTAGGTTACCTAGCAGGCACTTGGACTATGTAGGTTACCTAGCGGACACTTGGACGATTTAGGTTAACTAGCGGGCACTTGGACTATCTAGGTTAAGTAGCAGGCCCTTGGACTATCTAGCTTTACTAGCGGGCACTTGGACTATCTAGGTTAACTAGCGGGCACTTGGACTATGTAGGTTAACTAGCGGGCACTTGAACTATGTAGGTTCCCTAGCCGGTACTTGGACTGTCTAGTTTAACTAGCGGGCAATTGGACTGTCTAGGTTACCTAGTGGGCACTTGGACTATGTAGTTTACCTAGCAGGCACTTGGACTATGTAGGTTAACTAGCGGGCACTTGGACTATCTAGGTTACCTAGCGGGCACTTGGATTATGTACGTTCCTTAGCGGGCACTTGGGCTATCTACGTTACCTAGCGGGCACTTGGACTATGTAGGTTAACGAACGGGCACTTGGACTATGTAGGTAACCTAGTGGTCACTTGGACTGTCTAGGTTACCTAGCGGACACTTGGAGTATGTAGGTTAACTAGCGTGCACTAGGACTATCTAGGTTACCTAGCGGGCACTTGGATTATGTAGGTTGCCTAGCAGGCACTTGGACTATGTAGGTTAACTAGCGGGCACTTGGATTATCTAGGTTAACTAACAGGCACTTGAACTATGTATGTCCCAGAGCGGACAATTGGACTATGTAGGTTCCTTAGCGGGCACTTGGATTATCTAGGTTCCCTAAAGGACACTTGGACTATGTAGGTTAACTAGCGGACAATTGGATGATCTAGGTTAACTAGCGGGTACTTGGACTATCTAGGTTAACTAGGGGTTCCTTGGACTACGTAGGTTAACTAGCGGACACTTGCACAATGTAGGTTACCTAGCGGGCACTTGGACTATCTAGGTTAACTAGCAGGCCCTTGGCTATCTAGGTTACCTAGCAGGCACTTGGACTATGTAGGTTAACTATCGGGCATTTGCACTCTCTAGGTTACCTAGCAGGCACTTGGACTATGTAGGTTAACTATCGGGCATTTGCACTCTCTAGGTTACCTAGCGGGCAGTTGGACTATGTACCTTCCCTAGCGGGCACTTGGACTATCTATGTTAACTAGCGGGCACTTGGACTATGTAGGTTACCTAGCGGACACCTGCACTATGTAGGTTACCTAGCGGGCACTTGGGCTATCTAGGTTAACTAGCGGGCCCTTGCACTATGTAGGTTAACTAGCGGGCACTTGGACTATCTAGGTTACCTAGCGGGCACTTGGACTATGTACGTTCCTTAGCGGGCACTTGGGCTATCTACGTTACCTAGCGGGCACTTGGACTATGTAGGTTAACGAACGGGCACTTGGACTATGTAGGTAACCTAGTGGTCACTTGGACTGTCTAGGTTACCTAGCGGACACTTGGACTATGTAGGTTAACTAGCGTGCACTAGGACTATCTAGGTTACCTAGCGGGCACTTGGATTATGTAGGTTGCCTAGCGGGCACTTGGACTATGTAGGTTAACTAGCGGGCACTTGGATTATCTAGGTTAACTAACAGGCACTTGAACTATGTATGTCCCAGAGCGGACAATTGGACTATGTAGGTTCCTTAGCGGGCACTTGGATTATCTAGGTTCCCTAAAGGACACTTGGACTATGTAGGTTAACTAGCGGACAATTGGATGATCTAGGTTAACTAGCGGGTACTTGGACTATCTAGGTTAACTAGGGGTTCCTTGGACTACGTAGGTTAACTAGCGGACACTTGCACAATGTAGGTTACCTAGCGGGCACTTGGACTATCTAGGTTAACTAGCAGGCCCTTGGCTATCTAGGTTACCTAGCAGGCACTTGGACTATGTAGGTTAACTATCGGGCATTTGCACTCTCTAGGTTACCTAGCGGGCAGTTGGACTATGTACCTTCCCTAGCGGGCACTTGGACTATCTATGTTAACTAGCGGGCACTTGGACTATGTAGGTTACCTAGCGGACACCTGCACTATGTAGGTTACCTAGCGGGCACTTGGACTATCTAGGTTAACTAGCGGGCCCTTGCACTATGTAGGTTAACTAGCGGGCCCATGGATTATGTAGGTTTACTAGGGGGCACTTGGAGTATCTAGGTTAACTAGCGGGCACTTGGACTATGTAGTTTCCCTAGCGGACATTTGGACTATTTAGGTTACCTAGCGGGCACTTGGACTATGTAGGTTATCTAGCGGGCACTTGGACTATCTAGGTTATCTAGCAGGCACTTTGACTATCTAGGTTAACTAACGGGCACTTGGACTATGTAGGGTAACTAGCGGGCACTTGGACTGTCTAGGTTACCTAACGGGCACTTGGATTATCTAGGTTAACGAACGGGCACTTGGACTATGTAGGTTACCTAGCCACCACTTGGACTATCTAGGTTACCTAACAGGCACTTGGACTATCTAGGTTCCCTAGCAGGCACTTGTACTATCTAGGTTACCTAGCTGGCACTTGGACTATGTAGGTCAACTAGCGGGCCCTTGGACTATCTAGGTTAGCTAACGCGCACTTGGACTATGTATGTTCCAGAGTGGGCACTTGGATTGTGTAGGTTGCCTAGCGGACATTTAGACTATGTAGGTTTCCTTGCGGGCATTTGGACTATGTAGGTTACCTAGAGGGCACTTGGACTATGTAGGTTCCCTAGCGGTCACGTGGACTATGTAGGCTCCCTAGAAGGCACTTGGACTATGTAGGTTAACGAGCGGGCACTTGGACTAACCAGGTTACCAGGCGGGCACTTGGACTATGTAGGTTACTCAATGGGCACTTGGAGTATCTAGGTTAACGAACGGACACTTGGACTATGTAGGTTAGGTATCAGGCACTTGAACTATCTAGGTTACCTAGCAGGCACTTGGACTATGTAGGTTACCTAGCGGACACTTGGATGATTTAGGTTAACTAGCGGGCACTTGGACTATCTAGGTTAACTAGCAGGCCATTGGACTATCTAGCTTTACTAGCGGGCACTTGGACTATCTAGGTTAACTAGCGGGCACTTGGACTATGTAGGTTAACTATGCGGGCACTTGAACTCTCTAGGTTACCTATCGGACACTTGGACTATTTACCTTCCCTAGTGGGCACTTGGACTATCTAGGTTACCTAGTATGCACTTGGATTATGAAGGATCCCTAGCGGGCAATTGGACTATCTAGGTTACCTAGCTGGCACTTGGACTATGTAGGTTAACTAGCGGACACTTGCACGATCTAGGTTAACTAGCGGGCCCTTGCACTATGTAGGTTAACTAGCGGGCCCATGGATTATGTAGGTTTACTCTGGGGCACTTGGAACATCTAGGTTAACTAGCGGGCACTTGGATTATGTAGTTTCCCTAGCGGGCATTTGGACTATTTAGGTTGCCTAGCGGGCACTTGGACTATGTAGGTTACCTAGCAGGCACTTTGACTATCTAGGTTAACTAACGGGCACTTGGACTATGTAGGGTAACTAGCGGGCACTTGGACTGTCTAGGTTACCTAACGGGCACTTGGATTATCTAGGTTAACGAACGGGCACTTGGACTATGTACGTTACCTAGCCACCACTTGGACTATCTAGGTTCCCTAGCGGGCACTTGTACTATCTAGGTTACCTAGCTGGCACTTGGACTATGTAGGTCAACTAGCGCGCCCTTGGACTATCTAGGTTAGCTAACGGGCACTTGGACTATGTATGTTCCAGAGCGGGCACTTGGATTACGTAGGTTGCCTAGCGGACATTTAGACTATGTAGGTTTCCTTGCGGGCATTTGGACTATGTAGGTTACCTAGCGGGCACTTGGACTATGTAGGTTCCCTAACGGGCACTTTGAGTATGTAGGTTCCCTAGCGGTCACGTGGACTATGTAGGCTCCCTAGAAGGCACTTGGACTATGTAGGTTAACTAGCGGGCACTTGGACTATGTAGGTTACCCAATGGGCACTTGGACTATCTAGGTTAACGAACGGACACTTGGACTATGTAGGTTAGCTATCAAGCACTTGGACTATCTAGGTTACCTAGCGCACACGTGGACAATTTAGGTTAACTAGCGGGCACTTGGACTATCTAGGTTAACTAGCAGGCCCTTGGACTATCTAGGTTTACTAGCGGGCACTTGGACTATCTAGGTTAACTAACGGGCACTTGGACTATGTAGTTTCCCTAGCGGGCATTTGGATTATTTAGGTTACCTAGTGGGCACTTGGACTATGTAGGTTATCTAGCGGGCACTTGGACTACGTAGGTTAACTAGAAGGCACTTGGACTATCAAGGTTACCTAGCGGGCCCTTGGACTATGTAGGTTACCAGCGGTCACTTGGACTATCTAGGTTAACAAACGTGCACTTGGACTATGTAGGTAACCCAGCGGGCACTTGGACTGTCCAGGTTACCTAGCGGGCACTTGGACTATCTAGGTTAACGAACGGGCACTTGGACTATGTAGGTTAACTAGCGGACACTTCGACTATCTAGGTTAGCTAACGGGCAATTGGACAATCTAGGTTAACTAACGGGCTCTTGGACTATGTAGGTTGCCTAGCGATCACTTGGACTATGTAGGTTCCCTAGTGGGCACTTGGACTATGTAGGTTCCCTATAGGGTACTTGGACTGTCTAGGTTAACTAGGGGGCAATTGGACTGTCTAGGTTACCTAGTGGGCACTTGGACTATGTACGTTCCCTAGCGGGCACTTGGGGTATCTACGTTACCTAGCGGGCACTTGGACAATGTAAGTTAACGAACGGGCACTTGGACTATGTAGGTTAACTAGCGGACACTTGGACTATCTAGGATAGCTAACGGGCAATTGGACTATCAAGGTTACCTAACGGGCACTTGGACTATGTAGGTTACCTAGCGGGCACTTGGACTATCTAGGTTACCTAGCAGGCACTTTGACTATCTAGGTTAACTAACTGGCACGTGGACTATGTAGGTTGCCTAGCGAGCACCTGGACTATGTAGGTTCCCTAGTGGGCGCTTGGACTATGTAGATTCCCTAGCGGTACTTGGACTGTCTAAGTTAACTAGCGGGCAATTGGACTGTCTAGGTTACCTAGTGGGCACTTGGACTATGTAGTTTACCTAGCAGACACTTGGACTATGTAGGTTTACTAGCAGGCACTTAGACTATCTAGGTTACCTAGCGGGCACTTGGACTATGTACGTTCCCTAGCGGGCACTTGGGCTATCTACGTTACCTAGCGGGCACTTGGGCTATGTAGGTTAACGAATGGGCACTTGGACTATGTAGGTAACCTAGTGGTCACTTGGACTGTCTAGGTTACCTTCGGGCACTTGGACTATGTAGGTTAACTAGCGGGCACTTGGACTATCTAGGTTAACTAGCGGGCACTTGGACTATCTAGGTTAACTAGCGGGCACTTGGATTATCTAGGTTAACTAGAGGGCCCTTGCACTATTTAGGTTAACTAGCGGGCCCATGGATTATGTAGGTTTACTAGGGGGCACTTGGACTCTCTAGGTTAACTTGCGGGCACTTGGACTATGTAGTTTCCCTAGCGGACATTTGGACTATTTAGGTTACCTAGCGGGCACTTGGACTATGTAGGTTATCTAGCGGGCACTTGGACTATCTAGGTTGCCTAGCAGGCACTTTGACTATCTAGGTTAACTAACGGGCATTTGGACTATGTAGGGCAACTAGCGGGCACTTGGACTGTCTAGGTTACCTAACGGGCACTTGGATTATCTAGGTTAACGAACGGGCACTTGGACTATGTAGGTTTCCTAGCCACCACTTGGACTATCTAGGTTAGCTAACAGGCACTTGGACTATCTAGGTTCCCTAGCGGGAACTTGTACTATCTAGGTTACCAAGCTGGCACTTGGACTATGTAGGTCAACTAGCGGGCCCTTGGACTATCTAGGTTAGCTAACGGGCACTTGGACTATGTATGTTCCAGAGTGGGCACTTGGATTATGTAGGTTGCCTAGCGGACATTTAGACTATGTAGGTTTCTTTGCGGGCAGTTGGACTATGTAGGTTACCAGCGGGCACTTGGACAATCTAGGTTAACGAACGTGCACTTGGACTATGTAGGTAACCTAGCGGGCACTTGGACTGTCTAGGTTACCTAGCGGGCACTTGGACTTTCTAGGTTAACGAACGGGCACTTGGACTATGTAGGTTAACTAGCGGACACTTCGACTATCTAGGTTAGCTAACGGGCAATTGGACTATCTAGGTTACCTAGCGGGCACTTGGACTATGTAGGTTCCCTAGCGGGCACTTGGACTATTTAGGTTACCTAGCAGGCACTTTGACTATCTAGGTTAACTAACGGGCACTTGGACTATGTAGGTTGCCTAGCGAGCACTTGTTGTATGTAGGTTCCTTAGCGGGCAATTGGACTATGTAGGTTCCCAATCAGGTACTTGGACTGTCTAGGTTAACTAGCGGGCAATTGGACTGTCTATGTTTCCTAGTGGGCACTTGGAGTATGTACGTTCCCTAGCGGGCACTTGGGCTTTCTACGTTACCTAGCGGGCACTTGGACTATGTAGGTTAACGAACGGGCACTTGGACTATGCAGGTTAACGAACAGGCACTTGGATTATGTAGTTTACCTAGCAGGTACTTGGACTATGTAGGTTAACTAGCGGGCACTTGGACTATCTAGGTTACCTACGGGCACTTGGACTATGTCCCTTCCCTAGCGGGCACTTGGGCTATCTACGTTACCTAGCGGGCACTTGGACTATGTAGGTTAACGAACGGGCACTTGGACTATGTAGGTAACCTAGTGGTCACTTGGACTATGTAGGTTATACAGCGGACACTTGGACTATCTAGGTTACCTAGCAGGCACTTTGACTATCTAGGTTAACTAACGGGCACTTGGACTATGTAGGGTAACTAGCGGGCACTTGGACTGTCTAGGTTACCTAACGGGTACTTGGATTATCTAGGTTAACGAACGTGCACTTGGACTATGTAGGTAACCTAGCGGGCACTGGGACTGTCTAGGTTACCTAGCGGGCACTTGGACTATCTAGGTTAACGAACGGGCACTTGGACTATGTAGGTTAACTAGCGGACACTTCGACTATCTAGGTTAGCTAACGGGCAATTGGACAATCTAGGTTAACTAACGGGCACTTGGACTATGTAGGTTGCCTAGCGAGCACTTGGACTATGTAGGTTCCCTAGAGGGCACTTGGACTATGTAGGTTCCGTATCGGGTACTTGGACTGTCTAGGTTAACTAGCGGGCAATTGGACTGTCTAGGTTACCTAGTGGGCACTTGGAGTATGTACGTTCCCTAGCGGGCACTTGGGCTTTCTACGTTACCTAGCGGGCACATGGACTATGTAGGTTAACGAACGGGCACTTGGACTATGTAGGTTAACGAACAGGCACTTGGATTATGTAGTTTACCTAGCAGGTACTTGGACTATGTAGGTTAACTAGCGGGCACTTGGACTATCTAGGTTACCTACGGGCACTTGGAATATGTACCTTCCCTAGCGGGCACTTGGGCTATCTACGTTACCTAGCGGGCACTTGGACCATGTAGGTTAACGAACGGGCACTTGGACTATGTAGGTAACCTAGTGGTCACTTGGACTATGTAGGTTATACAGCGGACACTTGGACCATCTAGGTTACCTAGCAGGCACTTTGACTATCTAGGTTAACTAACGGGCACTTGGACTCTGTATGGTAACTAGCGGGCACTTGGACTGTCTAGGTTACCTAACGGGCACTTGGATTATCTAGGTTAACGAACGTGCACTTGGACTATGTAGGTAACCTAGCGGGCACTGGGACTGTCCAGGTTACCTAGCTGGCACTTGGACTATCTAGGTTAACGAACGGGCACTTGGACTATGTAGGTTAACTAGCGGACACTTCGACTATCTAGGTTAGCTAACGGGCAATTGGACAATCTAGGTTAACTAACGGGCACTTGGACTATGTAGGTTGCCTAGCGAGCACTTGGACTATGTAGGTTCCCTAGAGGGCACTTGGACTATGTAGGTTCCGTATCTGGTACTTGGACTGTCTAGGTTAACTAGCGGGCAATAGGACTGTCTAGGTTACCTAGTGGGCACTTGGAGTATGTACGTTCCCTAGCGGGCACTTGGGCTTTCTACGTTACCTAGCGGGCACTTGGACTATGTAGGTTAATGAACGGGCACTTGGACTATGTAGGTTAACGAACAGGCACTTGGATTATGTAGTTTACCTAGCAGGTACTTGGACTATGTAGGTTAACTAGCGTGCACTTGGACTATCTAGGTTACCTACGGGCACATGGACTATGTACCTTCCCTAGCGGGCACTTGGGCTATCTACGTTACCTAGCGGGCACTTGGACTATGTAGGTTAACTAACGGGCATTTGGACTATGTAGGTAACCTAGTGGTCACTTGGACTATGTAGGTTATACAGCGGACACTTGGACTATCTAGGTTACCTAGCAGGCACTTTGACTATCTAGGTTAACTAACGGGCACTTGGACTATGTAGGGTAACTAGCGGGCACTTGGACTGTCTAGGTTACCTAACGGGCACTTGGATTATGTAGGTTAACGAACGTGCACTTGGATTATGTAGGTAACCTAGCGGGCACTTGGACTGTCTAGGTTACCTAGCGGGCACTTGGACTATCTAGGTTAACGAACGGGCACTTGGACTATGTAGGTTAACTAGCGGACACTTCGACTATCTAGGTTAGCTAACAGGCAATTGGACAATCTAGGTTAACTAACGGGCACTTGGACTATGTAGGTTGCCTAGCGAGCACTTGGACTATGTAGGTTCCCTATCGGGTACTTGGACTGTCTAGGTTAACTAGCGGGCAATTGGACTGTCTAGGTTACCTAGTGGGCACATGGAGTATGTACGTTCCCTAGCGGGCACTTGGGCTTTCTACGTTACCTAGCGGGCACTTGGACTATGTAGGTTAACGAACGGGCACTTGGACTATGTAGGTTAACGAACAGGCACTTGGATTATGTAGTTTACCTAGCAGGTACTTGGACTATGTAGGTTAACTAGCGGGCACTTGGACTATCTAGGTTACCTACGGGCACTTGGAATATGTACCTTCCCTAGCGGGCACTTGGGCTATCTACGTTACCTAGCGGGCACTTGGACTATGTAGGTTAACGAACGGGCACTTGGACTATGTAGGTAACCTAGTGGTCACTTGGACTATGTAGGTTATCTAGCGGACACTTTGACTATCTAGGTTACCTAGCAGGCACTTTGACTATCTAGGTTAACTAACGGGCACTTGGACTATGTAGGGTAACTAGCGGGCACTTGGACTATCTAGGTTACCTAGCGGGCACTTGGACTATGTACGTTCCTTAGCGGGCACTTGGGCTATCTACGTTACCTAGCGGGCACTTGGACTATGTAGGTTAACGAACGGGCACTTGGACTATGTAGGTAACCTAGTGGTCACTTGGACTGTCTAGGTTACCTAGCGGACACTTGGACTATGTAGGTTAACTAGCGTGCACTAGGACTATCTAGGTTACCTAGCGGGCACTTGGATTATGTAGGTTGCCTAGCGGGCACTTGGACTATGTAGGTTAACTAGCGGGCACTTGGATTATCTAGGTTAACTAACAGGCACTTGAACTATGTATGTCCCAGAGCGGACAATTGGACTATGTAGGTTCCTTAGCGGGCACTTGGATTATCTAGGTTCCCTAAAGGACACTTGGACTATGTAGGTTAACTAGCGGACAATTGGATGATCTAGGTTAACTAGCGGGTACTTGGACTATCTAGGTTAACTAGGGGTTCCTTGGACTACGTAGGTTAACTAGCGGACACTTGCACAATGTAGGTTACCTAGCGGGCACTTGGACTATCTAGGTTAACTAGCAGGCCCTTGGCTATCTAGGTTACCTAGCAGGCACTTGGACTATGTAGGTTAACTATCGGGCATTTGCACTCTCTAGGTTACCTAGCGGGCAGTTGGACTATGTACCTTCCCTAGCGGGCACTTGGACTATCTATGTTAACTAGCGGGCACTTGGACTATGTAGGTTACCTAGCGGACACCTGCACTATGTAGGTTACCTAGCGGGCACTTGGACTATCTAGGTTAACTAGCGGGCCCTTGCACTATGTAGGTTAACTAGCGGGCCCATGGATTATGTAGGTTTACTAGGGGGCACTTGGAGTATCTAGGTTAACTAGCGGGCACTTGGACTATGTAGTTTCCCTAGCGGACATTTGGACTATTTAGGTTACCTAGCGGGCACTTGGACTATGTAGGTTATCTAGCGGGCACTTGGACTATCTAGGTTATCTAGCAGGCACTTTGACTATCTAGGTTAACTAACGGGCACTTGGACTATGTAGGGTAACTAGCGGGCACTTGGACTGTCTAGGTTACCTAACGGGCACTTGGATTATCTAGGTTAACGAACGGGCACTTGGACTATGTAGGTTACCTAGCCACCACTTGGACTATCTAGGTTACCTAACAGGCACTTGGACTATCTAGGTTCCCTAGCAGGCACTTGTACTATCTAGGTTACCTAGCTGGCACTTGGACTATGTAGGTCAACTAGCGGGCCCTTCGACTATCTAGGTTAGCTAACGCGCACTTGGACTATGTATGTTCCAGAGTGGGCACTTGGATTGTGTAGGTTGCCTAGCGGACATTTAGACTATGTAGGTTTCCTTGCGGGCATTTGGACTATGTAGGTTACCTAGAGGGCACTTGGACTATGTAGGTTCCCTAGCGGTCACGTGGACTATGTAGGCTCCCTAGAAGGCACTTGGACTATGTAGGTTAACGAGCGGGCACTTGGACTAACCAGGTTACCAGGCGGGCACTTGGACTATGTAGGTTACTCAATGGGCACTTGGAGTATCTAGGTTAACGAACGGACACTTGGACTATGTAGGTTAGGTATCAGGCACTTGAACTATCTAGGTTACCTAGCAGGCACTTGGACTATGTAGGTTACCTAGCGGACACTTGGATGATTTAGGTTAACTAGCGGGCACTTGGACTATCTAGGTTAACTAGCAGGCCATTGGACTATCTAGCTTTACTAGCGGGCACTTGGACTATCTAGGTTAACTAGCGGGCACTTGGACTATGTAGGTTAACTATGCGGGCACTTGAACTCTCTAGGTTACCTATCGGACACTTGGACTATTTACCTTCCCTAGTGGGCACTTGGACTATCTAGGTTACCTAGTATGCACTTGGATTATGAAGGATCCCTAGCGGGCAATTGGACTATCTAGGTTACCAAGCTGGCACTTGGACTATGTAGGTTAACTAGCGGACACTTGCACGATCTAGGTTAACTAGCGGGCCCTTGCACTATGTAGGTTAACTAGCGGGCCCATGGATTATGTAGGTTTACTCTGGGGCACTTGGAACATCTAGGTTAACTAGCGGGCACTTGGATTATGTAGTTTCCCTAGCGGGCATTTGGACTATTTAGGTTGCCTAGCGGGCACTTGGACTATGTAGGTTACCTAGCAGGCACTTTGACTATCTAGGTTAACTAACGGGCACTTGGACTATGTAGGGTAACTAGCGGGCACTTGGACTGTCTAGGTTACCTAACGGGCACTTGGATTATCTAGGTTAACGAACGGGCACTTGGACTATGTACGTTACCTAGCCACCACTTGGACTATCTAGGTTCCCTAGCGGGCACTTGTACTATCTAGGTTACCTAGCTGGCACTTGGACTATGTAGGTCAACTAGCGCGCCCTTGGACTATCTAGGTTAGCTAACGGGCACTTGGACTATGTATGTTCCAGAGCGGGCACTTGGATTACGTAGGTTGCCTAGCGGACATTTAGACTATGTAGGTTTCCTTGCGGGCATTTGGACTATGTAGGTTACCTAGCGGGCACTTGGACTATGTAGGTTCCCTAACGGGCACTTTGAGTATGTAGGTTCCCTAGCGGTCACGTGGACTATGTAGGCTCCCTAGAAGGCACTTGGACTATGTAGGTTAACTAGCGGGCACTTGGACTATGTAGGTTACCCAATGGGCACTTGGACTATCTAGGTTAACGAACGGACACTTGGACTATGTAGGTTAGCTATCAAGCACTTGGACTATCTAGGTTACCTAGCGCACACGTGGACAATTTAGGTTAACTAGCGGGCACTTGGACTATCTAGGTTAACTAGCAGGCCCTTGGACTATCTAGGTTTACTAGCGGGCACTTGGACTATCTAGGTTAACTAACGGGCACTTGGACTATGTAGTTTCCCTAGCGGGCATTTGGATTATTTAGGTTACCTAGTGGGCACTTGGACTATGTAGGTTATCTAGCGGGCACTTGGACTACGTAGGTTAACTAGAAGGCACTTGGACTATCAAGGTTACCTAGCGGGCCCTTGGACTATGTAGGTTACCAGCGGTCACTTGGACTATCTAGGTTAACAAACGTGCACTTGGACTATGTAGGTAACCCAGCGGGCACTTGGACTGTCCAGGTTACCTAGCGGGCACTTGGACTATCTAGGTTAACGAACGGGCACTTGGACTATGTAGGTTAACTAGCGGACACTTCGACTATCTAGGTTAGCTAACGGGCAATTGGACAATCTAGGTTAACTAACGGGCTCTTGGACTATGTAGGTTGCCTAGCGATCACTTGGACTATGTAGGTTCCCTAGTGGGCACTTGGACTATGTAGGTTCCCTATAGGGTACTTGGACTGTCTAGGTTAACTAGGGGGCAATTGGACTGTCTAGGTTACCTAGTGGGCACTTGGACTATGTACGTTCCCTAGCGGGCACTTGGGGTATCTACGTTACCTAGCGGGCACTTGGACAATGTAAGTTAACGAACGGGCACTTGGACTATGTAGGTTAACTAGCGGACACTTGGACTATCTAGGATAGCTAACGGGCAATTGGACTATCAAGGTTACCTAACGGGCACTTGGACTATGTAGGTTACCTAGCGGGCACTTGGACTATCTAGGTTACCTAGCAGGCACTTTGACTATCTAGGTTAACTAACTGGCACGTGGACTATGTAGGTTGCCTAGCGAGCACCTGGACTATGTAGGTTCCCTAGTGGGCGCTTGGACTATGTAGATTCCCTAGCGGTACTTGGACTGTCTAAGTTAACTAGCGGGCAATTGGACTGTCTAGGTTACCTAGTGGGCACTTGGACTATGTAGTTTACCTAGCAGACACTTGGACTATGTAGGTTTACTAGCAGGCACTTAGACTATCTAGGTTACCTAGCGGGCACTTGGACTATGTACGTTCCCTAGCGGGCACTTGGGCTATCTACGTTACCTAGCGGGCACTTGGGCTATGTAGGTTAACGAATGGGCACTTGGACTATGTAGGTAACCTAGTGGTCACTTGGACTGTCTAGGTTACCTTCGGGCACTTGGACTATGTAGGTTAACTAGCGGGCACTTGGACTATCTAGGTTAACTAGCGGGCACTTGGACTATCTAGGTTAACTAGCGGGCACTTGGATTATCTAGGTTAACTAGAGGGCCCTTGCACTATTTAGGTTAACTAGCGGGCCCATGGATTATGTAGGTTTACTAGGGGGCACTTGGACTCTCTAGGTTAACTTGCGGGCACTTGGACTATGTAGTTTCCCTAGCGGACATTTGGACTATTTAGGTTACCTAGCGGGCACTTGGACTATGTAGGTTATCTAGCGGGCACTTGGACTATCTAGGTTGCCTAGCAGGCACTTTGACTATCTAGGTTAACTAACGGGCATTTGGACTATGTAGGGCAACTAGCGGGCACTTGGACTGTCTAGGTTACCTAACGGGCACTTGGATTATCTAGGTTAACGAACGGGCACTTGGACTATGTAGGTTTCCTAGCCACCACTTGGACTATCTAGGTTAGCTAACAGGCACTTGGACTATCTAGGTTCCCTAGCGGGAACTTGTACTATCTAGGTTACCAAGCTGGCACTTGGACTATGTAGGTCAACTAGCGGGCCCTTGGACTATCTAGGTTAGCTAACGGGCACTTGGACTATGTATGTTCCAGAGTGGGCACTTGGATTACGTAGGTTGCCTAGCGGACATTTAGACTATGTAGGTTTCTTTGCGGGCAGTTGGACTATGTAGGTTACCAGCGGGCACTTGGACAATCTAGGTTAACGAACGTGCACTTGGACTATGTAGGTAACCTAGCGGGCACTTGGACTGTCTAGGTTACCTAGCGGGCACTTGGACTTTCTAGGTTAACGAACGGGCACTTGGACTATGTAGGTTAACTAGCGGACACTTCGACTATCTAGGTTAGCTAACGGGCAATTGGACTATCTAGGTTACCTAGCGGGCACTTGGACTATGTAGGTTCCCTAGCGGGCACTTGGACTATTTAGGTTACCTAGCAGGCACTTTGACTATCTAGGTTAACTAACGGGCACTTGGACTATGTAGGTTGCCTAGCGAGCACTTGTTGTATGTAGGTTCCTTAGCGGGCAATTGGACTATGTAGGTTCCCAATCGGGTACTTGGACTGTCTAGGTTAACTAGCGGGCAATTGGACTGTCTATGTTTCCTAGTGGGCACTTGGAGTATGTACGTTCCCTAGCGGGCACTTGGGCTTTCTACGTTACCTAGCGGGCACTTGGACTATGTAGGTTAACGAACGGGCACTTGGACTATGCAGGTTAACGAACAGGCACTTGGATTATGTAGTTTACCTAGCAGGTACTTGGACTATGTAGGTTAACTAGCGGGCACTTGGACTATCTAGGTTACCTACGGGCACTTGGACTATGTCCCTTCCCTAGCGGGCACTTGGGCTATCTACGTTACCTAGCGGGCACTTGGACTATGTAGGTTAACGAACGGGCACTTGGACTATGTAGGTAAGCTAGTGGTCACTTGGACTATGTAGGTTATACAGCGGACACTTGGACTATCTAGGTTACCTAGCAGGCACTTTGACTATCTAGGTTAACTAACGGGCACTTGGACTATGTAGGGTAACTAGCGGGCACTTGGACTGTCTAGGTTACCTAACGGGTACTTGGATTATCTAGGTTAACGAACGTGCACTTGGACTATGTAGGTAACCTAGCGGGCACTGGGACTGTCTAGGTTACCTAGCGGGCACTTGGACTATCTAGGTTAACGAACGGGCACTTGGACTATGTAGGTTAACTAGCGGACACTTCGACTATCTAGGTTAGCTAACGGGCAATTGGACAATCTAGGTTAACTAACGGGCACTTGGACTATGTAGGTTGCCTAGCGAGCACTTGGACTATGTAGGTTCCCTAGAGGGCACTTGGACTATGTAGGTTCCGTATCGGGTACTTGGACTGTCTAGGTTAACTAGCGGGCAATTGGACTGTCTAGGTTACCTAGTGGGCACTTGGAGTATGTACGTTCCCTAGCGGGCACTTGGGCTTTCTACGTTACCTAGCGGGCACATGGACTATGTAGGTTAACGAACGGGCACTTGGACTATGTAGGTTAACGAACAGGCACTTGGATTATGTAGTTTACCTAGCAGGTACTTGGACTATGTAGGTTAACTAGCGGGCACTTGGACTATCTAGGTTACCTACGGGCACTTGGAATATGTACCTTCCCTAGCGGGCACTTGGGCTATCTACGTTACCTAGCGGGCACTTGGACCATGTAGGTTAACGAACGGGCACTTGGACTATGTAGGTAACCTAGTGGTCACTTGGACTATGTAGGTTATACAGCGGACACTTGGACCATCTAGGTTACCTAGCAGGCACTTTGACTATCTAGGTTAACTAACGGGCACTTGGACTCTGTATGGTAACTAGCGGGCACTTGGACTGTCTAGGTTACCTAACGGGCACTTGGATTATCTAGGTTAACGAACGTGCACTTGGACTATGTAGGTAACCTAGCGGGCACTGGGACTGTCCAGGTTACCTAGCTGGCACTTGGACTATCTAGGTTAACGAACGGGCACTTGGACTATGTAGGTTAACTAGCGGACACTTCGACTATCTAGGTTAGCTAACGGGCAATTGGACAATCTAGGTTAACTAACGGGCACTTGGACTATGTAGGTTGCCTAGCGAGCACTTGGACTATGTAGGTTCCCTAGAGGGCACTTGGACTATGTAGGTTCCGTATCTGGTACTTCGACTGTCTAGGTTAACTAGCGGGCAATAGGACTGTCTAGGTTACCTAGTGGGCACTTGGAGTATGTACGTTCCCTAGCGGGCACTTGGGCTTTCTACGTTACCTAGCGGGCACTTGGACTATGTAGGTTAATGAACGGGCACTTGGACTATGTAGGTTAACGAACAGGCACTTGGATTATGTAGTTTACCTAGCAGGTACTTGGACTATGTAGGTTAACTAGCGGGCACTTGGACTATCTAGGTTACCTACGGGCACTTGGAATATGTACCTTCCCTAGCGGGCACTTGGGCTATCTACGTTACCTAGCGGGCACTTGGACTATGTAGGTTAACGAACGGGCACTTGGACTATGTAGGTAACCTAGTGGTCACTTGGACTATGTAGGTTATCTAGCGGACACTTGGACTATCTAGGTTACCTAGCAGGCACTTTGACTATCTAGGTTAACTAACGGGCACTTGGACTATGTAGGGTAACTAGCGGGCACTTGGACTGTCTAGGTTACCTAGCGGGCACTTGGACTATCTAGGTTAACGAACGGGCACTTGGACTATGTAGGTTAACTAGCGGACACTTCGACTATCTAGGTTAGCTAACGGGCAATTGGACAATCTAGGTTAACTAACGGGCACTTGGACTATGTAGGTTGCCTAGCGAGCACTTGGACTATGTAGGTTCCCTATCGGGTACTTGGACTGTCTAGGTTAACTAGGGGGCAATTGGACTATCTAGGTTACCTAGTGGGCACTTGGATATGTATTTCCCTAACGGGCACTTGGGATATCTACGTTACCTAGCGGGCACTTGGATTATCTAGGTTAACGAACGTGCACTTGGACTATGTAGGTAACCTAGCGGGCACTGGGACTGTCCAGGTTACCTAGCTGGCACTTGGACTATCTAGGTTAACGAACGGGCACTTGGACTATGTAGGTTAACTAGCGGACACTTCGACTATCTAGGTTAGCTAACGGGCAATTGGACAATCTAGGTTAACTAACGGGCACTTGGACTATGTAGGTTGCCTAGCGAGCACTTGGACTATGTAGGTTCCCTAGAGGGCACTTGGACTATGTAGGTTCCGTATCTGGTACTTGGACTGTCTAGGTTAACTAGCGGGCAATAGGACTGTCTAGGTTACCTAGTGGGCACTTGGAGTATGTACGTTCCCTAGCGGGCACTTGGGCTTTCTACGTTACCTAGCGGGCACTTGGACTATGTAGGTTAATGAACGGGCACTTGGACTATGTAGGTTAACGAACAGGCACTTGGATTATGTAGTTTACCTAGCAGGTACTTGGACTATGTAGGTTAACTAGCGGGCACTTGGACTATCTAGGTTACCTACGGGCACTTGGAATATGTACCTTCCCTAGCGGGCACTTGGGCTATCTACGTTACATAGCGGGCACTTGGACTATGTAGGTTAACTAACGGGCACTTGGACTATGTAGGTAACCTAGTGGTCACTTGGACTATGTAGGTTATACAGCGGACACTTGGACTATCTAGGTTACCTAGCAGGCACTTTGACTATCTAGGTTAACTAACGGGCACTTGGACTATGTAGGGTAACTAGCGGGCACTTGGACTGTCTAGGTTACCTAACGGGCACTTGGATTATGTAGGTTAACGAACGTGCACTTGGACTATGTAGGTAACCTAGCGGGCACTTGGACTGTCTAGGTTACCTAGCGGGCACTTGGACTATCTAGGTTAACGAACGGGCACTTGGACTATGTAGGTTAACTAGCGGACACTTCGACTATCTAGGTTAGCTAACAGGCAATTGGACAATCTAGGTTAACTAACGGGCACTTGGACTATGTAGGTTGCCTAGCGAGCACTTGGACTATGTAGGTTCCCTATCGGGTACTTGGACTGTCTAGGTTAACTAGCGGGCAATTGGACTGTCTAGGTTACCTAGTGGGCACATGGAGTATGTACGTTCCCTAGCGGGCACTTGGGCTTTATACGTTACCTAGCGGGCACTTGGACTATATAGGTTAACGAACGGGCACTTGGACTATGTAGGTTAACGAACAGGCACTTGGATTATGTAGTTTACCTAGCAGGTACTTGGACTATGTAGGTTAACTAGCGGGCACTTGGACTATCTAGGTTACCTACGGGCACTTGGAATATGTACCTTCCCTAGCGGGCACTTGGGCTATCTACGTTACCTAGCGGGCACTTGGACTATGTAGGTTAACGAACGGGCACTTGGACTATGTAAGTAACCTAGTGGTCACTTGGACTATGTAGGTTATCTAGCGGACACTTTGACTATCTAGGTTACCTAGCAGGCACTTTGACTATCTATGTTAACTAACGGGCACTTGGACTATGTAGGGTAACTAGCGGGCACTTGGACTGTCTAGGTTACCTAACGGGCACTTGGATTATCTAGGTTAACGAACATGCACTTGGATTATGTAGGTAACCTAGCGGGCACTTGGACTGTCTGGGTTACCTAGCGGGCACTTGGACTATCTAGGTTAACGAACGGGCACTTGGACTATGTAGGTTAACTAGCGGACACTTCGACTATCTAGGTTAGCTAACGGGCAATTGGACAATCTAGGTTAACTAACGGGCACTTGGACTATGTAGGTTGCCTAGCGAGCACTTGGACTATGTAGGTTCCCTAGAGGGCACTTGGACTATGTAGGTTCCCTATCGGGTACTTGGACTGTCTAGGTTAACTTGGGGGCAATTGGACTGTCTAGGTTACCTAGTGGGCACATGGACTATGTAGTTTACCTAGCAGGCACTTGGACTATGTAGGTTTACTAGCAGGCACTTAGACTATCCAGGTTACCTAGCGGGCACTTGGACTATGTACGTTCCCTAGCGGACACCTGGGCTATCTACGTTACCTAGCGGGCACTTGGACTATGTAGGTTAACGAACGGGCACTTGGACTATGTAGGTAACCTAGTGGTCACTTGGACTATGTAGGTTATCTAGCGGACACTTGGACTATCTAGGTTACCTAGCAGGCACTTTGACTATCTAGGTTAACTAACGGGCACTTGGACTATGTAGGGTAACTAGCGGGCACTTGGACTGTCTAGGTTACCTAGCGGGCACTTGGACTATCTAGGTTAACGAACGGGCACTTGGACTATGTAGGTTAACTAGCGGACATTTCGACTATCTAGGTTAGCTAACGGGCAATTGGACAATCTAGGTTAACTAACGGGCACTTGGACTATGTAGGTTGCCTAGCGAGCACTTGGACTATGTAGGTTCCCTAGAGGGCACTTGGACTATGTAGGTTCCCTATCGGGTACTTGGACTGTCTAGGTTAACTTGGGGGCAATTGGACTGTCTAGGTTACCTAGTGGGCACATGGACTATGTAGTTTACCTAGCAGGCACTTGGACTATGTAGGTTTACTAGCAGGCACTTAGACTATCCAGGTTACCTAGCGGGCACTTGGACTATGTACGTTCCCTAGCGGGCACCTGGGCTATCTACGTTACCTAGCGGGCACTTGGACTATGTAGGTTAACGAACGGGCACTTGGACTATGTAGGTAACCTAGTGGTCACTTGGACTATGTAGGTTATCTAGCGGACACTTGGACTATCTAGGTTACCTAGCAGGCACTTTGACTATCTAGGTTAACTAACGGGCACTTGGACTATGTAGGGTAACTAGCGGGCACTTGGACTGTCTAGGTTACCTAGCGGGCACTTGGACTATCTAGGTTAACGAACGGGCACTTGGACTATGTAGGTTAACTAGCGGACATTTCGACTATCTAGGTTAGCTAACGGGCAATTGGACAATCTAGGTTAACTAACGGGCACTTGGACTATGTAGGTTACCTAGCGAGCACTTGGACTATGTAGGTTCCCTATCGGGTACTTGGACTATCTAGGTTACCTAGTGGGCTCTTGGATATGTACGTTCCCTAGCGGGCACTTGGGATATCTACGTTACCTAGCGGGCACTTGGACAATGTAAGTTAACGAACGGGCACTTGGACTATGTAGCTTAACTAGCGGACACTTGGACTATCTAGGATAGCTAACGGGCAATTGGACTATCAAGGTTACCTAACGGGCACTTGGACTATGAAGGTTACCTAGCGGGCACTTGGACTATCTAGGTTACCTAGCAGGCAGTTTGACTATCTAGGTTAACTAACGGGCACTTGGACTATGTAGGGTAACTAGCGGGCACTTGGACTGTCTAGGTTACCTAGCGGGCACTTGGACTATCTAGGTTAACGAACGGGCACTTGGACTATGTAGGTTAACTAGCGGACATTTCGACTATCTAGGTTAGCTAACGGGCAATTGGACAATCTAGGTTAACTAACGGGCACTTGGACTATGTAGGTTGCCTAGCGAGCACTTGGACTATGTAGGTTCCCTAGAGGGCACTTGGACTATGTAGGTTCCCTATCGGGTACTTGGACTGTCTAGGTTAACTTGGGGGCAATTGGACTGTCTAGGTTACCTAGTGGGCACATGGACTATGTAGTTTACCTAGCAGGCACTTGGACTATGTAGGTTTACTAGCAGGCACTTAGACTATCCAGGTTACCTAGCGGGCACTTGGACTATGTACGTTCCCTAGCGGGCACCTGGGCTATCTACGTTACCTAGCGGGCACTTGGACTATGTAGGTTAACGAACGGGCACTTGGACTATGTAGGTAACCTAGTGGTCACTTGGACTATGTAGGTTATCTAGCGGACACTTGGACTATCTAGGTTACCTAGCAGGCACTTTGACTATCTAGGTTAACTAACGGGCACTTGGACTATGTAGGGTAACTAGCGGGCACTTGGACTGTCTAGGTTACCTAGCGGGCACTTGGACTATCTAGGTTAACGAACGGGCACTTGGACTATGTAGGTTAACTAGCGGACACTTCGACTATCTAGGTTAGCTAACGGGCAATTGGACAATCTAGGTTAACTAACGGGCACTTGGACTATGTAGGTTGCCTAGCGAGCACTTGGACTATGTAGGTTCCCTATCGGGTACTTGGACTATCTAGGTTACCTAGTGGGCTCTTGGATATGTACGTTCCCTAGCGGGCACTTGGGATATCTACGTTACCTAGCGGGCACTTGGACAATGTAAGTTAACGAACGGGCACTTGGACTATGTAGCTTAACTAGCGGACACTTGGACTATCTAGGATAGCTAACGGGCAATTGGACTATCAAGGTTACCTAACGGGCACTTGGACTATGAAGGTTACCTAGCGGGCACTTGGACTATCTAGGTTACCTAGCAGGCAGTTTGACTATCTAGGTTAACTAACGGGCACTTGGACTATGTAGGTTGCCTAGCGAGCACCTGGACTATGTAGTTTCCCTAGCGGGCGCTTGGACTATGTAGATTCCCTAGCGGTACTTGGACTGTCTAGGTTAACTAGTGGGCAATTGGACTGTCTAGGTTACCTAGTGGGCACTTGGACTATGTAGTTTACCTAGTAGGCACTTGGACTATGTAGGTTTACTAGCAGGCACTTAGACTATCCAGGTTACCTAGCGGGCACTTGGACTATGTACGTTCCCTAGCGGGCACTTGGGCTATCTACGTTACCTAGCGGGCACTTGGACTATGTAGGTTAACGAATGGGCACTTGGACTATGTAGGTAACCTAGTGGTCACTTGGACTGTCTAGGTTACCTAGCGGTCACTTGGACTATGTAGGTTAACTAGCGGGCACTTGGACTATCTAGGTTAACTAGCGGGCACTTGGACTATCTAGGTTAACTAGCGGGCACTTGGACTATCTAGGTTAACTAGCGGGCCCTTGCACTATGCAGGTTAACTTGCGGGCCCATGGATTATGTAGGTTTACTAGGGGGCACTTGGACTATGTAGGTTAACTAGCGGGCACTTGGACTATGTAGTTTCCCTAGCGGACATTTGGACTATTTAGGTTGCGTAGCGGGCACTTGGACTATGTAGCTTATCTAGCGGGCACTTGGACTATCTAGGTTACCTAGCAGGCACTTTGACTATCTAGGTTAACTAACGGGCACTTGGACTATGTAGGGCAACTAGCGGGCACTTGGACTGTCTAGGTTACCTAACGGGCACTTGGATTATCTAGGTTAACGAACGGGCACTTGGACTATGTAGGTTACCTAGCCACCACTTGGACTATCTAGGTTAGCTAACATGCACTTGGACTATCTAGGTTCCCTAGCGGGCACTTGTACTATCTAGGTTACCTAGCTGGCACTTGGACTATGTAGGTCAACTAGCGGGCCCTTTGACTATCTAGGTTAGCTAATGGGCACTTGGACTATGTATGTTCCAGAGTGGGCACTTGGATTATGTAGGTTGCCTAGCGGACATTTAGACTATGTAGGTTTCCTTGCGGGCACTTGGACTATGTAGGTTCCCTAGCAGTCACGTGGACTATGTAGGCTCCCTAGAAGGCACTTGGACTATGTAGGTTAACTAGCGGGCACTTGGACTAACCAGGTTACCAGGTGGGCACATGGACTATGTAGGTTACTCAATGGGCACTTGGACTATCTAGGTTAACGAACGGACACTTGGACTATGTAGGTTAAGTATCAGGCACTTGAACTATCTAGGTTACCTAGCAGGCACTTGGACTATGTAGGTTACCTAGCGGACACTTGGACGATTTAGGTTAACTAGCGGGCACATGGACTATCTAGGTTAACTAGCAGGCCCTTGGACTATCTAGCTTTACTAGCGGGCACTTGGACTATCTAGGTTAACTAGCGGGCACTTGGACTATGTAGGTTAACTAGCGGGCACTTGAACTCTCTAGGTTACCTAGCGGACACTTGGACTATGTACCTTCCCTAGAGGGCACTTGGACTATCTAGGTTACCTAGCAGACACTTGGATTATGAAGGATCCCTAGCGGGCAATTGGACTATCTAGGTTACCTAGCTGGCACTTGGACTATGTAGGTTAACTAGCGGACACTTGCACGATCTAGGTTAACTAGCGGGCCCTAGCACTATTTAGGTTAACTAGCGGGCCCATGGATTATGTAGGTTTACTAGGGGGCATTTGGAACATCTAGGTTAACTAGCGGGCACTTGGACTATGTAGTTTCGCTAGCGGGCATTTGGACTATTTAGGTTGCCTAGCGGGCACTTGGACTATGTAGGTTACCTAGCAGGCACTTTAACTATCTAGGTTAACTAACGGGCACTGGGACTATGTAGGGTAACTAGCGGGCATTTGGAATATCGAGATTACCTAACGGGCACTTGGATTATCTAGGTTAACCAACGGGCACTTGGACTATGTAGGTTACCTAGCCACCACTTGGATTATCTAGGTTCCCTAGCGGGCACTTGTACTATCTAGGTTACCTAGCTGGCACTTGGACTATGTAGGTCAACTAGCGGGCCCTTGGACTATCTAGGTTAGCTAACGGGCACTTGAACTATGTATGTTCCAGAGCGGGCACTTGGATTATGTAGGTTGCCTAGCGGACATTTAGACTATGTAGGTGTCCTTGCGGGCATTTGGACTATGTAGGATACCTAGCGGGCACTTGGACTATGTAGGTTCCCTAGCGGTCACGTGGACTATGTAGGCTCCCTAGAAGGCACTTGGACTATGTAGGTTAACTAGCGGGCACTTGGACTATGTAGGTTACCCAATGGGCACTTGGACTATCTAGGTTAACGAACGGACACTTGGACCATGTAGGTTAGCTATCAGGCACTTGGACTATCTAGGTTACCTAGCGCACACGTGGATGATTTAGGTTAACTAGCGGGCACTTGGACTATCTAGGTTAACTAGCAGGCCCTTGGACTATCTAGGTTTACTAGCGGGCACTTGGACTATCTAGGTTAACTAACGGGCACTTGGACTATGTAGTTTCCCTAGCGGGCATTTGGATTATTTAGGTTACCTAATGGGCACTTGGACTAGGTAGGTTATCTAGCGGGCACTTGGACTACGTAGGTTAACTAGAAGGCACTTGGACTATCAAGGTTACCTAGCGGGCCCTTGGACTATGTAGGTTACCAGCGGGCACTTGGACTATCTAGGTTAACGAACGTGCACTTGGACTATGTAGGTAACCTAGCGGGCACTTGGACTGTCTAGGTTACCTAGCGGGCACTTGGACTATCTAGGTTAACGAACGGGCACTTGGACTATGTAGGTTAACTAGCGGACACTTCGACTATCTAGGTTAGCTAACGGGCAATTGGACAATCTAGGTTAACCAACGGGCACTTGGACTATGTAGGTTGCCTAGCGAGCACTTGGACTATGTAGGTTCCCTAGTGGGCACATGGACTATGTAGGTTCCCTATCGGGTACTTGGACTGTCTAGGTTAACTAGGGGGCAATTGGACTGTCTAGGTTACCTAGTGGGCACTTGGACTATGTACGTTCCCTAGCGGGCACTTGGGTTATCTAAGTTACCTAGCGGGCATTTGGACAATGTAAGTTAACGAACGGGCACTTGGACTATGTAGGTTAACTAGCGGACACTTGGACTATCTAGGATAGCTAACGGGCAATTGGACTATCAAGGTTACCTAACGGGCACGTGGACTATGTAGGTTACCTAGCAGGCACTTGGACTATCTAAGTTACCTAGCAGGCACTTTGACTATCTAGGTTAACTAACGGGCACTTGGACTATGTAGGTTGCCTAGCGAGCACCTGGACTATGTAGGTTCCCTAGCGGGCGCTTGGACTATGTAGATTCCCTACCGGTACTTGGACTGTCTAGGTTAACTAGCGGGCAATTGGACTGTCTAGGTTACCTAGTGCGCACTTGGACTATGTAGTTTACCTAGCAGGCACTTGGACTATGTAGGTTTACTAGCAGGCACTTAGACTATCTAGGTTACCTAGCGGGCACTTGGACTATGTACGTTCCCTAGCGGGCACTTGGGCTATCTACGTTACCTAGCGGGCACTTGGACTATGTAGGTTAAAGAATGGGCACTTGGACTATGTAGGTAACCTAGTGGTCACTTGGACTGTCTAGGTTACCTAGCGGGCACTTGGACTATGTAGGTTAACTAGTGGGCACTTGGACTATCTAGGTTAACTAGCGGGCACTTGGACTATCTAGGTTAACTAGCGGGCACTTGGACTATCTAGGTTAACTAGCGGGCACTTGGACTATCTAGGTTAACTAGCGGGCCCTTGCACTATGTAGGTTAACTAGCGGGCCCATGGATTATGTAGGTTTACTAAGGGGCACTTGGACTATCTAGGTTAACTAGCGGGCACTCGGACTATGTAGTTTCCCTAGCGGACATTTGGACTATTTACTTTACCTAGCGGGCACTTGGACTATGTAGGTTATCTAGCGGGCACTTGGACTATCTAGGTTACCTAGCAGGCACTTTGACTATCTAGGTTAACTAACGGGCATTTGGACTATGTAGGGCAACTAGCGGGCACTTGGACTGTCTAGGTTACATAACGGGCATTTGGATTATCTAGGTTAATGAACGGGCACTTCGACTATGTAGGTTACCTAGCCACCACTTGGACTATCTAGGTTAGCTAACAGGCACTTGGACTATCTAGGTTCCCTAGCGGGCACTTGTAATATCTCGGTTACCCTGCTGGCACTTGGACTATGTAGGTCAACTAGCGGGCCCTTGGACTATCTAGGTTAGCTAACGGGCACTTGGACTATGTATGTTCCAGAGTCGGCACTTGGAGTATGTAGGTTGCCTAGCGGACATTTAGACTATGTAGGTTTCCTTGCGGGCATTTGGACTATGTAGGTTACCAACGGGCACTTGGACAATCTAGGTTAACTAACGTGCACTTGGACTATGTAGGTAACCTAGCGGGCACTTGGACTGTCTAGGTTACCTAGCGGGCACTTGGACTTTCTAGGTTAACGAACGGGCACTTGGACTATATAGGTTAACTAGCGGACATTTCGACTATCTAGGTTAGCTAACGGGCAATTGGACTATCTAGGTTACCTAGCGGGCACTTGGACTATGTAGGTTCCCTAGCGGGCACTTGGACTATTTAGGTTACCTAGCAGGCACTTTGACTATCTAGGTTAACTAACGGGCACTTGGACTATGTAGGTTGCCTAGCGAGCACTTGGAGTATGTAGGTTCCCTAGCGGGCAATTGGACTATGTAGGTTCCCTATCGGGTACTTGGACAGTCTAGGTTAACTAGCGGGCAATTGGACTGACTTAGGTTACCTAGTGGGCACTTGGAGTATGTACGTTCCCTAGCGGGCATTTGGGCTTTCTACGTTACCTAGCGAGCACTTGGACTATTTAGGTTAACGAACGGGTACTTGGACTATGTAGGTTAACGAACGGGCACTTGGATTATGTAGTTTACCTAGCAGGAACTTGGACTATGTAGGTTAACTAGCGGGCACTTGGACTATCTAGGTTACCTACGGGCACTTGGACTATGTACCTTCCCTAGCGGGCACTTGGGCTATCTACGTTACCTAGCGGGCACTTGGACTATGTAGGTTAACGAACGGGCACTTGGACTATGTAGGTAAACTAGTGGTCACTTGGACTATGTAGGTTATCTAGCGGACACTTGGACTATCTAGGTTACCTAGCAGGAACTTTGACTATCTAGGTTAACTAACGGGCACTTGGACTATGTAGGATAACTAGCGGGCACTTGGACTGTCTAGGTTATCTAACGGGCACTTGGATTATCTAGGTTAACGAACGTGCACTTGGACTATGTAGGTAACCTAGCGGGCACTTGGACTGTCTAGGTTACTTAGCGGGCACTTGGACTATCTAGGTTAACGAACGGGCACTTGGACTATGTAGGTTAACTAGCGGACACTTCGACTATCTAGGTTAGCTAACGGGCAATTGGACAATCTAGGTTAACTAACGGGCACTTGGACTATGTAGGTTGCCTAGCAAGCACTTGGACTATGTAGGTTCGCTAGTGGGCACTTGGACTATGTAGGTTCCCTATCGGGTACTTGGACTGTCTAGGTTAACTAGGGGGCAATTGGACTGTCTAGGTTACCTAGTGGGCACATGGACTATGTACGTTCCCTAGCGGGCACTTGGGCTATCTACGTTACCTAGCGGGAACTTGGACAATGTAAGTTAACGAACGGGCACTTGGAATATGTAGGTTAACTAGCGGACACTTGGACTATCTAGGATAGCTAACGGGCAATTGGACTATCAAGGTTACCTAACGGGCATTTGGACTATATAGGTTCCCTTGCGGGCACTTGGACTATCTAGGTTACCTAGCCACCACTTGGACTATGTAGGTCAACTAGCGGGCCCTTGGACTATCTAGGTTAGCTAACGGGCACTTGGACTATGTATGTTCCAGAGCGGGCACTTGGATTATGTAGGTTGCCTAGCGGACATTTAGACGATGTAGGTTTCCTTGCGGGCATTTGGACTATGTAAGTTACCTAGCGGGCACTTGGACAATGTAGGTTCCAGAGCGGGCACTTAGACTATGTAGGTTCACTAGCGGTCACGTGGACTATGTAGGTTAACTAGCGGGCACTTGGACTAACCAGGTTACCAGGTGGGCAGTTGGATTATGTAGGTTACCCAATGGGCACTTGGACTATCTAGGTTAACTAACGGACACTTGGACTATGTAGGTTAGCTATCAGGCACTTGGATTATCTAGGTTACCTAGCGGACACGTGGACGATTTAGGTTAACTAGCAGGCACTTGGACTATCTAGGTTAACTAGCAGGCCCTTGGACTATCTAGGTTTACTAGCAGGCACTTGGACTATCTAGGTTAACTAATGGGCACTTGGACTATGTAGTTTCCCTAGCGGGCATTTGGATTATTTAGGTTACCTAGTGGGCACTTGGACTATGTGGGTTATCTAGCGGGCACTTGGACTATGTAGGTTAACTAGAAGGCACTTGGACTATCAAGGTTACCTAACGGGCCCTTGGATTATGTAGGGTACCAGCGGGCACTTGGACTATCTATGTTAACGAACGTGCACTTGGACTATGTAGGTAACCTAGCGGGCACTTGGACTGTCTAGGTTACCTAGCGGGCACTTGGACTATCTAGGTTAACGAACGGGCACTTGGACTATGTAGGTTAACTAGCGGACACTTCGACTATCTAGGTTAGCTAACGGGCAATTGGACAATCTAGGTTAACTAACGGGCACTTGGACTATGTAGGTTGCCTAGCGAGCACTTGGACTATGTAGGTTCCCTAGTGGGCACTTGGACTATGTAGGTTCCCTATCGGGTATTTGGACTGTCTAGGTTAACTAGGGGGCAAATGGACTGTCTAGGTTACCTAGTGGGCATTTGGATTTTGTACGTTCCCTAGCGGGCACGTGGGTTATCTACGTTACCTAGCGGGCACTTGGACAATGTAAGTTAACGAACGGGCACTTGGACTATGTAGGTTAACTAGCGGACACTTGGACTATCTAGGATAGCTAACGGGCAATTGGACTATCAAGGTTACCTAACGGGCACTTGGACTATCTAGGTTACCTAGCAGGCACTTTGACTCTCTAGGTTAAAAACGGGCACGTGGACTATGTAGGTTGCCTAGCGAGCACCTGGACTATGTAGGTTCCCTAGCGGGCGCTTGGACTATTTAGATACCCTAGCGGTACTTGGACTGTCTAGGTTAACTAGTGGGCAATTGGACTGTCTAGGTTACCTAGTTTGCACTTGGACTATGTAGTTTACCTAGCAGGCACTTGGACTATGTAGGTTTACTAGCAGGCACTTAGACTATCTAGGTTACCTAGCGGGCACTTGGACTATGTACGTTCCTTAGCGGGCACTTGGGCTATCTACGTTCCCTAGCGGGCACTTGGACTATGTAGGTTAACGAATGGGCACTTGGACTATGTAGGTAACCTAGTGGTCACTTGGACTGTCTAGGTTACCTAGCGGGCACTTGGACTATGTAGGTTAACTAGTGGGCACTTGGACTATGTACGTTCCCTAGCGGGCACTTGGGCTATCTACGTTACATAGCGGGCACTTGGGCTATCTACGTTACCTAGCGGGCACTTGGACTATGTAGGTTAACGAATGGGCACTTGGACTATGTAGGTAACCTAGTGGTCACTTGGACTGTCTAGGTTACCTAGCGGGCAATTGGACTATGTAGGTTAACTAGCGGGCACTTGGACTATCTAGGTTTACTAGCAGGCACTTAGACTATCTAGGTTACCTAGCGGGCACTTGGAGTATGTACGTTCCCTAGCGGGCACTTGGACTATCTAAGTTACCTAGCGGGCACTTAGACTATGTAGATTAACGAATGGGCACTTGGACTATGTAGGTAACCTAGTGGTCACTTGGACTGTCTAGGTTACCTAGCGGGCACTTGGACTATGTAGGTTAACTAGCGGGCACTTGGACTATCTAGGTTAACTAGCGGGCACTTGGACTATCTAGGTTAACTAGCGGGCCCTTGCACTATGTAGGTTAACTAGCGGGCCCATGGATTATGTAGGTTTACTAGGGGGCACTTGGAATATCTAGGTTAACTAGCGGGCACTTGGACTATGTAGTTTCCCTAGCGGACATTTGGACTATTTAGGTTACCTAGCGGCCACATGGACTATGTAGGTTATCTAGGGGTCACTTGGACTATCTAGGTTACCTAGCAGGCACTTTGACTATCTAGGTTAACTAACGGGCATTTGGACTATGTAGGGCAACTAGCGGGCACTTGGACTGTCTAGGTTACCTAACGGGCACTTGGATTATCTAGGTTAACGAACGGGCACTTGGACTATGTAGGTTACCTAGCCACCACTTGGACTATCTAGGTTAGATAACAGGCACTTGGACTATCTAGGTTCCCTAGCGGGCACTTGTACTATCTAGGTTACCTAGCTGGCACTTGGACTATGTAGGTCAACTAGCGGGCCCTTGGACTATCTAGGTTAGGTAACGGGCACTTGGACTATGTATGTTCCAGAGTGGGCACTTGGATTATGTAGGTTGCCTAGCGGACATTTAGACTATGTAGGTTTCCTTGCGGGCATTTGGACTCTGTAGGTTACCAGCGGGCACTTGGACAATCTAGGTTAACGAACGTGCACTTGGACTATGTAGGTAACCTAGCGGGCACTTGGACTGTCTTGGTTACCTAGCGGGCACTTGGACTTTCTAGGTTAACGAACGGGCACTTGGACTATGTAGGTTAACTAGCGGACACTTCGACTATCTAGGTTAGCTAACGGGCAATTGGACTATCTAGGTTACCTAGCGGGTACTTGGACTATGTAGGTTCCCTAGCGGAAACTTGGACTATTTAGGTTACCTAGCAGGCACTTTGACTATCTAGGTTAACTAACGGGCACTTGGACTATGTAGGTTGCCTAGCGAGCACTTGGAGTATGTAGGTTCCCTAGCGGGAATTGGACTATGTAGGTTCCTTATCGGGTACTTGGACTGTCTAGGTTAACTAGCGGGCAATTGGACTGTCTAGGTTACCTAGTGGGCACTTGGAGTATATACGTTCCCTAGCGGGCACTTGGGCTTTCTACGTTACCTAGCGGGCACTTGGACTATGTAGGTTAACGAACGGGCACTTGGACTATGTAGGTTAACGAACGGGCACTTGGATTATGTAGTTTACCTAGCAGGTACTTGGACTATGTAGGTTAACTAGCGGGCACTTGGACTATCTAGGTTACCTACGGTCACTTGGACTATGTACCTTCCCTAGCGGGCACTTGGGCTATCTACGTTACCTAGCGGGCACTTGGACTATGTAGGTTAACGAACGGGCACTTGGACTATGTAGGTAACCTAGTGGTCACTTGGACTATGTAGGTTATCTAGCGGACACTTGGACTATCTAGGTTACCTAGCAGGCACTTTGACTATCTAGGTTAACTAACGGGCACTTGGACTATGTAGGGTAACTAGCGGGCACTTGGACTGTCTTGGTTACCTAACGGGCACTTGGATTATCTAGGTTAACGAACGGGCACTTGGACTATGTAGGTTACCTAGCCACCACTTGGACTATCTAGGTTACCTAACAGGCACTTGGACTATCTAGGTTCCCTAGCGGGCACTTGTACTATCTAGGTTACCTAGCTGGCACTTGGACTATGTAGGTCAACTAGCGGGCCCTTGGACTATCTAGGTTAGCTAACGGGCACTTGGACTATGTATGTTCCAGAGTGGGCACTTGTATTATGTAGGATGCCTAGCGGACATTTAGACTATGTAGGTTTCCTTGCGGGCATTGGGACTATGTAGGTTACCTAGCGGGCACTTGGACTATGTAGGTTCCCTAGCGGTCACGTGCACTATGTAGGCTCCCTAGAAGGCACTTGGACTATGTAGGTTAACGAGCGGGCACTTGGACTACACCAGGTTACCAGGCGAGCACATGGACTATGTAGGTTACCTAATGGGCACTTGGACTATCTAGGTTAACGAACGGACACTTGGACTAAGTAGGTTAGGTATCATGAACTTGGACTATCTAGGTTACCTAGCAGGCACTTGGACTATGTAGGTTACCCAGCGGACACTTGGACGATTTAGGTTAACTAGCGGTCACTTGGACTATCTAGGTTAACTAGCAGGCCCTTGGACTATCTAGGTTTACTAGCGGGCACTTGGACTATCTAGGTTAACTAGCGGGCACTTGGACTATGTAGATTAACTAGCGGGCACTTGAACTCTCTAGGTTACCTAGCGGACACTTGGACTATGTACCTTCCCTAGCGGTCACTTGGACTATCTAAGTTAACTAGCAGGCACTTGGATTATGAAGGATCCCTAGCGGGCAATTGGACTATCTAGGTTACCTAGCTGGCACTTGGACTATGTAGGTTAACTAGCGGACACTTGCACGATCTAGGTTAACTAGCGGGCCCTTGCACTATGTAGGTTAACTAGCGGGCCCATGGATTATGTAGGTTTACTAGGGGGCACTTGGGACATCTAGGTTAACTAGCGGGCACCTGGACTATGTAGTTTCCCTAGCGGGCATTTGGACTATTTAGGTTGCCTAGCGGGCACTTTGACTATCTAGGTTAACTAACGGGCACTTGGACTATGTAGGTTAACTAGCGGGCACTTGGACTATCTAGGTTTACTAGCAGGCACTTAGACTATCTAGGTTACCTAGCGGGCACTTGGACTATGTAGGTTAACGAATGGGCACTTGGACTATGTAGGTAACCTAGTGGTCACTTGCACTGTCTAGGTTACCTAGCGGGCACTTGGACTATGTAGGTTAACTAGCGGGCACTTGGACTATCTAGGTTAACTAGCGGGCACTTGGACTATCTAGTTTAACTAGCGGGCACTTGGACTATGTAGGTTAACTAGCGGGCCCTTGCACTATGTAGGTTAACTAGCGGGCCCATGGATTATGTAGGTTTACTAGGGGGCACTTGGACTATCTAGGTTAACTTGCGGGCACTTGGACTATGTAGTTTCCCTAGCGGACATTTGGACTATTTAGGTTAGCTAGCGGGCACTTGGACTATGTAGGTTATCTAGGGGGCACTTGGCCTATCTAGGTTACCTAGCAGGCACTTTGACTATCTAGGTTAACTAACGGGCATTTGGACTATGTAGGGCAACTAGCGGGCACTTGGACTGTCTAGGTTACCTAACGGGCACTTGGATTATCTAGGTTAACGAACGGGCACTTGGACTATGTAGGTTACCTAGCCACCACTTGGACTATCTAAGTTAGCTAACAGGCACTTGGACTATCTAGGTTCCCTAGTGGGCACTTGTACTATCTAGGTTACCTAGCTGGCACTTGGACTATGTAGGTCAACTAGCGGGCCCGTGGACTATCTAGGTTAGCTAACGGGCACTTGGACTATGTATGTTTCAGAGTGGGCACTTGGATTATGTAGGTTGCCTAGCGGACATTTAGACTATGTAGGTTTCCTTGCGGGCATTTGGACTATGTAGGTTACCAGCGGGCACTTGGACAATCTAGGTTAACGAAAGTGCACTTGGACTATGTAGGTAACCTAGCCGGCACTTGGACTATCTAGGTTAACGAACGGGCACTTGGACTATGTATTTTAACTAGCGGACACTTCGACTATCTAGGTTAGCTAACGGGCAATTGGACTATCTAGGTTACCTAGCGGGCACTTGGACTATGTAGGTTCCCTAGCGGGCACTTGGACTATTTAGGTTACCTAGCAGGCACTTTGACTATCTAGGTTAACTAACGGGCATTTGGACTATGTAGGTTGCCTAGCGAGCACTTGGAGTATGTAGGTTCCCTAGCGGGCAATTGGACTATGTAGGTTCCCTATCGGGTACTTGGACTGTCTAGGTTAACTAGCGGGCAATTGGACTGTCTAGGTTACCTAGTGGGCACTTGGAGTATGTACGTTCCCTAGCGGGCACTTGGGCTTTCTACGTTACCTAGCGGGCACTTGGACTATGTAGGTTAACGAACGGGCACTTGGACTATGTAGGTTAACGAACGGGCACTTGGATTATGTAGTTTACCTAGCAGGAACTTGGACTATGTAGGTTAACTAGCGGGCACTTGGACTATCTAGGTTACCTACGGGCAATTGGAATATGTACCTTCCCTAGCGGGCACTTGGGCTATCTACGTTACCTAGTGGGCACTTGGACTATGTAGGTTAACGAACGGGCACTTGGACTATGTAGGTAACCTAGTGGTCACTTGGACTATGTAGGTTATCTAGCGGACACTTGGACTATCTAGGTTACCTAGCAGGCACTTTGACTATCTAGGTTAACTAACGGGCACTTGGACTATGTAGGGTAACTAGCGGGCACTTGGACTGTCTAGGTTACCTAACGGGCACTTGGATTATCTAGGTTAACGAACGTGCACTTGGACTATATAGGTAACCTAGCGGGCACTTGGACTGTCTAGGTTACCTGGCGGGCAACTGGACTATCTAGGTTAACGAACGGGCACTTGGACTATGTATGTTAACTAGCGGACACTTCGACTATCTAGGTTAGCTAACGGGCAATTGGACAATATAGGTTAACTAACGGGCACTTGGACTATGTAGGTTGCCTAGCGAGCACTTGGACTATGTAGGTTCCCTAGTGGGCACTTGGACGATGTAGGTTCCCTATCGGGTACTTGGACTGTCTAGGTTAACTAGGGGGCAATTGGACTGTCTAGGTTACCTAGTGGCACTTGGACTATGCACGTTCCCTTGCGGGCACTTGGGCTATCTACGTTACCTAGCGGGCACTTGGACAATGTAAGTTAACGAACGGGCACTTGGACTGTGTAGGTTAACTAGCGCACACTTGGACTATCTAGGATAGCTAACGGGCAATTGGACTATCAAGGTTACTTAACGGGCACTTGGACTATGAAGGTTACCTAGCGGGCACTTGGACGATTTAGGTTAACTAGCGGGCACTTGGACTATCTAGGTTAACTTGCAGGCCCTTGGACTATCTAGGTTTACTAGCGGGCACTTGGACTATCTAGGTTAACTAGCGGGCACTTGGACTATGTAGGTTAACTAGCGGGCACTTGAACTCTCTAGGTTACCCATCGGACACTTGGACTATGTAACTTCCCTAGCGGGCACTTGGACTATCTAGGTTACCTAGCAGGCACTTGGATTATGAAGG
The DNA here is from genome assembly GCF_050624435.1 of Tenrec ecaudatus. Lineage (NCBI taxonomy): Eukaryota > Metazoa > Chordata > Mammalia > Afrosoricida > Tenrecidae > Tenrec > Tenrec ecaudatus. The sequence goes on from NC_134536.1 coordinate 145,888,527, forward strand.
ATCCCTAGCGGGCAATTGGACTATCTAGGTTACCTAGCTGGCACTTGAACTATGTAGGTTAACTAGCGGACACTTGCACGATCTAGGTTAACTAGCGGGCCCTTGCACTATGTAGGTTAACTAGCGGGCCCATGGATTACGTAGGTTTACTAGGGGGCACTTGGGACATCTAGGTTAACTAGCGGGCACCTGGACTATGTAGTTTCCCTAGCGGGCATTTGGACTATGTAGGTTACCTAGCAGGCACTTTGACTATCTAGGTTATCTAACGGGCACTTGGACTATGTAGGTTAACTAGCGGGCACTTGGACTAACTAGGTTTACTAGCAGGCACTTAGACTATCTAGGTAACCTAGCGGGCACTGGGACTATGTACGTTCCCTAGCGGGTACTTGGGCTATCTACGTTACCCAGCGGTCACTTGGACTATGTAGGTTAACGAATGGGCATTTGGACTATGTAGGTAACCTAGTGGTCACTTGGACTATCTAGGTTACCTAGCGGGCACTTGGACTATGTAGGTTAACTAGCGGGCACTTGGACTATCTAGGTTAACTAGCGGGCACTTGGACTATCTAGTTTAACTAGCGGGCACTTGGACTATCTAGGTTAACTAGCGGGCCCTTGCACTATGTAGGTTAACTAGCGGGCCCATGGATTATGTAGGTTTACTAGGGGGCACTTGGACTATCTAGGTTAACTAGCGGGCACTTGGACTATGTAGTTTCCCTAGCGGACATTTGGACTATTTAGGTTACCTAGCGGGCACTTGGACTATGTAGGTTTTCTAGCGGGCACTTGGACTATCTAGGTTACCTAGCAGGCACTTTGACTATCTAGGTTAACTAACGGGCATTTGGACTATGTAGTGCAACTAGCGGGCACTTGGATTGTCTAGGTTACCTAACGGGCACTTGGATTATCTAGGTTAACGAACGGGCACTTGGACTATGTAGGTTACCTAGCCACCACTTGGACTATCTAGGTTAGCTAACAGGCATTTGGACTATCTAGGTTCCCTAGTGGGCACTTGTACTATCTAGGTTACCTAGCTGGCACTTGGACTATGTAGGTCAACTAGCGGGCCCTTGGACTATCTAGGTTAGCTAACGGGCACTTGGACTATGTATGTTTCAGAGTGGGCACTTGGATTATGTAGGTTGCCTAGCGGACATTTAGACTATGTAGGTTTCCTTGCGGGCATTTGGACTATGTAGGTTACCAGCGGGCACTTGGACAATCTAGGTTAACGAACGTGCACTTGGACTATGTAGGTAACCTAGCGGGCACTTGGACTGTCTAGGTTACCTAGCGGGCACTTGGAATTTCTAGGTTAACGAACGGGCACTTGGACTATGTATTTTAACTAGCGGACACTTCGAGTATCTAGGTTAGCTAACGGGCAATTGGACTATCTAGGTTACCTAGCGGGCACTTGGACTATGTAGGTTCCCTAGCGGGCACTTGGACTATTTAGGTTACCTAGCAGGCACTTTGACTATCTAGGTTAACTAACGGGCACTTGGAATATGTAGGTTGCCTAGCGAGCACTTGGAGTATGTAGGTTCCCTAGCGGGCAATTGGACTATGTAGGTTCCCTATCGGGTACTTGGACTGTCTAGGTTAACTAGCGGGCAATTGGACTGTCTAGGTTACCTAGTGGGCACTTGGAGTATGTACGTTCCCTAGCGGGCACTTGGGCTTTCTACGTTACCTAGCGGGCACTTGGACTATGTAGGTTAACGAACGGGCACTTGGATTATGTAGTTTACCTAGCAGGTACTTGGACAATGTAGGTTAACTAGCGGGCACTTGGACTATCTAGGTTACCTACGGGCACTTGGAATATGTACCTTCCCTAGCGGGCACTTGGGCTATCTACGTTACCTAGTGGGCACTTGGACTATGTAGGTTAACGAACGGGCACTTGGACTATGTAGGTAACCTAGTGGTCACTTGGACTATGTAGGTTATCTAGCGGACACTTGGACTATCTAGGTTACCTAGCAGGCTCTTTGACTATCTAGGTTAACTAACGGGCACTTGGACTATGTAGGGTAACTAGCGGGCACTTGGACTGTCTAGGTTACCTAACGGGCACTTGGATTATCTAGGTTAACGAACGTGCACTTGGACTATGTAGGTAACCTAGCGGGCACTTGGACTGTCTAGGTTACCTGGCGGGCACTTGGACTACCTAGGTTAACGAACGGGCACTTGGACTATGTATGTTAACTAGCGGACACTTCGACTATCTAGGTTAGCTAACGGGCAATTGGACAATCTAGGTTAACTAACGGGCACTTGGACTATGTAGGTTGCCTGGCGAGCACTTGGACTATGTAGGTTCCCTAGTGGGCACTTGGACTATGTAGGTTCCCTATCGGGTACTTGGACTGTCTAGGTTAACTAGGTGGCAATTGGACTGTCTAGGTTACCTAGTTGGCACTTGGACTATGTACATTCCCTAGCGGGCACTTGGGCTCTCTACGTTACCTAGCGGGCACTTGGACAATGTAAGTTAACGAACGGGCACTTGGACTGTGTAGGTTAACTAGCGGACACTTGGACTATCTAGGATAGCTAACGGGCAATTGGACTATCAAGGTTACTTAACGGGCACTTGGACTATGAAGGTTACCTAGCGGGCACTTGGACTATCTAGGTTACCTAGCAGGCACTTTGACTATCTAGGTTAACTAACGGGTACTTGGACTATGGAGGTTGCCTAACGAGCACCTGGACTATGTAGGTCCCCTAGCGGGCGCATGGACTATGTAGATTCCCTAGCGGTACTTGGACTGTCTAGGTTAACTAGCGGGCAATTGGACTGTCCAGGTTACCTAGTGGGCACTTGGACTATGTACGTTCCCTAGCGGGCACTTGGGCTATCTACGTTACCTAGCGGGCACTTGGACTATGTAGGTTAACGAATGGGCACTTGGAGTATGTAGGTAACCTAGTGGTCACTTGGACTGTCTAGGTTACCTAGCGAGCACTTGGACTATGTAGGTTAACTAGCGGGCACTTGGACTATCTAGGTTAACTAGCGGGCACTTGGACTATCTAGGTTAACTAGCGGGCACTTGGACTATCTAGGTTAACTAGCGGGCCCTTGCACTATGTAGGTTAACTAGCGGGCCCATTGATTATGTAGGTTTACTAGGGGGCACTTGGACTATCTAGGTTAACTAGCGGGCACTTGGACTATGTAGTTTCCCTAGCGGACATTTGGACTATTTAGGTTACCTAGCGGGCACTTGGACTATGTAGGTTATCTAGCGGGCACTTGGACTATCTAGGTTACCTAGCAGGCACTTTGACTATCTAGGTTAACTAACGGTCACTTGGACTATGTAGGGCAACTAGCGGGCACTTGGACTGTCTAGGTTACCTAACGGGCACTTGGATTATCTAGGTTAACGAACGGGCACTTGGACTATGTAGGTTACCTAGCCACCACTTGGACTATCTAGGTTAGCTAACATGCACTTGGACTATCTAGGTTCCCTAGCGGGCACTTGTACTATCTAGGTTACCTAGCTGGCACTTGGACTATGTAGGTCAACTAGCGGGCCCTTGGACTTTCTAGGTTAGCTAACGGGCACTTGGACTATGTATGTTCCAGAGTGGGCACTTGGATTATGTAGGTTTCCTAGCGGACATTTAGACTATGTAGGTTTCCTTGCGGGCATTTGGACTATGTAGGTTACGAGCGGGCACTTGGACAATCTAGGTTAACGAACGTGCACTTGGACTATGTAGGTAACCTAGCGGGCATTTGGACTGTCTAGGTTACCTAGCGGGCACTTGGACTTTCTAGGTTAACGAACGGGCACTTGGACTATGTAGGTTAACTAGCGGACACTTCGACTATCTAGGTTAGCTAACGGGCAATTGGACTATCTAGGTTACCTAGCGGGCACTTGGACTCTGTAGGTTCCCTAGCGGGTACATGGACTATTTAGGTTACCTAGCAGGCACTTTGACTATCTAGGTTAACTAAAGGGGACTTGGACTATGTAGGTTGCCTAGCGAGCATTTGGAGTATGTAGGTTCCCTAGCGGGCAATTGGACTATGTAGGTTCCCTATCGGGTACTTGAATTGTCTAGGTTAACTAGCGGGCAATTGGACTGTCTAGGTTACCTAGTGGGCACTTGGAGTATGTACGTTCCCTAGCGGGCACTTGGGCTTTCTACGTTACCTAGCGGGCACTTGGACTATGTAGGTTAACGAACGGGCACTTGGACTATGTAGGTTAACGAACGGGCACATGGATCATGTAGTTTACCTAGCAGGTACTTGGACTATGTAGGTTAACTAGCGGGCACTTGGACTATCTAGGTTACCTACGGGCACGTGGACTATGTACCTTCCCTAGCGGGCACTTGGGCTATGTACGTTACCTAAAGGGCACTTGGACTACGTAGGTTAACGAACGGGCACTTGGACTATGTAGGTAACCTAGTGGTCACTTGGACTATGTAGGTTATCTAGCGGACTCTTGGACTATCTAGGTTACCTAGCAGGCACTTTGACTATCTAGGTTAACTAACGGGCACTTGGACTATGTAGGGTAACTAGCGGGCACTTGGATTGTCTAGGTTACCTATCGGGCACTTGGATTATCTAGGTTAACTAACGGGCACTTGGAATATGTAGGTTACCTAGCCACCACTTGGACTATCTAGGTTAGCTAACAGGCACTTGGACTATCTAGGTTCCCTAGCGGGCACTTGTACTATCTAGGTTACCTAATGATTCTTGGACTATGTAGGTCAACTAGCGGGCCCTTGGACTATCTAGGTTAGTTAACGGGCACTTGGACTATGTATGTTCCAGAGTGGGCACTTGTATTATGTAGGTTGCCTAGCGGACATTTTGACTATGTAGGATTCCTTGCGGGCATTTGGACTATGTAGGTTACCTAGCGGGCACTTGGACTATGTAGGTTCCCTAGCGGTCACGTGGACTATGTAGGCTCCCTAGAAGGCACTTGGACTATGTAGGTTAACTAGCGGGCACTTGGATTAACCAGGTAACCAGGCGGGCACATGGACTATGTAGGTTACCCAATGGGCACTTGGACTATCTAGGTTAACGAACGGACACTTGGACTATGTAGGTTAGGTATCAGGGACTTGGACTATCTAGGTTACCTAGCAGGCACTTGGACTATGTAGGTTACCTAGCGGACACTTGGACGATTTAGGTTAACTAGCGGGCACTTGGACTATCTAGGTTAAGTAGCAGGCCCTTGGACGATCTAGGTTTACTAGCGGGCACTTGGACTATCTAGGTTAACTAGCGGGGCACGTGGACTATGTACCTTCCCTAGCGGGCACTTGGACTATCTAGGTTACCTAGCAGGCACTTGGATTATGAAGGATCCCTAGAGGGCAATTGGACTATCTAGGTTACCTAGCTGGCACTTGGACTATGTAGGTTAACTAGCGGACACTTGCACGATCTAGGTTAACTAGCGGGCCCTTGCACTATGTAGGTTAACTAGCGGGCCCATGGATTATGTAGGTTTACTAGGGGGCACTTGGGACATCTAGGTTAACTAGCGGGCACTTGGACTATGTAGTTTCCCTAGCGGGCATTTGGACCATTTAAGTTGCCTAGCGGGCACTTGGACTATGTAGGTTACCTAGCAGGCACTTTGACTATCTAGGTTAACTAACGGGCACTTGGACTATGTAGGGTAACTAGCGGGCACTTGGACTGTCTAGGTTACCTAACGGGCACTTGGATTATCTAGGTTAACGAACGGGCACTTGGACTATGTAGGTTACCTAGCCACCACTTGGACTATCTAGGTTCCCTAGCGGGCACTTGGACTATGTAGGTCAACTAGCGGGCCCTTGGACTATCTAGGTTAGCTAATGGGCACTTGGACTACGTATGTTCCAGAGCGGGCACTTGGATTATGTAGGATGCCTAGCGGACATTTAGACTATGTAGGTTTCCTTGCGGGCATTTGGACTATGTAGGTTCCCTATCGGGCACTTGGACTATGTAGGTTCCCTAACGGGCACTTGGACTATGTAGGTTCCCTAGGGGTCACGTGGACTATGTAGGCTCCCTAGAAGGCACTTGGACTATGTAGGTTAACTAGCGGGCACTTGGACTATGTAGGTTACCCAATGGGCACTTGGACTATCTAGGTTAACGAACGGACACTTGGGATATGTAGGTTAGCTATCAGGCACTTGGACTATCTAGGTTACCTAGCGGACACTTGGACGATTTAGGATAACTAGCGGGCACTTGGACTATCTAGGTTAACTAGCAGGCCCTTGGACTGTCTAGGTTTACTAGCGGGCACTTGGACTATCTAGGTTAACTAACGGGCACTTGGACTATGTAGTTTCCCTAGCGGGCATTTGGATTATTTAGGTTACCTAGTGGGCACTTGGACTATGTAGGTTATCTAGCGGGCCCTTGGACTACGTAGGTTAACTAGAAGGCACTTGGACTATCAAGGTTACCTAGCGGGCCCTTGGACTATGTAGGTTACCAGCGGGCACTTGGACTATCTAGGTTAACGAACGTGCACTTGGACTATGTAGGTAACCTAGCGGGCACTTGGACTGTCTAGGTTACCTACCGGGCCCTTGGACTATCTAGGTTAACGAACGGGCACTTGGGCTATGTAGGTTAAGTAGCGGACACTTCGACTATCTAGGTTAGCTAACGGGCAATTGGACAATCTAGGTTAATTAACGGGCACTTGGACTATGTAGGTTGCCTAGCGAGCACTTGGACTATGTAGGTTCCCTAGTGGGCACTTGGACTATGTAGGTTCCCTATTGGGTACTTGGACTGTCTAGGTTAACTAGGGGGCAATTGGACTGTCTAGGTTACCTAGTGGGCACTTGGACTATGTACGTTCCCTAGCGGGCACTTGGGTTATCTACGTTACCTAGCGGGCACTTGGACAATGTAAGTTAACGAACGGGCACTTGGACTATGTAGGTTAACTAGCGGACACTTGGACTATCTAGGATAGCTAACGGGCAATTGGACTATCAAGGTTACCTAACAGGCACTTGGACTATGTAGGTTACTTAGCGGGCACTTGGACTATCTAGGTTACCTAGCAGGCACTTTGACTATCTAGGTTAACTAACGGGCACGTGGACTATGTAGGTTGCCTAGCGAGCACCTGGACTATGTAGGTCCCTAGCGGTACTTGTACTGTCTAGGTTAACTAGCGGGCAATTGGACTGTCTAGGTTACCTAGTGGGCACTTGGACTATGTAGTTTACCTAGCAGGCACTTGGACTATGTAGGTTTACTAGCAGGCACTTAGACTATCTAGGTTACCTAGCGGGCACTTGGACTATGTACGTTCCCTAGCGGGCACTTGGGCTATCTACGTTACCTAGCGGGCACTTGGACTATGTAGGTTAACGAATGGGCACTTGGACTATGTAGGTAACCTAGTGGTCACTTGGACTGTCTAGGTTACCTAGCGGGCACTTGGACTATGTAGGTTAACTAGCGGGCACTTGGACTATCTAGGTTAACTAGCGGGCACTTGGACTATCTAGGTTAACTAGCGGGCACTTGGACTATCTAGGTTAACTAGCGGGCCCTTGCACTATATAGGTTAACTAGCGGGCCCATGGATTATGTAGGTTTACTAGGGGGCACTTGGAATATCTAGGTTTATTGCGGGCACTTGGACTATGTAGGTTATCTAGCGGGCACTTGGACTATATAGGTTACCTAGCAGGCACTTTGACTATCTAGGTTAATTAACGGGCATTTGGACTATGTAGGGCAACTAGCGGGCACTTGGACTGTCTAGGTTACCTAACGGGCACTTGGATTATCTAGGTTAACGAACGGGCACTTGGACTATGTAGGTTACCTAGCCACCACTTGGACTATCTAGGTTAGCTAACACTCACTTGGACTATCTAGGTTCCCTAGCGGGCACTTGTACTATCTAGGTTACCTAGCTGGCACTTGGATTATGTATGTCAACTAGCGGGCCCTTGGACTTTCTAGGTTAGCTAACGGGCACTTGGACTATGTATGTTCCAGAGTGGGCACTTGAATTATGTAGGTTGCCTAGCGGACATTTAGACTATGTAGGTTTCCTTGCGGGCATTTGGACTATGTAGGTTACCAGCGGGCACTTGGACAATCTAGGTTAACGAACGTGCACTTGGACTATGTAGGTAACCTAGCGGGCATTTGGACTGTCTAGGTTACCTAGCGGGCACTTGGACTTTCTAGGTTAACGAACGGGCACTTGGACTATGTATTTTAACTAGCGGACACTTCGACTATCTAGGTTAGCTAACGGGCAATTGGACTATCTAGGTTACCTAGCGGGCACTTGGACTCTGTAGGTTCCCTAGCGGGCACATGGACTATTTAGGTTACCTAGCAGGCACTTTGACTATCTAGGTTAACTAAAGGGGACTTGGACTATGTAGGTTGCCTAGCGAGCATTTGGACTATGTAGGTTCCCTATCGGGTACTTGAATTGTCTAGGTTAACTAGCGGGCAATTGGACTGTCTAGGTTACCTAGTGGGCACTTGGAGTATGTACGTTCCCTAGCGGGCACTTGGGCTTTCTACGTTACCTAGCGGGCACTTGGACTATGTAGGTTAACGAACGGGCACTTGGACTATGTAGGTTAACGAACGGGCACTTGGATTATGTAGTTTACCTAGCAGGTACTTGGACTATGTAGGTTAACTAGCGGGCACTTGGACTATCTAGGTTACCTACGGGCACGTGGACTATGTACCTTCCCTAGCGGGCACTTGGGCTATGTACGTTACCTAGCGGGCACTTGGACTACGTAGGTTAACGAACGGGCACTTGGACTATGTAGGTAACCTAGTGGTCACTTGGACTATGAAGGTTATCTAGCGGACACTTGGACTATCTAGGTTACCTAGCAGGCACTTTGACTATCTAGGTTAACTAACGGGCACTTGGACTATGTAGGGTAACTAGCGGGCACTTGGATGGTCTAGGTTACCTAACGGGCACTTGGATTATCTAGGTTAACTAACGGGCACTTGGACTATGTAGGTTACCTAGCCACCACTTGGACTATCTAGGTTAGCTAACAGGCACTTGGACTATCTAGGTTCCCTAGCGGGCACTTGTACTATCTAGGTTACCTAGCTGGTTCTTGGACTATGTAGGTCAACTAGCGGGCCCTTGGACTATCTAGGTTAGCTAACGGGCACTTGGACTATGTATGTTCCAGAGTGGGCACTTGTATTATGTAGGTTGCCTAGCGGACATTTAGACTATGTAGGATTCCTTGCGGGCATTTGGACTATGTAGGTTACCTAGCGGGCACTTGGACTATGTAGGTTTCCTAGCGGTCACGTGGACTATGTAGGCGCCCTAGAAAGCACTTGGACTATGTAGGTTAACTAGCGGGCACTTGGACTAACCAGGTAACCAGGCGGGCACATGGACTATGTAGGTTACCCAATGGGCACTTGGACTATCTAGGTTAACGAACGGACACTTGTACTATGTAGGTTAGGTATCAGGCACTTGGACTATCTAGGTTACCTAGCAGGCACTTGGACTATGTAGGTTACCTAGCGGACACTTGGACGATTTAGGTTAACTAGCGGGCACTTGGACTATCTAGGTTAACTAGCAGGCCCTTGGACTATCTAGGTTTAGTAGCGGGCACTTGGACTATCTAGGTTAACTAGCGGGGCACTTGGACTATGTAGATTAACTAGCGGGCACTTGAACTCTCTAGGTTACCTAGCGGACACTTGGACTATGTGCCTTCCCTAGCGGGCACTTGGACTATCTAGGTTACCTAGCAGGCACTTGGATTATGAAGGATCCCTAGCGGGCAATTGGACTATCTAGGTTACCTAGCTGGCACTTGGACTATGTAGGTTAACTAGCGGACACTTGCACGATCTAGGTTAACTAGCGGGCCCTTGCACTATGTAGGTTAACTCGCGGGCCCATGGATTATGTAGGTTTACTAGGGGGCACTTGGGACATCTAGGTTAACTAGCGGGCACTTGGACTATGTAGTTTCCCTAGCGGGCATTTGGACCATTTAGGTTGCCTAGCGGGCACTTGGACTATGTAGGTTACCTAGCAGGCACTTTGACTATCTAGGTTAACTAACGGGCACTTGGACTATGTAGGGTAACTAGCGGGCACTTGGACTGTCTAGGTTACCTAACGGGCACTTGGATTATCTAGGTTAACGAACGGGCACTTGGACTATGTAGGTTACCTAGCCACCACTTGGACTATCTAGCTTCCCTAGCGGGCACTTGGACTATGTAGGTCAACTAGCGGGCCCTTGGACTATCTAGGTTAGCTAACGGGCACTTGGACTACGTATGTTCCAGAGCGGGCACTTGGATTATGTAGGTTGCCTAGCGGACATTTAGACTATGTAGGTTTCCTTGCGGGCATTTGGACTATGTAGGTTACCTAGCGGGTACTTGGACTATGTAGGTTCCCTAACGGGCACGTGGACTATGTAGGCTCCCTAGAAGGCACTTGGACTATGTAGGTTAACTAGCGGGCACTTGGACTATGTAGGTTACCCAATGGGCACTTGGACTATCTAGGTTAACGAACGGACACTTGGGCTATGTAGGTTAGCTATCAGGCACTTGGACTATCTAGGTTACCTAGCGGACACTTGGACGATTTAGGATAACTAGCGGGCATTTGGACTATCTAGGTTAACTAGCAGGCCCTTGGACTATCTAGGTTTACTAGCGGGCACTTGGACTATCTAGGTTAACTAACGGGCACTTGGACTATGTAGTTTCCCTAGCGGGCATTTGGATTATTTAGGTTACCTAGTGGGCACTTGGACTATGTAGGTTATCTAGCGGGCACTTGGACTACGTAGGTTAACTAGAAGGCACTAGGACTATCAAGGTTACCTATCGGGCCCTTGGACTATGTAGGTTACCAGCGGGCACTTGGACTATCTAGGTTAACGAACGTGCACTTGGACTATGTAGGTAACCTAGCGGGCACGTGGACTGTCTAGGTTACCTACCGGGCCCTTGGACTATCTAGGTTAACGAACGGGCACTTGGGCTATGTAGGTTAAGTAGCGGACACTTCGACTATCTAGGTTAGCTAACGGGCAATTGGACAATCTAGGTTAATTAACGGGCACTTGGACTATGTAGGTTGCCTAGCGAGCACTTGGACTATGTAGGTTCCCTAGTGGGCACTTGGACTATGTAGGTTCCCTATTGGGTACTTGGACTGTCTAGGTTAACTAGGGGGCAATTGGACTGTCTAGGTTACCTAGTGGGCACTTGGACTATGTACGTTCCCTAGCGGGCACTTGGGTTATCTACGTTACCTAGCGGGCACTTGGACAATGTAAGTTAACGAACGGGCACTTGGACTATGTAGGTTAACTAGCGGACACTTGGACTATCTAGGATAGCTAACGGGCAATTGGACTATCAAGGTTACCTAACGGGCACTTGGACTATGTAGGTTACTTAGCGGGCACTTGGACTATCTAGGTTACCTAGCAGGCACTTTGACTATCTAGGTTAACTAACGGGCACGTGGACTATGTAGGTTGCCTAGCGAGCACCTGGACTATGTAGGTCCCTAGCGGGCGCTTGGACTATGTAGATTCCCTAGCGGTACTTGGACTGTCTAGGTTAACTATCGGGCAATTGGACTGTCTAGGTTACCTAGTGGGCACTTGGACTATGTAGTTTACCTAGCAGGCACTTGGACTATGTAGGTTTACTAGCAGGCACTTAGACTATCTAGGTTACCTAGCGGGCACTTGGACTATGTACGTTCCCTAGCGGGCACTTGGGCTATCTACGTTACCTAGCGGGCACTTGGACTATGTAGGTTAACGAATGGGCACTTGGACTATGTAGGTAACCTAGTGGTCACTTGGACTGTCTAGGTTACCTAGCGAGCACTTGGACTATGTAGGTTAACTAGCGGGCACTTGGACTATCTAGGTTAACTAGTGGGCACTTGGACTATCTAGGTTAACTAGCGGGCACTTGGACTATCTAGGTTAACTAGCGGGCCCTTGCACTATGTAGGTTAACTAGCGGGCCCATGGATTATGTAGGTTTACTAGGGGGCACTTGGACTCTCTAGGTTAACTTGCGGGCACTTGGACTATGTAGTTTCCCTAGCGGACATTTGGACTATTTAGATTACCTAGCGGGCACTTGGACTATGTAGGTTACCTAGCAGGCACTTTGACTATCTAGGTTAATTAACGGGCATTTGGACTATGTAGGGCAACTAGCGGGCACTTGGACTGTCTAGGTTACCTAACGGGCACTTGGATTATCTAGGTTAACGAACGGGCACTTGGACTATGTAGGTTACCTAGCCACCACTTGGACAATCTAGGTTAGCTAACAGGCACTTGGACTATCTAGGTTCCCTAGCGGGCACTTGTACTATCTAGGTTACCTAGCTGGCACTTGGATTATGTAGGTCAACTAGCGGGCCCTTGGACTTTCTAGGTTAGCTAACGGGCACTTGGACTATGTATGTTCCAGAGTGGGCACTTGGATTATGTAGGATGCCTAGCGGACATTTAGACTATGTAGGTTTCCTTGCGGGCATTTGGACTATGTATGTTACCAGGGGGCACTTGGACAATCTAGGTTAACGAATGTGCACTTGGACAATGTAGGTAACCTAGCGGGCACTTGGAATGTCTAGGTTACCTAGCGGGCACTTGGACTTTCTAGGTTAACGAACGGGCACTTGGACTATGTAGGTTAACTAGCGGACATTTCGACTATCTAGGTTACCTAACGGGCAATTGGACTATCTAGGTTACCTAGCGGGCACTTGGACTATGTAGGTTCCCTAGCGGGCACTTGGACTATTTAGGTTACCTAGCAGACATTTTGACTATCTAGGTTAACTAACGGGCACTTGGTCTATGTAGGTTGCCTAGCGAGCACTTGGAGTATGTAGGTTCCCTAGCGGGCAATTGGACTATGTAGGTTCCCTATCGGGTACTTGGACTGTCTAGGTTAACCAGCGGGCAATTGGACTGTCTAGGTTACCTAGTGGGCACTTGGAATATGTACGTTCCCTAGCGGGCACTTGGGCTTTCTACGTTACCTAGCGGGCACTTGGACTATGTAGGTTAACGAACGGGCACTTGGATTATGTAGTTTACCTAGCAGGTACTTGGACTATGTAGGTTAACTAGCGGGCACTTGGACTATCTAGGTTACCTACGGGCACTTGGACTATGTACCTTCCCTAGCGGGCACTTGGGCTATCTACGTTACCTAGCTGGCACTTGGACTATGTAGGTTAACGAACGGGCACTTGGACTATGTAGGTAACCTAGTGGTCACTTGGACTATGTAGGTTATCTAGCGGACACTTGGACTATCTAGGTTACCTAGCAGGCACTTTGACTATCTAGGTTAACTAACGGGCACTTGGACTATGTAGGGTAACTAGCGGGCACTTGGACTGTCTAAGTTACCTAACGGTCACTTGGACTATGTAGGTTGCCTAGCGAGCACTTGGACTATGTAGGTTCCCTAGTGGGCACTTGGACTATGTAGTTTCCCTATCGGGTACTTGGACTGCCTAGGTTAACTAGGGGACAATTGGACTGTCTAGGTTACCTAGTGGGCACTTGGACTATGTACATTCCCTAGCGGGCACTTGGGCTATCTACGTTACCTAGCGGGCACTTGAACAATGTAAGTTAACGAACGGGCACTTGGACTATGTAGGTTAACTAGCGGACCCTTGGACTATCTAGGATAGCTAACGGGCAATTGGACTATCAAGGTTACCTAACGGGCACTTGGACTATGTAGGTTACCTAGCGGGCATCTGGACTATCTAGGTTACCTAGCCACCACTTGGACTATCTAGGTTAGCTAACAGGCACTTGGACTATCTATGTTCCCTAGCGGGCACTTGTACTATCTAAGTTACCTACCTGGCACTTGGACTATGTAGGTCAACTAGTGGGCCCTTGGACTATCTAGGTTAGCTAACGGGCACTTGGACTATGTATGTTCCAGAGCGGGCACTTGTATTATGTAGGTTGCCTAGCAGACATTTAGACTATGTAGGTTTCCTTGTGGGCATTTGGACTATGTATGTTACCTAGCGGGCACTTGGACTATGTAGGTTCCCTAGCGGTCACGTGGACTATGTAGGCTCCCTAGAAGGCCCTTGGACTATGTAGGTTAACTAGCGGGCACTTGGACTAACCAGGTTACCAGGCGGGCACTTGGACTATGTAGGTTACCCAATGGGCACTTGGACTTTCTAGGTTAACGAACGGACACATGGACTATGTAGGTTAGGTATCAGACACTTGGAATATCTAAGTAACCTAGCAGGCACTTGGACTATGTAGGTGACCTAGCGGACAATTGGACGATTTAGGTTAACTAGCGGGCACTTGGACTATCTAGGTTAACTAGCAGGCCCTTGGACTATCTAGGTTTACTAGCGGGCACTTGGACTATCTTGGTTAACTAGCGGGCACTTGGACTATGTAGGTTAACTAGCGGGCACTTGACCTCTCTAGATTACCTAGCGGACACTTGGACTATGTACCTTCCCTAGCGGGCACTTGGACTATCTAGGTTACCTAGCAGGCACTTGGATTATGAAGGATCCCTAGCGGGCAATTGGACTATCTAGGTTACCTAGCTGGCACTTGGACTATGTAGGTTAACTAGCGGACACTTGCACGATCTAGGTTAACTAGCGGGCCCTTGCACTATGTAGGTTAACTAGCGGGCCCATGGATTATGTAGGTTTACTAGGGGGCACTTGGGACATCTAGGTTAACTAGCGGGCACTTGGACTATGTAGTTTCCCTAGCGGGCATTTGGACTATTTAGGTTGCCTAGCGGGCACTTGGACTATGTAGGTTACCTAGCAGGCACTTTCACTATCTAGGTTAACTAACGGGCACTTGGACAATGTAGGGTAACTAGCGGGCACTTGGACTGTCTAGGTTACCTAACGGGCACTTGGATTATCTAGGTTAACGAACGGGCACTTGGACAATGTAGGTTACCTAGCCACCACTTGGACTATCTAGGTTCCCTAGCGGGCACTTGTACTATCTAGGTTACTTAGCTGGCACTTGGACTATGTAGGTCAACTAGCGGGCCCTTGGACTATCTAGGTTAGCTAACGGGCACTTGGACTATGTATGTTCCAGAGCGGGCACTTGGATTATGTAGGTTGCCTAGCGGACATTGAGACTATGTAGGTTTCCTTGCGGGCATTTGGTCTATGTAGGTTACCTAGCAGGCACTTGGACTATGTAGGTTCCCTAACGGGCACTTGGACTATGTAGGTTCCCTAGCGGTCACGTGGACTATGTAGGCTCCCTAGAAGGCACGTGGACTATGTAGGTTAACTAGCGGGCACTTGGACTATGTAGGTTACCCAATGGGCACTTGGACTATCTAGGTTAACGAACGGACACTTCGACTATGTAGGTTAGCTATCAGGCACTTAGACTATCTAGGTTACCTAGCGGACACGTGGACGATTTAGGTTAACTAGCGGGCACTTGGACTATCTAGGTTAACTAGCAGGCCCTTGGACTATCTAGGTTTACTAGCGGGCACTTGGACTATCTAGGTTAACTAACGAGCACTTGGACTATGTAGTTTCCCTAGCGGGCATTTGGATTATTTAGATTACCTAGTGGGCACTTGGACTATGTAGGTTATCTAGCGGGCACTTGGACTACGTAGGTTAACTAGAAGGCACTTGGACTATCAAGGTTACCTAGCAGGCCCTTGGACTATGTAGGTTACCAGCGGGCACTTGGACTATCTAGGTTAACGAACGTGCACTTGGACTATGTAGGTAACCTAGCGGGCACTTGGACTGTCAAGGTTACCTAGCGGGCAATTGGACTATCTAGGTTAACGAACGGGCACTTGGACTATGTAGGTTAACTAGCGGACACTTCGACTATCTAGGTTAGCTAACGGGCAATTGGACAATCTAGGTTAACTAACGGGCACTTGGACTATGTAGGTTGCCTAGCGGTCACGTGGACTATGTAGGCTCCATAGAAGGCACTTGGACTATGTAGGTTAACTAGCGGGCACTTGGACTATGTAGGTTACCCAATGGGCACTTGGACTATCTAGGTTAACGAACGGACACTTGGACTATGTAGGTTAGCTATCAGGCACTTGGAATATCTAAGTTACCTAGCGGACACGTGGACGATTTAGGTTAACTAGCGGGCACTTGGACTATCTAGGTTAACTAGCAGGCCCTTGGACTATCTAAGTTTACTAGCGGGCACTTGGACTATGTAGGTTAACTAACGGCACTTGGACTATGTAGTTTCCCTAGCGGGCATTTGGATTATTTAGGTTACCTAGTGGGCACTTGGACTATGTAGGTTATCTAGCGGGCACTTGGACTACGTAGGTTAATAGAAGGCACTTGGACTATCAAGGTTACCTAACGGGCCCTTGGACTATGTAGGTTACCAGCGGGCACATGGACTATCTAGGTTAACGAACGTGCACTTGGACTATGTAGGTAACCTAGCGGGCACTTGGACTGTCTAGGTTACCTAGCGGGCACTTGGACTATCTAGGTTAACGAACGGGCACTTGGACTATGTAGGTTAACTAGCGGACACTTCGACTATCTAGGTTAGCTAACGGGCAATTGGACAATCTAGGTTAACTATCGGGCACTTGGACTATGTAGGTTGCCTAGCGAGCACTTGGACTATGTAGGTTCCCTAGTGGGCACTTGGACTATGTAGGTTCCCTATCGGGTACTTGGACTGTCTAGGTTAACTAGGGGGCAATTGGACTGTCTAGGTTACCTAGTGGGCACCTGAACTATGTACGTTCCCTAGCGGGCACTTGGGTTATCTATGTTACCTAGCGGGCACTTGGACAATGTAAGTTAACGAACGGGCACTTGGACTATGTAGGTTAACGAACGGGCACTTGGACTATGTAGGTAACCTAGTGGTCACTTGGACTATGTAGGTTATCTAGCGGACACTTGGACTATCTAGGTTACCTAGCAGGCACTTTGACTATCTAGGTTAACTAACGGGCACTTGGACTATGTAGGGTAACTAGCGGGCACTTGGACTGTCTAGGTTACCTAACGGGCATTGGATTATCTAGGTTAACGAACCGGCACTTGGACTTTGTAGGTTACCTAGCCACCACTTGGACTATCTAGGTTAGCTAACAGGCACTTGGAATATCTAGTTTCCCTAGAGGGCACTTGTACTATCTAGGTTACCTAGCTGGTTCTTGGACTATGTAGGTCAACTAGCGGGCCCTTGGAATATCTAGGTTAGCTAACGGGCACTTGGACTATGTATGTTCCAGAGTCGGCACTTGTATTATGTAGGTTGCCTAGCGGACATTTAGACTATGTAGGTTTCCTTGCGGGCATTTGGACTATGTAGGTTACCTAACGGGCACTTGGACTATGTAGGTTCCCTAGCGGTCACGTGGACTATGTAGGCTCCCTAGAAGGCACTTGGACTATGTAGGTTAACTAGCGGGCACTTGGACTAACCAGGTTACCAGGCGGGCACATGGACTATGTAGGTTACCCAATGGGCACTTGGACTATCTAGGTTAACGAACGGACACTTGGACTATGTAGGTTAGGTATCAGGCACTTGGACTATCTAGGTTACCTAGCAGGCACTTGGACTGTGTAGGTTACCTAGCGGACACTTGGACGATTTAGGTTAACTAGCGGGCACTTGGACTATCTAGGTTAACTAGCAGGCCCTTGGACTATCTAGGTTTACTAGCGGGCACTTGGACTATCTAGGTTAACTAGCGGGCACTTGGACTATGTAGGTTAACTAGCGGGCACTTGAACACTCTAGGTTACCTAGCGGACACTTGGACTATGTACCTTCCCTAGCGGGCACTTGGACTATCTAGGTTACCTAGCAGGCACTTGGATTATGAAGGATCCCTAGCGGGCAATTGGACTATCTAGGTTACCTAGCTGGCACTTGGACTATGTAGGTTAACTAGCGGACACTTGCACGATCTAGGTTAACTAGCGGGCCCTTGCACTATGTAGGTTAACTAGCGGGCCCATGGATTATGTAGGTTTATTAGGGGGCATTTGGGACATCTAGGTTAACTAGCGGGCACTTGGACTATGTAGTTTCCCTAGCGGGCATTTGGACTATTTAGGTTGCCTAGCGGGCACTTGGACTATGTAGGTTACCTAGCAGGCACTTTCACTATCTAGGTTAACTAACGGGCACTTGGACAATGTAGGGTAACTAGCGGGCACTTGGACTGTCTAGGTTACCTAACGGGCACTTGGATTATCTAGGTTAACGAACGGGCACTTGGACTATGTAGGTTGCCTAGCCACCACTTGGAGTATCTAGGTTCCCTAGCGGGCACTTGTACTATCTAGGTTACCTAGCTGGCACTTGGACTATGTAGGTCAACTAGCGGGCCCTTGGACTATCTAGGTTAGCTAACGGGCACTTGGACTATGCATGTTCCAGAGCGGGCACTTGGATTATGTAGGTTGCCTAGCGGACATTTAGACTATGTAGGTTTCCTTGCGGCATTTGGACTATGTAGGTTCCCTAGCGGGCACTTGGACTATGTAGGTTCCCTAACGGGCACTTGGACTATGTAGGTTCCCTAGGGGTCACGTGGACTATGTAGGCTCCCTAGAAGGCACTTGGACTATGTAGGTTAACTAGCGGGCACTTGGACTATGTAGGTTACCCAATGGGCACTTGGACTATCTAGGTTAACGAACGGACACTTGGACTATGTAGGTTAGCTATCAGGCACTTGGACTATCTAGGTTACCTAGCGGACACTTGGACGATTTAGGATAACTAGCGGGCACTTGGACTATCTAGGTTAACTAGCAGGCCCTTGGAATATCTAGGTTTACTAGCGGGTACTTGGACTATCTAGGTTAACTAACGGGCACTTGGACTATGTAGTTTCCCTAGCGGGCATTTGGATTATTTAGGTTACCTAGTGGGCACTTGGACTATGTAGGTTATCTAGCGGGGACTTGGACTACGTAGGTTAACTAGAAGGCCCTTGGACTATCAAGGTTACCTAGCGGGCCCTTGGACTATGTAGGTTACCAGCGGGCACTTGGACTATCTAGGTTAACGAACGTGCACTTGGACTATGTAGGTAACCTAGCGGGCACTTGGACTGTCTAGGTTACCTAGCGGGCACTTGGACTATCTAGGTTAATGAACGGGCACTTGGACTATGTAGGTTAACCAGCGGACACTTCGACTATCTAGGTTAGCTAACGGGCAATTGGACAATCTAGGTTAACTAACGGGC
The DNA here is from genome assembly GCF_050624435.1 of Tenrec ecaudatus. NCBI lineage: Eukaryota > Metazoa > Chordata > Mammalia > Afrosoricida > Tenrecidae > Tenrec > Tenrec ecaudatus. The sequence goes on from NC_134536.1 coordinate 145,907,890, forward strand.
ACTTGGACTATGTAAGTTGCCTAGCGAGCACTTTGACTATGTAGGTTCCCTAGTGGGCACTTGGACTATGTAGGTTCCCTATCGGGTACTTGGACTGTCTAGGTTAACTAGGGGGCAATTGGACTGTCTAGGTTACCTAGTGGGCACTTGGACTATGTACGTTCCCTAGCGGTCACTTGGGTTATCTACGTTACCTAGCGGGCACTTGGACAATGTAAGTTAACAAACGGGCACTTGGACTATGTAGGTTAACTAGCGGACACTTGGACTATCTAGGATAGCTAACGGGCAATTGGACTATCAAGGTTATCTAACGGGCACTTGGACTATCTAGGTTGCCTAGCAGGCACTTTGACTATCTAGGTTAACTAACGGGCACGTGGACTATGTAGGTTGCCTAGCGAGCACCTGGACAATGTAGGTTCCCTAGCGGGCACTTGGACTATGTAGATTCCCTAGCGGTACTTGGACTGTCTAGGTTAACTAGCGGGCAATTGGACTGTCTAGGTTACCTAGTGGGCACTTGGACTATGTAGTTTACCTAGCAGGCACTTGGACTATGTAGGTTTACTAGCAGGCACTTAGACTATCTAGGTTACCTAGCGGGCACTTGGACTATGTACGTTCCCTAGCGGGCACTTGGGCTATCAACGTTACCTAGCGGGCACTTGGACTATGTAGGTTAACGAATGGGCACTTGGACTATGTAGGTAACCTAGTGGTCACTTGGACTGTCTAGGTTACCTAGCGGGCACTTGGACTATGTAGGTTAACTAGCGGGCACTTGGACTATCTAGGTTAACTAGCGGGCACTTGGATTATCTAGGTTAACTAGTGGGCCCTTGCACTATGTAGGTTAACTAGCGGGCCCATGGATTATGTAGGTTTACTAGGGGGCACTTGGACTATCTAGGTTAACTTGCGGGCACTTGGACTATGTAGTTTCCCTAGCGGACATTTGGACTATTTAGGTTACCTAGCGGGCACTTGGACTATGTAGGTTATCTAGCGGGCACTTGGACTATCTAGGTAACCTAGCAGGAACTTTGACTATCTAGGTTAACTAACGGGCATTTGGACTATGTAGGGCAACTAGCGGGCACTTGGACTGTCTAGGTTACCTAACGGGCACTTGGATTATCTAGGTTACCTAGCAGGCACTATGATTATCTAGGTTAACTAACGGGCATTTTGACTATGTAGGGCAACTAGCGGGCACTTGGACTGTCTAGGTTACCTAACGGGCACTTGGATTATCTAGGTTAACGAACGGGCACTTGGACTATGTAGGTTACCTAGCCACCACTTGGACTATCTATGTTCCCTAGCGGGCACTTGTACTATCTAGGTTACCTAGCTGGCACTTGGACTATGTAGGTCAACTAGCGGGCCCTTGGACTATCTAGGTTAGCTAACGGGCACTTGGACTATGTATGTTCCAGAGTGGGCACTTGTATTATGTAGGTTGCCAAGCGGACATTTAGACTATGTAGGTTTCCTTGCGGGCATTTGGACTATGTAGGTTACCAGCGGGCACATGGACAATCTATGTTAACGAACGTGCACTTGGACTATGTAGGTAACCTAGCAGGCACTTGGACTGTCTAGGTTACCTAGCGGGCACTTGGACATTCTAGGTTAACCAACGGGTACTTGGACTATTTAGGTTAAATAGCGGACACTTCGACTATCTAGGTTAGCTAACGGGCAATTGGACTATCTAGGTTACCTAGCGGGCACTTGGACTATGTAGTTTCCCTAGCGGGCATTTAGACTATTAAGGTTACCAAGCGGAAACTTGGACTATGTAGGTTCCCTAGCGGGCACTTGGATTATGTAGGTTCCCTAGCGGGCACTTGGACTATGTAGGTTACCTAGCAGGCACTTTGACTATCTAGGTTAACTAACGGGCACTTGGACTATGTAGGTTGCCTAGCGAGCACTTGGAGTATGTAGGTTCCCTAGCGGGCAATTGGACTATGTAGGTTCCCTATCGGGTACTTGGACTGTCTAGGTTAACTAGCGGGCAATTGGACTGTCTAGGTTACCTAGTGGGCACTTGGAGTATGTAAGTTCCCTAGCGGGCACTTGAGCTTTCTACGTTACTTAGCGGGCACTTGGACTATGTAGGTTAACGAACGGGCACTTGGACTATGTAGGTTAACGAACGGGCACTTGGATTATGTAGTTTACCTAGCAGGTACTTGGACTATGTAGGTTAACTAGCGGGCACTTGGACTATCTAGGTTACCTACGGGCACTTGGACTATATACCTTCCCTAGCGGGCACTTGGGCTATCTACGTTACCTAGCGGGCACTTGGACTATGTAGGTTAACGAACGGGCACTTGGACTATGTAGGTTATCTAGCGGACACTTGGACTCTCTAGGTTACCTAGCAGACACTTTGACTATCTAGGTTAACTAACGGGCACTTGGACTATGTAGGGTAACTAGCGGGCACTTGGACTGTCTAGGTTACCTAACAGGCACTTGGATTATCTAGGTTAACGAACGTGCACTTGGGTTATGTTGGTAACCTAGCGGGCACTTGGACTGTCTAGGTTACCTAGCGGGTACTTGGACTATCTAGGTTAACGAACGGGCACTTGGACTATGTAGGTTAACTAGCGGACACTTCGACTATCTAGGTTAGCTAACGGGCAATTGGATAATCTAGGTTAACTAACGGGCACTTGGACTATGTAGGTTGCCTAGCGAGCACTTGGACTATGTAGGTTCCCTAGTGGGCACTTGGACTATGTAGGTTCCCTATTGGGTACTTGGACTGTCTAGGTTAACTAGGGGGCAATTGGACTGTCTAGGTTACCTAGTGGGCACTTGGACTATGTACGTTCCCTAGCGGGCACTTGGGCTATCTACGTTACCTAGCGGGCACTTGGACAATGTAAGTTAACGAACGGGCACTTGGACTATGTAGGTTAACTAGCGGACACTGGACTATCTAGGATAGCTAACGGGCAATTGGACTATCAAGGTTACCTAACGGGCACTTGGACTATGTAGGTTACCTAGCGGGCACTTGGACTATCTAGGTTACATAGCAGGCACTTTGCCTATCTAGGTTAACTAACGGGCACTTGGACTATGTAGGTTGCCTATCGAGTACCTGGACTATGTAGGTTCCCTAGAGGGCGCTTGGACTATGTAGATTCCCTAGCGGTCCTTGGCCTGTCTAGGTTAACTAGCGGGCAATTGGACTGTCTAGGTTACCTAGTGGGCACTTGGACTATGTAGTTTACCTAGCAGGCACTTGGACTATGTAGGTTTACTAGCAGGCACTTAGACTATCAAGGTTACCTAGCGGCCAATTGGACTATGTACGTTCACTAGCGGGCACTTGGGTTATCTACGTTACCTAGCGGGCAGTTGGACTATGTAGGTTAACGAACGGGCACTTGGACTATGTACGTTAACGAACGGGCACTTGGATTATGTAGTTTACCTAGCAGGTACTAGGACTATGTAGGTTAACTAGCGGGCACTTGGACTATCTAGGTTACCTACGGGCACTTGGACTATGTAACTTCCCTAGCGGGCACTTGGGCTATCTACGCTACCTAGCGGGCACTTGGACTATGTAGGTTAACGAACGGGCACTTGGACTATGTAGGTAATCTAGTGGTCACTTGGAATATGTAGGTTATCTAGCGGACACTTGGACTATCTAGGTTACCTAGCAGGCACTTTGACTATCTAGGTTAACTAACGGGCACTTGGACTATGTAGGGTAACTAGCGGGCACTTGGACTGTCTAGGTTACCTAACGGGCACTTGGATTATCTAGGTTAACGAACGGGCACTTGGACTATGTAGGTTACCTAGCCACCACTTGGACTATCTAGGTTAGCTAACAGGCACTTGGACTATCTAGGTTCCCTAGCGGGCACTTGTACTATCTAGGTTACCTAGCTGGCACTTGGACTATGTAGGTCAACTAGCGGGCCCTTGGACTATCTAGGTTAGCTAACGGGCACTTGGCCTATGTATGTTCCAGAGTGGGCACTTGTATTATGTAGGTTGCCTAGCGGACATTTAGACTATGTAGGTTTCCTTGCGGGCATTTGGACTATGTAGGGTACCTAGCGGGCACTAGGACTATGTAGGTTCCCTAGCGGTCACGTGGACTATGTAGGCTCCCTAGGAGGCACTTGGACTATGTAGGTTAACTAGCGGGCACTTGGACTAACCAGGTTACCAGGCGGGCACATGGACTATGTAGGTTACCCAATGGGCACTTGGAGTATCTAGGTTAACGAACGGACACTTGGACTATGTAGGTTAGGTATCAGGCACTTGGACTATCTAGGTTACCTAGCAGGCACTTGGACTATGTAGGTTACCTAGCGGACACTTGGACGATTTAGGTTAACTAGCGGGCACTTGGACTATCTAGGTTAACTAGCAGGCCCTTGGACTATCTAGGTTTACTAGTGGGCACTTTGACTATCTAGGTTAACTAGCGGGCACTTGGACTATGTAGGTTAACTAGCGGGCACTTGGACTATCTAGGATAGCTAACGGGCAATTGGACTATCAAGGTTACCTAACGGGCACTTGGACTATGTAGGTTACCTAGCGGGCACTAGGACTACCTAGGTTACCTAGCAGGCACTTTGACTATCTAGGTTAACTAACGGGCACTTGCACTATGTAGGTTGCCTAGCGAGCACCTGGACTATGTAGGTTCCCTAACGGGCGCTTGGACTATGTAGATTCCTTAGCGGTACATGGACTGTCTAGGTTAACTAGCGGGCAATTGGACTGTCTAGGTTACCTAGTGGGCACTTGGACTATGTAGTTTACCTAGCAGGCACTTGGACTATGTAGGTTTACTAGCAGGCACTTAGACTATCTAGGTTACCTAGCGGGCACTTGGACTATGTACGTTACCTAGCGGGCACTTGGGCTATCTACGTTACCTAGCGGGCACTTGGACTATGTAGGATAACGAATGGGCACTTGGACTATGTAGTTAACCTAGTGGTCACTTGGACTGTCTAGGTTACCTAGCGGGCACTTGGACTATGTAGGTTAACTAGCGGGCACTTGGACTATCTAGGTTAACTAGCGGGCACTTGGACTATCTAGGTTAACTAGCGGGCACTTGGACTATCTAGGTTAACTAGCGGGCCCATGGATTTTGTAGGTTTACTAGGGGGCACTTGGACTATCTAGATTAACTAGCGGGCACTTGGACTGTGTAGTTTCCCTAGCGGACATTTGGACTATTTAGGTTACCTAGCGGGCACTTGGAATATGTAGGTTATCTAGCGGGCACTTGGACTATCTAGGTTACCTAGCAGGCACTTTGACTATCTAGGTTAACTAACGGGCATTTGGACTATGTAGGGCAACTAGCGGGACGTGGACTGTCTAGGATACCTAACGGGCACTTGGATTATCTAGGTTAACGAACGGGCACTTGGACTATGTAGGTTACCTAGCCACCACTTGGACTATCTAGGTTAGCTAACATGCACTTGGACTATCTAGGTTCCCTAGCGGGCACTTTTACTATCTAGGTTACCTAGCTGGCACTTGGACTATGTAGGTCAACTAGCGGGCCCTTGGACTATCTAGGTTAGCTAACGGGCACTTGGACTATGTATGTTCCAGAGTGGGCACTTGGATTATGTAGGTTGCCTAGCGGACATTTAGACTATGTAGGTTTCCTTGCGGGCATTTGGACTATGTAGGTTACCAGCGGGCACTTGGACAATCTAGGTTACCGAACGTGCACTTGGACTATGTAGGTAACCTAGCGGGCACTTGGACTGTCTAGGTTACCTAACGGGCACTTGGACTTTCTAGGTTAACAAACGGGCACTCGGACTATGTAGGTTAACTAGCGGACACTTCGACTATCTAGGTTAGCTAACGGGCAATTGGACTATCTAGGTTACCTAGCGGGCACTTGGACTATGTAGGTTCCCTAGCGGGCACTTGGACTATTTAGGTTACCTAGCAGGCACTTTGACTATCTAGGTTAACTAACGGGCACTTGGACTATGTAGGTTGCCTTGCGAGCACTTGGAGTATGTAGGTCCCTAGCGGGCAATTGGACTCTGTAGGTTCCCTATCGGGTACTTGGACTGTCTAGGTTAACTAGCGGGCAATTGGACTGTCTAGGTTACCTAGTGGGCACTTGGAGTATGTACGTTCCCTAGCGGGCACTTGGGCTTTCTACGTTACCTAGCGGGCACGTGGACTATGTAGGTTAACGTACGGGCACTTGGACTATGTAGGTTAACAAAAGGGCACTTGGATTATGTAGTTTACCTAGCAGGTACTTGGACTATGTAGGTTAACTAGCGGGCACTTGGACTATCTAGGTTACCTACGGGCACTTGGACTATGTACCTTCCCTAGCGGGCACTTGGGCTATCTACGTTACCTAGCGGGCACTTGGACTATGTAGGTTAACGAACGGGCACTTGGACTATGTAGGTAACCTAGTGGTCACTTGGACTATGTAGGTTATCTAGCGGACACTTGGACTATCTAGGTTACCTAGCAGGCACTTTCACTATCTAGGTTAACTAACGGGCACTTGGACTATGTAGGGTAACTAGCGGGCACTTGGACTGTCTAGGTTACCTAACGGGCACTTGGATTATCTAGGTTAACGAACGTGCACTTGGACTATGTAGGTAACCTAGCGGGCACTTGGACTGTCTAGGTTACCTAGCGGGCACTTGGACTATCTCGGTTAACGAACGGGCACTTGGACTATGTAGGTTAACTAGCGGACACTTCGACTATCTAGGTTAGCTAACGGGCAATTGGAAAATCTAGGTTAACTAACGGGCACTTGGACTATATAGGTTGCCTAGCGAGCACTTGGACTATGTAGGTTCCCTACTGGGCACTTGGACTATGTAGGTTCCCTATCGGGTACTTGGACTGTCTAGGTTAACTAGTTGCCACTTGGACTATGTACGTTCACTAGGGGGCACTTGGGCTATCTATGTTACCTAGCGGGCACTTGGACAATGTAAGTTAACGAACGGGCACTTGGACTATGTAGGTTAACTAGCGGACACTTGGACTATCTAGGATAGCTAAAGGGCAAATGGACTATCAAGGTTACCTAACGGGCACTTGGACTATGTAGGTTACCTAGCGGGCACTTGGACTATCTAGGTTACCTAGCAGGCACTTTGACTATCTAGGTTAACTAACGGGCACTTGGACTATGTAGGTTGCCTAGCGAGCACCTGGACTATGTAGGTTCCCTAGCGGGCGCTTGGACTATGTAGATTCCCTAGCGGTACTTGGACTGTCTAGGTTAACTAGAGGGCAATTGGACTGTCTAGGTTACCTAGTGGGCACTTGGACTATGTAGTTTACCTAGCAGGCACTTGGACTATGTAGGTTTACTAGCAGGCACTTAGACTATCTAGGTTACCTAGCGGGCACTTGGACTATGTACGTTCCCTAGCGGGCACTTGGGCTATCTACGTTACATAGCGGGCACTTGGACAATGTAGGTTAACGAATGGGCACTTGGACTATGTAGCTAACCTAGTGGTCACTTGGACTGTCCAGGTTACATAGCGGGCACTTGGACTATGTAGGTTAACTAGCGGGCACTTGGACTATCTAGGTTAACTAGCGGGCACTTGGACTATCTAGGTTAACTAGCGGGGACTTGGACTATCTAGGTTAACTAGCGGGCACTTGGACTATCTAGGTTAACTAGCGGGCCCATGGATTATGTAGGTTTACTAGGGGGCACTTGGACTATCTAGGTTAACTAGCGGGCACTTGGACTACGTAGTTTCCCTAGCGGACATTTGGACTCTTTAGGTTACCTAGCGGGCACTTGGACTATGTAGGTTATCTAGCGGGCACTTGGACTATCTAGGTTACCTAGCAGGCACTTTGACTGTCTGGGTTAACTAACGGGCACTTGGACTATGTAGGGCAACTAGCGGGCACTTGGACTGTCTAGGTTACCTAACGGGCACTTGGATTATCTAGGTTAACGAACGGGCACTTGGACTATGTAGGTTACCTAGCCACCAATTGGACTATCTAGGTTAGCTAACAGGCACTTGGACTATCTAGGTT